>NC_143393.1:3262500-3600000 GCF_980474605.1 Leiobunum rupestre | reverse complement strand
GAGAATACACTGCAAATCTTACTTTTGGAAATAAAAATTCAATATATAAAATATGACAGTATAAAATAAGCTTTAGGCGAACCACTCAGTGATAGTAATGAAAAAAAAACTTAAAAAGTTAAATTGAAACAAGTACAGGTCCAAAATGAACTTTAAAAACAGCGAACCTTCCTTAACATTTGGAGAATTCCACGCAAATCTTACTTTGGGAATTCCAAATTCAATATATAAAATATAACAGTATGAAATAAAGCTTTAGGCGAACCGTTCAGTGAGAGTAATGAATAATAACCTTAAAAAGTTAAATTGAAACATGTACAGGTCCAAAATGAACTTTAAAAACAGCAAACCTTCCTTAACATTCGGAGAATTCAATTCAAATCTTACTTTTGGATTTCCAAATTCAATGAATAAAATATAACTGTATGAAATAAGGCTTTAGGCGAACCGTTCAGTGAAAGTAATGGATAATAAACTTAAAAAGTTAAATTGAAACAAGTACAGGTCCAAAATGAACTTTAAAAACAGCGAACCTACCCTAACATTCGGAGAATACACTGCAAAACTTACTTTTGGAAATAAAAATTCAATATATAAAATATAATAGTATGAAATAAAGCTTTAGGCGAACCATTTAGTGAGAGTAATGAATAATAAACTTAAAAGGTTAAATTGAAACATGTACAGGTCCAAAATGAACTTTAAAAACAGCGAACCTTCCCTAACATTCGGAGAATTCAACGCAAATCTTACTTTTAGAATTGAAAATTCAATATACAAAATATAACAAAATGAAATAAAGCTTTAGGCGAACCAAATCAGTGATAGTAATGAGAAATAAACTTAAAAAGTTAAATTGAAACAAGTACAGGTTCAAAATGAACTTTAAAAACAGCGAACCTTCCTTAACTTTCGGAGAATACACTGCAAATCTTACTTTTGGAAATACAAATTCAATATATAAAAGATAACAGTATGAAATAAAGCTTTAGGCGAACCGTTCAGTGATAGTAATGAAAAATAAACTTAAAAAATTAAATTGAAACATGTACAGGTCCAAAATGAACTTTAAAAACAGCGAACCTTCCTTAACTTTCGGAGAATACAGGGCAAATCTTACTTTTGGAATTCCAAATTCAATATATAAAATATAACAGTATGAAATAAAGCTTAAGGCGAACCACTCAGTGAGAGTAATGAATAATAAACTTAAAAGGTTAAATTGAAACATGTACAGGTCCAAAATGAACTTTAAAAACAGCGAACCTTCCCTAACATTCGGAGAATTCAACGCAAATCTTACTTTTGGAATTCCAAATTGAATATATAAAATATGACAGTATAAAATAAAGCGTTAGGCGAACCACTCAGTGATAGTAATGAAAAAAAAAACTTAAAAAGTTAAATTGAAACAAGTACAGGTCCAAAATGAACTTTAAAAACAGCAAACCTTCCTTAACATTCGGAGAATTCAATTCAAATCTTACTTTTGGAATTCCAAATTCAATGAATAAAATATAACTGTATGAAATAAGGCTTTAGGCGAACCGTTCAGTGAAAGTAATGGATAATAAACTTAAAAAGTTAAATTGAAACATGTACAGGTCCTAAATGAACTTTAAAAACAGCGAACCTACCCTAACATTCGGAGAATACACTGCAAATCTTACTTTTGGAATTCCAAATTCAATGAACAAAATATAACTGTATGAAATAAGGCTTTAGGCGAACCGTTCAGTGAAAGTAATGGATAATAAACTTAAAAAGTTAAATTGAAACATGTACAGGTCCTAAATGAACTTTAAAAACAGCGAACCTACCCTAACATTCGGAGAATACACTGCAAATCTTACTTTTGGAATTCCAAATTCAATGAATAAAATATAACTGTATGAAATAAGGCTTTAGGCGAACCGTTCAGTGAAAGTAATGGATAATAAACTTAAAAAGTTAAATTGAAACATGTACAGGTCCTAAATGAACTTTAAAAACAGCGAACCTACCCTAACACTCGGAGATAACACTGCAAATCTTACTTTTAAAAATAAAAATTCAATATATAAAATATAACAGTATGAAATAAAGCTTAAGGCGAACCACTCAGTGAGAGTAATGAATAATAAACTTAAAAGGTTAAATTGAAACATGTACAGGTCCAAAATGAACTTTAAAAACAGCGAACCTTCCCTAACATTCGGAGAATTCAACGCAAATCTTACTTTTAGAATGGAAAATTCAATATACAAAATATAACAAAATGAAATAAAGCTTTAGGCGAACCAAATCAGTGATAGTAATGAGAAATAAACTTAAAAAGGTAAATTGAAACAAGTACAGGTCCAAAATGAACTTTAAAAACAGCAAACCTTCCTTAACATTCGGAGAATTCAATTCAAATCTTACTTTTGGATTTCCAAATTCAATGAATAAAATATAACTGTATGAAATAAGGCTTTAGGCGAACCGTTCAGTGAAAGTAATGGATAATAAACTTAAAAAGTTAAATTGAAACATGTACAGGTCCAAAATGAACTTTAAAAACAGCGAACCTACCCTAACATTCGGAGAATACACTGCAAAACTTACTTTTGGAAATAAAAATTCAATATATAAAATATAATAGTATGAAATAAAGCTTTAGGCGAACCATTTAGTGAGAGTAATGAATAATAAACTTAAAAGGTTAAATTGAAACATGTACAGGTCCAAAATGAACTTTAAAAACAGCGAACCTTCCCTAACATTCGGAGAATTCAACGCAAATCTTACTTTTAGAATTGAAAATTCAATATACAAAATATAACAAAATGAAATAAAGCTTTAGGCGAACCAAATCAGTGATAGTAATGAGAAATAAACTTAAAAAGTTAAATTGAAACAAGTACAGGTTCAAAATGAACTTTAAAAACAGCGAACCTTCCTTAACTTTCGGAGAATACACTGCAAATCTTACTTTTGGAAATACAAATTCAATATATAAAAGATAACAGTATGAAATAAAGCTTTAGGCGAACCGTTCAGTGATAGTAATGAAAAATAAACTTAAAAAATTAAATTGAAACATGTACAGGTCCAAAATGAACTTTAAAAACAGCGAACCTTCCTTAACTTTCGGAGAATACAGGGCAAATCTTACTTTTGGAATTCCAAATTCAATATATAAAATATAACAGTATGAAATAAAGCTTAAGGCGAACCACTCAGTGAGAGTAATGAATAATAAACTTAAAAGGTTAAATTGAAACATGTACAGGTCCAAAATGAACTTTAAAAACAGCGAACCTTCCCTAACATTCGGAGAATTCAACGCAAATCTTACTTTTGGAATTCCAAATTGAATATATAAAATATGACAGTATAAAATAAAGCGTTAGGCGAACCACTCAGTGATAGTAATGAAAAAAAAACTTAAAAAGTTAAATTGAAACAAGTACAGGTCCAAAATGAACTTTAAAAACAGCAAACCTTCCTTAACATTCGGAGAATTCAATTCAAATCTTACTTTTGGAATTCCAAATTCAATGAATAAAATATAACTGTATGAAATAAGGCTTTAGGCGAACCGTTCAGTGAAAGTAATGGATAATAAACTTAAAAAGTTAAATTGAAACATGTACAGGTCCTAAATGAACTTTAAAAACAGCGAACCTACCCTAACATTCGGAGAATACACTGCAAATCTTACTTTTGGAATTCCAAATTCAATGAACAAAATATAACTGTATGAAATAAGGCTTTAGGCGAACCGTTCAGTGAAAGTAATGGATAATAAACTTAAAAAGTTAAATTGAAACATGTACAGGTCCTAAATGAACTTTAAAAACAGCGAACCTACCCTAACATTCGGAGAATACACTGCAAATCTTACTTTTGGAATTCCAAATTCAATGAATAAAATATAACTGTATGAAATAAGGCTTTAGGCGAACCGTTCAGTGAAAGTAATGGATAATAAACTTAAAAAGTTAAATTGAAACATGTACAGGTCCTAAATGAACTTTAAAAACAGCGAACCTACCCTAACACTCGGAGATAACACTGCAAATCTTACTTTTAAAAATAAAAATTCAATATATAAAATATAACAGTATGAAATAAAGCTTAAGGCGAACCACTCAGTGAGAGTAATGAATAATAAACTTAAAAGGTTAAATTGAAACATGTACAGGTCCAAAATGAACTTTAAAAACAGCGAACCTTCCCTAACATTCGGAGAATTCAACGCAAATCTTACTTTTAGAATGGAAAATTCAATATACAAAATATAACAAAATGAAATAAAGCTTTAGGCGAACCAAATCAGTGATAGTAATGAGAAATAAACTTAAAAAGGTAAATTGAAACAAGTACAGGTCCAAAATGAACTTTAAAAACAGCAAACCTTCCTTAACATTCGGAGAATTCAATTCAAATCTTACTTTTGGATTTCCAAATTCAATGAATAAAATATAACTGTATGAAATAAGGCTTTAGGCGAACCGTTCAGTGAAAGTTATGGATAATAAACTTAAAAAGTTAAATTGAAACATGTACAGGTCCAAAATGAACTTTAAAAACAGCGAACCTACCCTAACATTCGGAGAATACACTGCAAAACTTACTTTTGGAAATAAAAATTCAATATATAAAATATAATAGTATGAAATAAAGCTTTAGGCGAACCATTTAGTGAGAGTAATGAATAATAAACTTAAAAGGTTAAATTGAAACATGTACAGGTCCAAAATGAACTTTAAAAACAGCGAACCTTCCCTAACATTCGGAGAATTCAACGCAAATCTTACTTTTAGAATTGAAAATTCAATATACAAAATATAACAAAATGAAATAAAGCTTTAGGCGAACCAAATCAGTGATAGTAATGAGAAATAAACTTAAAAAGTTAAATTGAAACAAGTACAGGTTCAAAATGAACTTTAAAAACAGCGAACCTTCCTTAACTTTCGAAGAATACACTGCAAATCTTACTTTTGGAAATACAAATTCAATATATAAAAGATAACAGTATGAAATAAAGCTTTAGGCGAACCGTTCAGTGATAGTAATGAAAAATAAACTTAAAAAATTAAATTGAAACATGTACAGGTCCAAAATGAACTTTAAAAACAGCGAACCTTCCTTAACTTTCGGAGAATACAGGGCAAATCTTACTTTTGGAATTCCAAATTCAATATATAAAATATAACAGTATGAAATAAAGCTTAAGGCGAACCACTCAGTGAGAGTAATGAATAATAAACTTAAAAGGTTAAATTGAAACATGTACAGGTCCAAAATGAACTTTAAAAACAGCGAACCTTCCCTAACATTCGGAGAATTCAACGCAAATCTTACTTTTGGAATTCCAAATTGAATATATAAAATATGACAGTATAAAATAAAGCGTTAGGCGAACCACTCAGTGATAGTAATGAAAAAAAAAACTTAAAAAGTTAAATTGAAACAAGTACAGGTCCAAAATGAACTTTAAAAACAGCAAACCTTCCTTAACATTCGGAGAATTCAATTCAAATCTTACTTTTGGAATTCCAAATTCAATGAATAAAATATAACTGTATGAAATAAGGCTTTAGGCGAACCGTTCAGTGAAAGTAATGGATAATAAACTTAAAAAGTTAAATTGAAACATGTACAGGTCCTAAATGAACTTTAAAAACAGCGAACCTACCCTAACATTCGGAGAATACACTGCAAATCTTACTTTTGGAATTCCAAATTCAATGAACAAAATATAACTGTATGAAATAAGGCTTTAGGCGAACCGTTCAGTGAAAGTAATGGATAATAAACTTAAAAAGTTAAATTGAAACATGTACAGGTCCTAAATGAACTTTAAAAACAGCGAACCTACCCTAACATTCGGAGAATACACTGCAAATCTTACTTTTGGAATTCCAAATTCAATGAATAAAATATAACTGTATGAAATAAAGCTTTAGGCGAACCGTTCAGTGAGAGTAATGAATAATAACCTTAAAAAGTTAAATTGAAACATGTACAGGTCCAAAATGAACTTAAAAAACAGCGAACCTTCCCTAACATTCGGAGAATTCAATGCAAATCTTACTTTTGGAAATAAAAATTCAATATATAAAAGATAACAGTATGAAATAAAGCTTTAGGCGAACCACTCAGTGAGAGTAATGAATAATAAACTTAAAAAGTTAAATTGAAACAATTACAGGTCCAAAATGAACTTTAAAAACAGCGAACCTTCCTTAACATTTGGAGAATTCCACGCAAATCTTACTTTGGGAATTCCAAATTCAATATATAAAATATAACAGTATGAAATAAAGCTTTAGGCGAACCGTTCAGTGAGAGTAATGAATAATAACCTTAAAAAGTTAAATTGAAACATGTACAGGTCCAAAATGAACTTAAAAAACAGCAAACCTTCCTTAACATTCGGAGAATTCAATTCAAATCTTACTTTTGGAATTCCAAATTCAATGAATAAAATATAACTGTATGAAATAAGGCTTTAGGCGAACCGTTCAGTGAAAGTAATGGATAATAAACTTAAAAAGTTAAATTGAAACATGTACAGGTCCAAAATGAACTTTAAAAACAGCGAACCTTCCCTAACATTCGGAGAATTCAACGCAAATCTTACTTTTAGAATTGAAATTTCAATATACAAAATATAACAAAATAAAATAAAGCTTTAGGCGAACCAAATCAGTGATAGTAATGAGAAATAAACTTAAAAAGTTAAATTGAAACAAGTACAGGTTCAAAATGAACTTTAAAAACAGCGAACCTTCCGTAACTTTCGGAGAATACACTGCAAATCTTACTTTTGTAAATACAAATTCAATATATAAAATATAACAGTATGAAATAAAGCTTTAGGCGAACCTTTCAGTGAGAGTAATGAATAATAACCTTAAAAAGTTAAATTGAAACATGTACAGGTCCAAAATGAACTTTAAAAACAGCAAACCTTCCTTAACATTCGGAGAATTCAATTCAAATCTTACTTTTAGAATTGAAAATTCAATATATAAAATATAACAGTATGAAATAAAGCTTTAGGCGAACCGTTCAGTGAGAGTAATGAATAATAACCTTAAAAAGTTAAATTGAAACATGTACAGGTCCAAAATGAACTTAAAAAACAGCGAACCTTCCCTAACATTCGGAGAATTCAATGCAAATCTTACTTTTGGAAATAAAAATTCAATATATAAAAGATAACAGTATGAAATAAAGCTTTAGGCGAACCACTCAGTGAGAGTAATGAATAATAAACTTAAAAAGTTAAATTGAAACATGTACAGGTCCAAAATGAACTTTAAAAACAGCGAACCTTCCTTAACATTTGGAGAATTCCACGCAAATCTTACTTTGGGAATTCCAAATTCAATATATAAAATATAACAGTATGAAATAAAGCTTTAGGCGAACCGTTCAGTGAGAGTAATGAATAATAACCTTAAAAAGTTAAATTGAAACATGTACAGGTCCAAAATGAACTTAAAAAACAGCAAACCTTCCTTAACATTCGGAGAATTCAATTCAAATCTTACTTTTGGAATTCCAAATTCAATGAATAAAATATAACTGTATGAAATAAGGCTTTAGGCGAACCGTTCAGTGAAAGTAATGGATAATAAACTTAAAAAGTTAAATTGAAACATGTACAGGTCCAAAATGAACTTTAAAAACAGCGAACCTTCCCTAACATTCGGAGAATTCAACGCAAATCTTACTTTTAGAATTGAAATTTCAATATACAAAATATAACAAAATGAAATAAAGCTTTAGGCGAACCAAATCAGTGATAGTAATGAGAAATAAACTTAAAAAGTTAAATTGAAACAAGTACAGGTTCAAAATGAACTTTAAAAACAGCGAACCTTCCTTAACTTTCGGAGAATACACTGCAAATCTTACTTTTGGAAATACAAATTCAATATATAAAATATAACAGTATGAAATAAAGCTTTAGGCGAACCGTTCAGTGAGAGTAATGAATAATAACCTTAAAAAGTTAAATTGAAACATGTACAGGTCCAAAATGAACTTTAAAAACAGCAAACCTTCCTTAACATTCGGAGAATTCAATTCAAATCTTACTTTTAGAATTTAAAATTCAATATACAAAATATAACAAAATGAAATAAAGCTTTAGGCGAACCAAATCAGTGAAAGTAATGGATAATAAACTTAAAAAGTTAAATTGAAACATGTACAGGTCCTAAATGAACTTTAAAAACAGCAAACCTACCCTAACATTCGGAGAATACACTGCAAATCTTACTTTTGGAAATAAAAATTCAATATATAAAATATAACAGTATGAAATAAAGCTTTAGGCGAACCACTCAGTGAGAGTAATGAATAATAAACTTAAAAAGTTAAATTGAAACATGTACAGGTCCAAAATGAATTTTAAAAACAGCGAACCTTCCTTAACATTCGGAGAATTCAACGCAAATCTTACTTTTAGAATTGAAAATTCAATATACAAAATATAACAAAATGAAATAAAGCTTTAGGCGAACCAAATCAGTGATAGTAATGAGAAATAAACTTAAAAAGTTAAATTGAAACAAGTACAGGTTCAAAATGAACTTTAAAAACAGCGAACCTTCCTTAACTTTCGGAGAATACACTGCAAATCTTACTTTTGGAAATACAAATTCAATATATAAAAGATAACAGTATGAAATAAAGCTTTAGGCGAAACGTTCAGTGATAGTAATGAAAAATAAACTTAAAAAATTAAATTGAAACATGTACAGGTCCAAAATGAACTTTAAAAACAGCGAACCTTCCTTAACTTTCGGAGAATACAGGGCAAATCTTACTTTTGGAAATAAAAATTCAATATATAAAATATAACAGTATGAAATAAAGCTTTAGGCGAACCACTCAGTGAGAGTAATGAATAATAAACTTAAAAAGGTAAATTGAAACATGTACAGGTCCAAAATGAACTTTAAAAACAGCGAACCTTCCCTAACATTCGGAGAATTCAACGCAAATCTTACTTTTGGAATTCCAAATTGAATATATCAAATATGACATTATAAAATAAAGCGTTAGGCGAACCACTCAGTGATAGTAATGAAAAAAAAATTAAAAAGTTAAATTGAAACAAGTAGAGGTCCAAAATGAACTTTAAAAACAGCGAACCTTCCTTAACATTTGGAGAATTCCACGCAAATATTACTTTGGGAATTCCAAATTCAATATATAAAATATAACAGTATGAAATAAAGCTTTAGGCGAACCACTCAGTGAGAGTAATGAATAATAAACTTAAAAAGGTAAATTGAAACATGTACAGGTCCAAAATGAACTTTAAAAACAGCGAACCTTCCCTAACATTCGGAGAATTCAACGCAAATCTTACTTTTGGAATTCCAAATTGAATATATAAAATATGACAGTATGAAATAAAGCTTTAGGCGAACCACTCAGTGATAGTAATGTAAAATAAACTTAAAAAGTTAAATTGAAACAAGTACAGGTTCAAAATGAACTTTAAAAACAGCGAACCTTCCCTAACATTCGGAGAATTAAACGCAAATCTTACTTTTGGAATTCCAAATTCAATATATAAAATATAACAGTATGAAATAGAGCTTTAGGCGAACCGTTCAGTGAGAGTAATGAATAATAAACTTAAAAAGGTAAATTGAAACATGTACAGGTCCAAAATGAACTTTAAAAACAGCCAACCTTCCCTAACATTCGGAGAATTCAACGCAAATCTTACTTTTGGAATTCCAAATTGAATATATAAAATATGACAGTATAAAATAAAGCGTTAGGCGAACCACTCAGTGATAGTAATGAAAAAAAAACTTAAAAAGTTAAATTGAAACAAGTACAGGTCCAAAATGAACTTTAAAAACAGCGAACCTTCCTTAACATTTGGAGAATTCCACGCAAATCTTACTTTGGGAATTCCAAATTCAATATATAATATATAACACTATGAAATAAAGCTTTAGGCGAACCGTTCAGTGAGAGTAATGATTAATAACCTTAAAAAGTTAAATTGAAACATGTACAGGTCCAAAATGAACTTTAAAAACAGCAAACCTTCCTTAACATTCGAAGAATTCCATTCAAATCTTAATTTTGGAATTCCAAATTCAATGAATAAAATATAACTGTATGAAATAAGGCTTTAGGCGAACCGTTCAGTGAGAGTAATGGATAATAAACTTAAAAAGTTAAATTGAAACATGTACAGGTCCAAAATGAACTTTAAAAACAGCGAACCTACCCTAACATTCGGAGAATACCATAGACATAATAAAGAAATAGACCCAAGATTCTACGGGGGTTAAATACGGGAGCGATAACGAGCAGACAACCGGTATTTGTTCCGTATTCCTGTGGTACCACGTTTAAGCGACGCCTGTCGATTAGGCGAGAAAATACAAAATCATCACGTGACACGTCACACATGTTCGTGTTTGTAATCTTTTAGGTACTCTGACGTGATTCGCGAATATTTTGGCTGTGATAATTTAAAATATGGTAAAATTTTTTTATAATTTTTAAATAAGTCAATTAATTCTTTCAAAACCCAAATAAAAAGCAGCAGATGATCTTATAATTAAAAACAAAAAATTATATTTGCGAAATGATATTTTGTCAAAGGCTTAAATAACTATCCGGTTTGTACAGACTACAAAAGTCAAAATATCTGATTTGTTCTCCAAGTTAGGGTTCTACTTCATGGTACAGCTTAATTGTTTCTACACGCCCTCCAACTAAAGAATCTCTAGGGTTAATTTTAGGAATAATTTTAATTGTATTAAAAAAAGTTTTCACCTCGGCATTTTTTCTCAACAGTTCTAATATTTCACATTCAAAAATTTGAATATATGTGTGGTTTGGTAAATTTTGTTCAATAAATTCTTTTCGGTCTAATTCTCTTTCTCTAATTTCTTTGAATGTTTTTCCGACAATTGAATTAAAGCTCGAGCCAGAAAAATGTTTTGGACAACCGTGCCAGAAATCACCCATTACATCAATTACTATGGCCGGATTTTCACAGTAGCCATCTACAAAATACGGACCTACAGCCTGTTCTCCCCCTGAACTTCTGACCGTTTGCAAAATTAAATTATTTTCCTTCTCGTACCAAGATAAATATTTTAATGCAATCTCGCTTTGATTCTGTCTACTTGCCAAACCGATAGCAGGTATAGTACATAGTGTATATGGTTCTAAAAACTTGTCGATAAAAACATTATTAAGTGCCCCCGAAAGAGAAATACCCCCATAATTACTGATATCAATTTCAATTAGTTCTTTATATAAGATGCGAAATTTCTGCATAGCTAAGCGTAATAAATTACAATCTAAAAGACAATAAGCTCTGGATTCTGATTTAATACAATAGACCGGTTCGAGCTGTTTGTGTGAATACCAATTTTTAAATTCTCGGTATTCAAATTCTTTCATTTTATGGGGCTCAAAGTATTTTTCGTCCGGAATAGTTCAAAGTGTCTTTCGTCCAAAAAATATAGGGAAAATATCCTTTAGATTGAGGCAAAAAAAAACATTTTAGGAAAATGTCTTAATGGAGCACTAACATAATTCAAAGAATCTACAAAACGAATGTCTACACTTTTAATATAAATAGTAAGTATCTTGGCTCCATCGTAAATAACCTCGGGAATGACATGATTAATTAATTTAGAAATAATAAACATTCCGTCGAAAGATCTTAGATTATGGGCCATTACGATGAGGTTGGTAAATTTCGGCATACTTGTTTTTCTCTTCCGTTTTCCATCCGTAAGTAAAATAGTTTCATGTTGAAACAAAAAATTGCGAAAGTTATTTACACAATATTGTCCTTCAAAAACCGTAGTTTCCACAGGCTGATTTAAAATTTCTCTTTGGGCCACTAAGAGAATGGGTTTATGCACATTATTCTCGATTATAGTTTCAATATCGAAATATACATAGGATCGTGGTTCTTTTTTAAATGTCGACTGTTTAACATAATGTTGGTTTGGAGGATGATCAATTTTACAAAACTCGCAAGCTGTTTCACATTTGTGAGTTTTTGAAGTTTCAAATTGAACACAGCATTTTTCGCATCTGTGGAAAAGCTTGCAAGTTTCATTTTTCAGGTGAAAACTATAACATTCCCCTTGTTTTAAATATCTATTACAAAGTTTACAACGAATTGAAGGAATTTCTAAAATTTCGTGAAAATTTTGACCTAAACACCTTTTACATTTTATATTTGAAGCAGAAAAACAGTGGTGCTTGTTTCTACGGTTGGTGGAATAAAATTTTTTTTCACAATCTAAGCACGAAGCTACCCCACCCCAAATGGAATGTAGATTTTTAGCTAAATGAACGTGCGTGCCAATTTTTACAAGTAGAATTTTGTGTTCGGCAGGGGGAAAACCCTTGAAATAAATTTGAAAATTTTCCGTGGCGTTAAATATTATTATCTGATACTTTGGGGCTAAATATGATTGAAATTTAGCTATATCACCAATTTCTACAGCTCCTTGAGCAATTCCTACATCATCGTGCAATTTCTTAGCGGTTTTAGTTTGTAATTTACTACGAAAGAATGTTAAGGCTCTATATTCTTTAAGAACACTTGTTAATGGAAGTTTTTTCTTTTTGTACTCGGCAATTTCACAAAGTTTTATTCCGACTGTAAGGGCTCTTGCTACGCATAAATTATCTACATTGTTTATATAGTAAAAATTGGTTTTAGTTTTTAAAAAAGCATCAAGATCGATAATATCTCTGTTTTTTAAAGCTAAAACTTTTTTTTCCCATTTTCTGTGGGGATTTCAAAAGAATTATACTAAATTTCATTTCTCCATCTAGTAAGAAATCTTTTTTCGAATGAGCAACGCGAGCTATATGGTTAAATATTCGAGAAACAGTTAACTGATCAATTTTAATAAATTTAATGTTAATTGGATGTTCTAAATTTTCCGATTATATTGCAAATCTGAGGAAATCGAAACCGGGTGCTTGTTGTCTTACGTATTTGATGATTTTGGACAGAATCTTTTCAAATACTGTAAAAAATAAATGTGTGGGGATTTCGTTTAAGTCTATTAGTTCTAGATCAATATCCAATTGTTTACATTTCCACTTTTTTGAATTTCTAGGGCTTAATTTTTTAATTTTATAAAACTTTTTATAATTAAAAGTGTTTAAAGATGAAAAGTCTAATTGAGAGTCCGAATCGTAATCACTGGAGTCTTCCATGTTCTAATTTCGTTTCCAGGTCTAAAATATTATTCTAATTACTATTACGAATAATTAATTAATGAGTTTAACTTGCCTTCGTGGGTGGAACAACAATTTTTCCTTCCGTCTGCTCAATTAATTTTTTCAGCCTGTTTGTTGAGTTTATGATTCGAATAACATCCATGGATAGGGTGTTAGCTAAGAATTTCACCCTCTTATAATCACCCTTCCAGAGTTCATCTTGGGGAAGATGTTTGATGTTTTTATATGAATATATCTGGATATCTAGATATACCCCCTTGTCGCTCGCTTTTTTTCTCGGAGTTTTAGTTTCGTAAGACACTCCACCTTTCTTGACTTTCACTGATTGTTCGATTCCAACTTCTTCGATGTTTGACATTCTACGGACCTCTTGAATATAGTCCCCATCCGATTCGTCCGACTCTAATAACATCTCCTCTTCGGGCCTATCAAAAACTGAAACTACCTGACTCGCGGAGATTTGACTTTTACTTGTGGAAGCCATTTTAGCCTGTTATGATTCAATAGTAAAATTTTGCCCTTTTATACCAAATGTATTTTTCATTAATTTTTTTCAAAATATAAAACCTTGAATATTAAAGTGATTAATACTACAAGGATATAACCTAGTTATAATTTATCAGTATGTCAACGGTATTTAAAATTGTTTGTGAATAACAATTTAAATATGTAGACATGTATAAAAATATAAAATTATTAATTATTTTTTGGAGGCCTTTATATTTAATTTCGTGACAAAAAAGACAACGCCCTAAGAGTTTTAATATTTTTTGCTTTAAAAATCGATTATAGATGTAAGAATTTTGTTAATTACAGGGTTAGATGTTTTAAAATTCTATGGGAAGAAATATATTTCTGCGAGGTATAAAATTTAAACGAAGGGATAAAATTATATTTCTGCAGGGTGTATTTGATAAAAAATTGTCTTTTGACTTGATTTTAAAACAAGTTAAAATCAGGATGTAAAAATTAAATATTCTGAAATCTTTCTTATAAAAGCGTGTTTTTCAACGTATTCTTTTTATAAACCATGGGCTCTCGCGAAGTTTTGACTGTTTCTGGTAAGATTTCTCATCCTCTCGCTGTTAATCCCTTTTCACTAAAATATTTAGCTTTACGTAAAGTTAGGAATTATAACCTTTTTAAAATTAACGATATTTCAATTAGAGTTGAAAATTACTGTATGAGAACTGTCTTTCTTGAGTGTAAAGCATTAATAGAACCCTTTAAAAAAATTGTTTTTGCCTGTCCCTTTATAAAAAACTCTTTCAAATTATCGCCAGCTGTTTTCGCTTCAGTTTTTTCTAGAAGAATCAATAACAATTCTTGTCTATTTGACGTTCATTCTATTAATTTTGTCTGTCCCCACGAGGCTTTTGAGTTTTGACGGCTTATTGTTCCACACTCAATCCTCTCTTGAAGGTTGGTTTTCTTACGAAATTTTACGCCTAATTGGAAAACATATGCGCCGATATCAAAATTTTAATAAGATCACATGGTTCCATCAACACAAAAATCGTAGGAGCCTTCAACGTGACCTTTTGTTACTATTTCAATTACAACAAGTTTCCTTTTTTCGAAAAAAACAATTAAGTATAACAACTGACTTTCGCCTAACGAGATATACCATCCGTTTAGAATTAGGGATGATCGTTCTATTTTTATTAATGATTTGGATCGACAAGAAGTTAAAATAGTTACAACTTTAGAGTAAGGAATACTAATTTTAAAAAAAATAATTACAATAATTAAAATAAATATTTTTATTTAGTTGCAAATTATCTCGAACAGATCAAAATTTAAACGATCGTCGGCAACTTTTCCAACTGCGACTCAAGGTATTTACAATAATTTATTTATTTTTTTAAAAAACTAAAACTATTTATTTTTTGAAATAGGACTCAAACCTTATAAAGTTTTAATATTCTACTATTTTATTTAAAGACTATATTTGTGTTTTTATTTTAATTGTTTTTATTTGGTGAAAGAATAATTTTGAAATGTTTTATATTTTTTATTTTAAATGTTTTTCAAATATGTTTTCAAAAATAACTAGCTTTATTAATTTAATTTACGAGGTGGAGGTTCTTTTTAATAATTTATACTCTATTTTTTCTTTTTTAACTAGCTTTATTAATTTAATTTATAGTACTAGATTTTATTAACTGAAATTTGATTAGTACGCTTTGTACTAGATTTGATGTTTTTCTATTATTTTTATTATTATTAATCTCTTTGCTTTTTCATCTCTTGCGCTATATACCCTTGAGCCTAACCGAAACCTTAAAAGTCTACCTGAGAGTATTAACATTTCTTTTCTATAGCAAACATTCTTTGTTTTCATCTTTTTTATCCAATAAGTTTTCAAGAAATGATATTCTTATCTTTTTTGTCAGGTATCAAATTTTTTGGTTAAATTAATTGTCTGATATAAATATCTTTTTGTTTTTTTATTAGTATTAGTTTTTTATATTTATTATTATTATTATTATAAAACATTTGAAAATTTCTTGTTTAAAACCGATTTCAACAAAGTTCATCTGGGTTACAATCTATCGCCTATATCAAACGACCCATTGATTATTTATTATTCTTTCTGATTTTTTTCATGTACTCTATGTACTTTTTTATACTAATATCGGTTAAACTTTAATGTTTTGTTTTTTTTTGGTAATTGATTAGTATATTAACTGAAAATTGTATAAGTACATTTTGTACTAGGTTGTTTTTAAAAATTGAATATAATTGTTTTTATTAATTTATAAAAACTTGTTTAAGAAGGATAGGGATAATTAGTTAACCTTAGTTGAATTAAAAAATTAATAATTATTCCTAAAGACAATATTTTTAAATTTTAAAAATATATGTCAGGCTTAAACTATAAAATCTCAATGTAAAGGATTTTACCAGGAGAAATCTATAATTAAGATGTCTGGTGAATTACATCTAAAGCCTGTACTTTCTTTACCACGATCTTTAAAAATTATCTCTCTTCGAGTAGTAAGAATGTATAATCTTTGTAATACTCCGTCAAATTTCGTGGTGGAATCACAAGAATTTAAAAAGTTTAAGTCTGAACTTCGTGTGTTAGATCAAATTCAACATGTTGGCACTGTACAACATACCATTCGATCGGTTTTAATTCACACATTCTCGAACTGTATACTTCCGAAGCGATTAAGACCAAAACCAGTGTTTTATTCGTGAGATGGTAGAGCAACAAAAAGAATTCTTGTGGTAAATATTTATTTAGATATATTCGTTTTTTTAATAGATTAATTTATTTATATTTATAAATTCTAGCCCGAAATTCCAACCCGACATCTCGTTTTGTACCGAAGAGGAAAAATACCTTCTACGAATTGATGTAATTATAATTATTTTTAATTATACACTTAAAATATTTTTAACATTGTGTTTTTATATTTTTTCAGCCTTCAAATTATTTATATATCCTTCTTTAATTCTTTATTATTTATTAATTTAATTTGTTAGCTTTTAGTTTTATTTGTAGTGTTTCATATTTTGTTAAGTGTTTAAAAAAATATATTGAAAATATTAGTTATTAAATATTATAATAACTAATTGTTTTTTTTTGATTACTTAAACTAGCATTGTTTTAAAATAATAAAATATTTGCGAAAAATGAAAACTTATTTATATTAGTTTAGTTATTTAAAATATTTTGGGTGGGGCCAAAACCGCCAAGGATATAAAACGAAGGTCGCGAATTCGTTTCCCCATCTCGCAAATAACTAATTAGCATTTTAAACCGCTAAAAAACGAAAAAACAAAAAAAATGATATCAAAAGTAAATTAACATAAGTATTTGGTTAAATATTACCGCCGATATCTCGGTTCGACCCTGTCCGATCGTGACCAAACTTGTTGGGAGTTTAGACCGAGGTTTAGTGGTTGTGGAAAGTGTTCGAGCGTCGAGGTCAAAGATCATCTTCGAGGTGAAATTTGAGATTTAAATTAAAATATTTTTTTCAATTTTTCCAAGGACAAAAATTTTGTTTTTGGAAAATATTTTTGGGGGATGGGGGGGTTTTGTCGGCCATCTTGGCGGCCATCTTGGATTTTTACATGTTCATATTTAGTTTTCTACTACTGATAACAGTATGAAATAAAGCTTTAGGCGAACCGTTCAGTGAGAGTAATGAATAATAAACTTAAAAAGTTAAATTGAAACATGTTCAGGTCCAAAATGAACTTTAAAAACAGCGAACCTTCCTTAACTTTCGGAGAATACACTGCAAATCTTACTTTTGGAATTCCAAATTGAATATATAAAATATGACAGTATAAAATAAAGCGTTAGGCGAACCACTCAGTGATAGTAATGAAAAAAAAACTTAAAAAGTTAAATTGAAACAAGTACAGGTCCAAAATGAACTTTAAAAACAGCGAACCTTCCTTAACATTCGGAGAATTCAACGCAAATCTTACTTTTGGAATTCAAAATTCAATATATAAAATATAACAGTATGAAATAAAGCTTTAGGCGAACCGTACAGTGATAGTAATGAAAAATAAACTTAAAAAGTTAACATGAAACGAGTACAGGTTCAAAATGAACTTTAAAAACAGCGAAACTTCCTTAACATTCGGAGAATTCAACGCAAATCTTCCTTTTGGAATTCCAAATTCAATATATAAAATATAACAGTATGAAATAAAGCTTTAGGCGAACCGTTCAGTGAGAGTAATGAATAATAAACTTAAAAAGTTAAATTGAAACATGTACAGGTCCAAAATGAATTTTAAAAACAGCGAACCTTCCCTAACATTCGGAGAATTCAATGCAAATCTTACTTTTGGAAATAAAAATTCAATATATAAAAGATAACAGTATGAAATAAAGCTTTAGGCGAACCGTTCAGTGAGAGTAATTAATAATAAACTTAAAAAGTTAAATTGAAACATGTACAGGTCCAAAATGAACTTTAAAAACAGCGAACCTTCCTTAACTTTCGGAGAATAAACTGCAAATCTTACTTTTGGAATTCCAAATTGAATATATAAAATATGACAGTATAAAATAAAGCGTTAGGCGAACCACTCAGTGATAGTAATGAAAAAAAAAAACTTAAAAAGTTAAATTGAAACAAGTACAGGTCCAAAATGAACTTTAAAAACAGCGAACCTAACTTAACATTTGGAGAATTCCACGCAAATCTTACTTTTGGAATTCCAAATTCAATGAATAAAATATAACTGTATGAAATAAGGCTTTAGGCGAACCGTTCAGTGAGAGTAATGGATAATAAACTTAAAAAGTTAAATTGAAACATGTACAGGTCCAAAATGAACTTTAAAAACAGCGAACCTACCCTAACATTCGGAGAATACACTGCAAATCTTACTTTTAGAAATAAAAATTCAATATATAAAATATAACAGTATGAAATAAAGCTTTAGGCGAACCACTCAGTGAGAGTAATGAATAATAAAATTAAAAAGTTAAATTGAAACATATACAGGTCCAAAATGAATTTTAAAAACAGCGAACCTTCCCTAACATTCGGAGAATTCAAAGCAAATCTTACTTTAGAATTCCAAATTCAATATACAAAATAAAACAAAAAGAAATAAAGCTTTAGGCGAACCAAATCAGTGATGGTAATGAGAAATAAACTTAAAAAATTAAATTGAAACAAGTACAGGTTCAAAATGAACTTTAAAAACAGCGAACCTTCCTTAACTTTCGGAGAATACACTGCAAATCTTACTTTTGGAAATACAAATTCAATATATAAAAGATAACAGTATGAAATAAAGCTTTAGGCGAACCACGCAGTGAGAGTAATGAATAATAAACTCAAAAAACTAAATTGAAACATGTACAGGTCCAAAATAAACTTTAAAACCAGCGAACCTTCCTTAACATTCGGAGAATTCAATGCAAATCTTACTTTTGGAATTCCAAATTCAAAATACAAAATATAACAAAATGAAATAAAGCTTTAGGCGAACCACGCAGTGAGAGTAATGAATAATAAACTCAAAAAACTAAATTGAAATATGTACAGGTCCAAAATGAACTTTAAAACCAGCGAACCTTCCTTAACATTCGGAGAATTCACTGCAAATCTTACTTTTGAAATTCCAAATTGAATATATAAAATATGACAGTATGAAATAAAGCTTTAGGCGAACCGTTCAGTGAGAGTAATGAATAATAAACTTAAAAAGTTAAATTGAAACATGTTCAGGTCCAAAATGAACTTTAAAAACAGCGAACCTTCCTTAACTTTCGGAGAATACACTGCAAATCTTACTTTTGGAATTCCAAATTGAATATATAAAATAAGACAGTATAAAATAAAGCGTTAGGCGAACCACTCAGTGATATTAATGAAAAAAAAACTTAAAAAGTTAAATTGAAACAAGTACAGGTCCAAAATGAACTTTAAAAACAGCGAACCTTCCTTAACATTCGGAGAATTCAACGCAAATCTTACTTTTGGAATTCAAAATTCAATATATAAAATATAACAGTATGAAATAAAGCTTTAGGCGAACCGTACAGTGATAGTAATGAAAAATAAACTTAAAAAGTTAAATTGAAACGAGTACAGGTTCAAAATGAACTTTAAAAACAGCGAACCTTCCTTAACTTTCGGAGAATACACTGCAAATCTTACTTTTGGAATTCCAAATTGAATATATAAAATATGACAGTATAAAATAAAGCTTTAGGCGAACCGTTCAGTGAGAGTAATGAATAATAAACTTAAAAAGTTAAATTGAAACATGTACAGGTTTAAAATGAACTTTAAAAACAGCGAACCTTCCCTAACATACGGAGAATTCAACGCAAATCTTACTTTTGGAATTCCAAATTCAATATACAAAATATAACAAAATGAAATACAGCTTAAGGCGAACCAAATTAGTGATAGTAATGAAAAATAACTTAAAAGTTAAATTGAAACATGTACAGGTCCAAAATGAACTTTAAAAACAGCGAACCTTCCTTAACTTTCGGAGAATACACTGCAAATCTTACTTTTGGAATTCCAAATTGAATATATAAAATGTGACAGTATAAAATAAAGCGTTAGGCGAACCACTCAGTGATAGTAATGAAAAAAAAACTTAAAAAGTTAAATTGAAACAAGTACAGGTCCAAAATGAATTTTAAAAACAGCGAACCTTCCCTAACATTCGGAGAATTCAATGCAAATCTTACTTTTGGAAATAAAAATTCAATATATTAAAGATAACAGTATGAAATAAAGCTTTAGGCGAACCGTTCAGTGAGAGTAATTAATAATAAACTTAAAAAGTTAAATTGAAACATGTACAGGTCCAAAATGAACTTTAAAAACAGCGAACCTTCCTTAACTTTCGGAGAATAAACTGCAAATCTTACTTTTGGAATTCCAAATTGAATATATAAAATATGACAGTATAAAATAAAGCGTTAGGCGAACCACTCAGTGATAGTAATGAAAAAAAAACTTAAAAAGTTAAATTGAAACAAGTACAGGTCCAAAATGAACTTTAAAAACAGCGAACCTAACTTAACATTTGGAGAATTCCACGCAAATCTTACTTTTGGAATTCCAAATTCAATGAATAAAATATAACTGTATGAAATAAGGCTTTAGGCGAACCGTTCAGTGAGAGTAATGGATAATAAACTTAAAAAGTTAAATTGAAACATGTACAGGTCCAAAATGAACTTTAAAAACAGCGAACCTACCCTAACATTCGGAGAATACACTGCAAATCTTACTTTTGGAAATAAAAATTCAATATATAAAATATAACAGTATGAAATAAAGCTTTAGGCGAACCACTCAGTGAGAGTAATGAATAATAAAATTAAAAAGTTAAATTGAAACATATACAGGTCCAAAATGAATTTTAAAAACAGCGAACCTTCCCTAACATTCGGAGAATTCAAAGCAAATCTTACTTTAGAATTCCAAATTCAATATACAAAATATAACAAAAAGAAATAAAGCTTTAGGCGAACCAAATCAGTGATGGTAATGAGAAATAAACTTAAAAAATTAAATTGAAACAAGTACAGGTTCAAAATGAACTTTAAAAACAGCGAACCTTCCTTAACTTTCGGAGAATACACTGCAAATCTTACTTTTGGAAATACAAATTCAATATATAAAAGATAACAGTATGAAATAAAGCTTTAGGCGAACCGTTCAGTGATAGTAATGAATAATAAACTTAAAAAGTTAAATTGAAACATGTACAGGTCCAAAATGAATTTTAAAAACAGCGAACCTTCCCTAACATTCGGAGAATTCAACGCAAATCTTACTTTTGGAATTCCAAATTCAAAATACAAAATATAACAAAATGAAATAAAGCTTTAGGCGAACCACGCAGTGAGAGTAATGAATAATAAACTCAAAAAACTAAATTGAAACATGTACAGGTCCAAAATGAACTTTAAAACCAGCGAACCTTCCTTAACATTCGGAGAATACACTGCAAATCTTACTTTTGGAATTCCAAATTGAATATATAAAATATGACAGTATGAAATAAAGCTTTAGGCGAACCGTTCAGTGAGAGTAATGAATAATAAACTTAAAAAGTTAAATTGAAACATGTACAGGTCCAAAATAAACTTTAAAAACAGCGAACCTTCCTTAACTTTCGGAGAATACACTGCAAATCTTACATTTGGAATTCCAAATTGAATATATAAAATATGACAGTATGAAATAAAGCTTTAGGCGAACCGTTCAGTGAGAGCAATGAATAATAAACTTAAAAGTTAAATTGAAACAACTACAGGTTCAAAATGAACTTTAAAAACAGCGAACCTTCCTTAACTTTCGGAGAATTCAACGCAAATCTTACTTTTGGAATTCCGAATTCAATATATAAAATATAACAGTATGAAATAAATCTTTAGGCGAACCGTTCAGTGAGAGTAATGAATAATAAACTTAAAAAGTTAAATTGAAACATGTACAGGTCCAAAATAAACTTTAAAAACAGCGAACCTTCCTTAACTTTCGGAGAATACACTGCAAATCTTACTTTTGGAATACCAAATTGAATATATAAAATATGACAGTATAAAATAAAGCTTTAGGCGAACCGTTCAGTGAGAGTAATGAATAATAAACTTAAAAAGTTAAATTGAAACATGTACAGGTTTAAAATGAACTTTAAAAACAGCGAACCTTCCCTAACATACGGAGAATTCAACGCAAATCTTACTTTTGGAATTCCAAATTCAATATACAAAATATAACAAAATGAAATACAGCTTTAGGCGAACCGTTCAGTGAGAGTAATGAATAATAAACTTAAAAAATTAAATTGAAACAAGTACAGGTTCAAAATGAACTTTAAAAACAGCGAACCTTACTTAACATTCGGAGAATTCAACGCAAATCTTACTTTTGGAATTCCAAATTCAATATATAAAATATGACAGTATGAAATAAAGCTTTAGGCGAACCGTTCAGTGAGAGTAATGAATAATAAACTTAAAAAGTTAAATTGAAACATGTACAGGTCCAAAATGAATTTTAAAAACAATGAACCTTTTAACATTCGGAGAATTCAACGCAAATCTTACTTTTGGAATTCCAAATTCAATATACAAAATATAACAAAATGAAATAAAGCTTTAGGCGAACCACGCAGTGAGAGTAATGAATAATAAACTTAATAAGTTAAATTGAAACAAGTACAGGTCCAAAATGAGCTTTAAAATAGCGAACCTTCCTTAACATTCGGAGAATTCAACGCAAATCTTACTTTTGGAATTCCAAATTCACAATACAAAATATAACAAAATGAAATAAAGCTTTAGGCGAACCGTTCAGTGAGAGTAATGATTAATAAACTTAAAAAGTTAAATTGAAACATGTACAGGTTTAAAATGAACTTTAAAAACAGCGAACCTTCCCTAACATTCGGAGAATTCAACGCAAATCTTACTTTTGGAATTCCAAATTCAATATACAAAATATAACGAAATGAAATAAAGCTTTAGGCGAACCACGCAGTGAGAGTAATGAATAATAAACTTAAAAAGTTAAATTGAAACATGTACAGGTCCAAAATAAACTTTAAAAACAGCGAACCTGCCTTAACTTTCGGAGAATACACTGCAAATCTTACTTTTGGAAATACAAATTCAATATATAAAATATGACAGTATAAAATAAAGCTTTAGGCGAACCGTTCAGTGAGAGTAATGAATAATAAACTTAAAAAGTTAAATTGAAACATGTACAGGTTTAAAATGAACTTTAAAAACAGCGAACCTTCCCTAACATACGGAGAATTCAACGCAAATCTTACTTTTGGAATTCCAAATTCAATATACAAAATATAACAAAATGAAATACAGCTTAAGGCGAACCAAATTAGTGATAGTAATGAAAAATAAACTTAAAAAGTTAAATTGAAACATGTACAGGTCCAAAATGAACTTTAAAAACAGCGAACCTTCCTTAACTTTCGGAGAATTCAACGCAAATCTTACTTTTGGAATTCCAAATTCAATATACAAAATATAACAAATTGAAATACAGCTTAAGGTGAACTAAATTAGTGATAGTAATGAAAAATAAACTTAAAAAGTTAAATTGAAACATGTACAGGTCCAAAATGAACTTTAAAAACAGCGAACCTTCCTTAACTTTCGGAGAATTCAACGCAAATCTTATTTTTGGAATTCCAAATTCAATATATAAAATATAACAGTATGAAATAAATCTTTAGGCGAACCGTTCAGTGAGAGTAATGAATAATAAACTTAAAAAATTAAATTGAAACATGTACAGGTTCAAAATGAACTTTAAAAACAGCGAACCTTCCTTAACATTCGGAGAATTCAACGCAAATCTTACTTTTGGAATTCCAAATTCAATATATAAAATATAACAGTATGAAATAAAGCTTTAGGCGAACCGTTCAGTGAGAGTAATGAATAATAAACTTAATAAGTTAAATTGAAACAAGTACAGGTCCAAAATGAGCTTTAAAAACAGCGAACCTACCTTAACATTCGGAGAATTCAACGCAAATCTTACTTTTGGAATTCCAAATTCACAATACAAAATGAAATAAAGCTTTAGGCGAACCACGCAGTGAGAGTAATGAATAATAAACTTAAAAAGTTAAATTGAAACATGTACAGGTCCAAAATGAATTTTAAAAACAGCGAACCTTCCCTAACATTCGGAGAATTCAACGCAAATCTTACTCTTGGAATTCCAAATTCAATATACAAAATATAACAAAATGAAATAAAGCTTAAGGCGAACCAAATCAGTGATAGTAATGAAAAATAAACTTAAAAAGTTAAATTGAAACAAGTACAGGTTCAAAATGAACTTTAAAAACAGCGAACCTTCCTTAACTTTCGGAGAATACACTGCAAATCTTACTTTTGGAAATACAAATTCAATATATAAAATATAACAGTATGAAATAAAGCTTTAGGCGAACCGTTCAGTGAGAGTAATGATTAATAAACTTAAAAAGTTAAATTGAAACATGTACAGGTCCAAAATGAACTTTTAAACCAGCGAACCTTCCTTAACATTCGGAGAATACACTGCAAATCTTACTTTTGGAATTCCAAATTGAATATATAAAATATGACAGTATAAAATAAAGCTTTAGGCGAACCGTTCAGTGAGAGTAATGAATAATAAACTTAAAAAGTTAAATTGAAACATGTACAGGTCCAAAATAAACTTTAAAAATAGCGAACCTTCCTTAACTTTCGGAGAATACACTGCAAATCTTACTTTTGGAATTCCAAATTGAATATATAAAATATGACAATATAAAATAAAGCTTTAGGCGAACCGTTCGGTGAGAGTTATGAATAATAAACTTAAAAAGTTAAATTGAAACAAGTACAGGTCCAAAATGAACTTTAAAAACAGCAAACCTTCCTTAACATTTGGAGAATTCCACGCAAATCTTACTTTGGGAATTCCAAATTCAATATATAAAATATAACAGTATGAAATAAAGCTTTAGGCGAACCGTTCAGTGAGAGTAATGAATAATAAACTTAAAAAGGTAAATTGAAACATGTACAGGTCCAAAATGAACTTTAAAAACAGCGAACCTTCCCTAACAATCGGAGAATTCAACGCAAATCTTACTTTTGGCATTCCAAATTCAATATATAAAATATAGCTGTATGAAATAAAGCTTTAGGCGAACCGTTCACTGAGAGTAATGAATAATAAACTTAAAAAGGTAAATTGAAACATGTACAGGTCCAAAATGAACTTTTAAACCAGCGAACCTTCCTTAACATTCGGAGAATACACTGCAAATCTTACTTTTTGAATTCCAAATTGAATATATAAAATATGACAGTATAAAATAAAGCTTTAGGCGAACCGTTCAGTGAGAGTAATGAATAATAAACTTAAAAAGTTAAATTGAAACATGTACAGGTTTAAAATGAACTTTAAAAACAGCGAACCTTCCTTAACTTTCGGAGAATACACTGCAAATCTTACTTTTGGAAATACAAATTCAATATATAAAATATAACAGTATGAAATAAAGCTTTAGGCGAACCGTTCAGTGAGAGTAATGATTAATAAACTTAAAAAGTTAAATTGAAACATGTACAGGTCCAAAATGAACTTTTAAACCAGCGAACCTTCCTTAACATTCGGAGAATACACTACAAATCTTACTTTTGGAATTCCAAATTGAATATATAAAATATGACAGTATAAAATAAAGCTTTAGGCGAACCGTTCAGTGAGAGTAATGAATAATAAACTTAAAAAGTTAAATTGAAACATGTACAGGTCCAAAATAAACTTTAAAAACAGCGAACCTTCCTTAACTTTCGGAGAATACACTGCAAATCTTACTTTTGGAATTCCAAATTGAATATATAAAATATGACTGTATAAAATAAAGCTTTAGGCGAACCGTTCAGTGAGAGTAATGAATAATAAACTTAAAAAGTTAAATTGAAACATGTACAGGTCCAAAATGAATTTTAAAAACAGCGAACCTTCCCTAACATTCGGAGAATTCAACGCAAATCTTACTTTTGGAATTCCAAATTCAATATACAAAATATAACAAAATGAAATAAAGCTTTAGGCGAACCACGCAGTGAGAGTAATGAATAATAAACTTAATAAGTTAAATTGAAACAAGTACAGGTCCAAAATGAGCTTTAAAAACAGCGAACATTCCTTAACATTCGGAGAATTCAACGCAAATCTTACTTTTGGAATTCCAAATTCACAATACAAAATATAACAAAATGAAATAAAGCTTTAGGCGAACCACGCAGTGAGAGTAATGAATAATTAACTTAAAAAGTTAAATTGAAACAAGTACAGGTCCAAAATGAACTTTAAAAACAGCGAACCTTCCTTAACATTTGGAGAATTCCACGCTAATCTTACTTTGGGAATTCCAAATTCAATATATAAAATATAACAGTATAAAATAAAGCTTTAGGCGAACCGTTCAGTGAGAGTAATGAAAAATAAACTTAAAAAGTTAAATTGAAACAAGTACAGGTTCAAAATGAACTTTAAAAACAGCGAACCTTCCTTAACATTCGGAGAATTCAACGCAAATCTTACTTTTGGAATTCCAAATTCAATATACAAAATATAACAAAATTAAATAAAGCTTTAGGCGAACCGTTCAGTGAGAGTAATGAATAATAAACTTAAAAAGTTAAATTGAAACATGTACAGGTCCAAAATGAATTTTAAAAACAGCGAACCTTCCCTAACATTCGGAGAATTCAACGCAAATCTTACTCTTGGAATTCCAAATTCAATATACAAAATATAACAAAATGAAATAAAGCTTAAGGCGAACCAAATCAGTGATAGTAATGAAAAATAAACTTAAAAAGTTAAATTGAAACAAGTACAGGTTCAAAATGAACTTTAAAAACAGCGAACCTTCCTTAACTTTCGGATAATACACTGCAAATCTTACTTTTGGAAATTTAAATTCAATATATAAAATATAACAGTATGAAATAAAGCTTAAGCCGAACCGTTCAGTGAGAGTAATGATTAATAAACTTAAAAAGTTAAATTGAAACATGTACAGGTCCAAAATGAACTTTTAAACCAGCGAACCTTCCTTAACATTCGGAGAATACACTGCAAATCTTACTTTTGGAATTCCAAATTGAATATATAAAATATGACAGTATAAAATAAAGCTTTAGGCGAACCGTTCAGTGAGAGTAATGAATAATAAACTTAAAAAGTTAAATTGAAACATGTACAGGTCCAAAATAAACTTTAAAAATAGCGAACCTTCCTTAACTTTCGGAGAATACACTGCAAATCTTACTTTTGGAATTCCAAATTGAATATATAAAATATATCAATATTAAATAAAGCTTTAGGCGAACCGTTCGGTGAGAGTTATGAATAATAAACTTAAAAAGTTAAATTGAAACAAGTACAGGTCCAAAATGAACGTTAAAAACAGCGAACCTTCCTTAACATTTGGAGAATTCCACGCAAATCTTATTTTGGGAATTCCAAATTCAATATATAAAATATAACAGTATGAAATAAAGCTTTAGGCGAACCGTTCAGTGAGAGTAATGAATAATAAACTTAAAAAGGTAAATTGAAACATGTACAGGTCCAAAATGAACTTTAAAAACAGCGAACCTTCCCTAACAATCGGAGAATTCAACGCAAATCTTACTTTTGGCATTCCAAATTCAATATATAAAATATAGCTGTATGAAATAAAGCTTTAGGCGAACCGTTCACTGAGAGTAATGAATAATAAACTAAAAAAGGTAAATTGAAACATGTACAGGTCCAAAATGAACTTTTAAACCAGCGAACCTTCCTTAACATTCGGAGAATACACTGCAAATCTTACTTTTGGAATTCCAAATTGAATATATAAAATATGACAGTATAAAATAAAGCTTTAGGCGAACCGTTCAGTGAGAGTAATGAATAATAAACTTAAAAAGTTAAATTGAAACATGTACAGGTTTAAAATGAACTTTAAAAACAGCGAACCTTCCCTAACATTCGGAGAATTCAACGCAAATCTTACTCTTGGAATTCCAAATTCAATATACAAAATATAACAAAATGAAATAAAGCTTAGGGCGAACATAATCAGTGATAGTAATGAAAAATAAACTTAAAAGGTTAAATTGAAACAAGTACAGGTTCAAAATGAACTTTAAAAACAGCGAACCTTCCTTAACTTTCGGAGAATACATTGCAAATCTTACTTTTGGAAATACAAATTCAATATATAAAATATAACAGTATGAAATAAAGCTTTAGACGAACCGTTCAGTGAGAGTAATGATTAATAAACTTAAAAAGTTAAATTGAAACATGTACAGGTCCAAAATGAACTTTTAAACCAGCGAACCTTCCTTAACATTCGGAGAATACACTGCAAATCTTACTTTTGGAATTCCAAATTGAATATATAAAATATGACAGTATAAAATAAAGCTTTAGGCGAACCGTTCAGTGAGAGTAATGAATAATAAACTTAAAAAGTTAAATTGAAACATGTACAGGTCCAAAATGAACTTTAAAAACAGCGAACCTTCCTTAACTTTCGGAGAATACACTGCAAATCTTACTTTTGGAATTCCAAATTGAATATATAAAATATGACAGTATAAAATAAAGCTTTAGGCAAACCGTTCAGTGAGAGTAATGAATAATAAACTTAAAAAGTTAAATTGAAACATGTACAGGTCCAAAATAAACTTTAAAAACAGCGAACCTTCCTTAACTTTCGGAGAATACACTGCAAATCTTACTTTTGGAATTCCACATTGAATATATAAAATATGACAGTATAAAATAAAGCTTTAGGCGAACCGTTCAGTGAGAGTTATGAATAATAAACTTAAAAAGTTAAATTGAAACAAGTACAGGTCCAAAATGAACTTTAAAAACAGCGAACCTTCCTTAACATTTGGAGAATTCCACGCAAATCTTACTTTGGGAATTCCAAATTCAATATATAAAATATAACAGTATGAAATAAAGCTTTAGGCGAACCGTTCAGTGAGAGTAATGAATAATAAACTTAAAAAGGTAAATTGAAACATGTACAGGTCCAAAATGAACTTTAAAAACAGCGAACCTTCCCTAACAATCGGAGAATACACTGCAAATCTTACTTTTGGAAATAAAAATTCAATATATAAAATATAACAGTATGAAATAAAGCTTTAGGCGAACCACTCAGTGATAGTAATGAAAAATAAACTTAAAAAGTTAAATTGAAACAAGTACAGGTTCAAAATGAACTTTAAAAACAGCGAACCTTCCTTAACATTCGGAGAATTCAACGCAAATCTTACTTTTGGAATTCCAAATTCAATATACAAAATATAACAAAATTAAATAAAGCTTTAGGCGAACCGTTCAGTGAGAGTAATGAATAGTAAACTTAAAAAGTTAAATTGAAACATGTACAGGTCCAAAATGAATTTTAAAAACAGCGAACCTTCCCTAACATTCGGAGAATTCAATGCAAATCTTACTTTTAGAATTCCAAATTCAATATACAAAATATAACAAAATGAAATAAAGCTTAAGGCGAACCAAATCAGTGATAGTAATGAAAAATAAACTTAAAAAGTTAAATTGAAACATGTTCAGGTCCAAAATTAACTTTAAAAACAGCGAACCTTCCTTAACTTTCGGAGAATACACTGCAAATCTTACTTTTGGAAATACAAATTCAATATATAAAATATAACAGTATGAAATAAAGCTTTAGGCGAACCGTTCAGTGAGAGTAATGATTAATAAACTTAAAAAGTTAAATTGAAACATGTACAGGTCCAAAATGAACTTTTAAACCAGCGAACCTTCCTTAACATTCGGAGAATACACTGCAAATCTTACTTTTGGAATTCCAAATTGAATATATAAAATATGACAGTATAAAATAAAGCTTTAGGCGAACCGTTCAGTGAGAGTAATGAATAATAAACTTAAAAAGTTAAATTGAAACATGTACAGGTCCAAAATGAACTTTAAAAACAGCGAACCTTCCTTAACTTTCGGAGAATACACTGCAAATCTTACTTTTGGAATTCCAAATTGAATATATAAAATATGACAGTATAAAATAAAGCTTTAGGCGAACCGTTCAGTGAGAGTAATGAATAATAAACTTAAAAAGTTAAATTGAAACATGTACAGGTCCAAAATAAACTTTAAAAACAGCGAACCTTCCTTAACTTTCGGAGAATACACTGCAAATCTTACTTTTGGAATTTCAAATTGAATATATAAAATATGACAGTATAAAATAAAGCTTTAGGCGAACCGTTCAGTGAGAGTTATGAATAATAAACTAAAAAAGTTAAATTGAAACAAGTACAGGTCCAAAATGAACTTTAAAAACAGCGAACCTTCCTTAACATTTGGAGAATTCCACGCAAATCTTACTTTGGGAATTCCAAATTCAATATATAAAATATAACAGTATGAAATAAAGCTTTAGGCGAACCGTTCAGTGAGAGTAATGAATAATAAACTTAAAAAGGAAAATTGAAACATGTACAGGTCCAAAATGAACATTAAAAACAGCGAACCTTCCCTAACAATCGGAGAATACACTGCAAATCTTACTTTTGGAATTCCAAATTCAATATACAAAATATAACAAAATTAAATAAAGCTTTAGGCGAACCGTTCAGTGAGAGTAATGAATAATAAACTTAAAAAGTTAAATTGAAACATGTACAGGTTTAAAATGAACTTTAAAAACAGCGAACCTTCCCTAACAATCGGAGAATTCAACGCAAATCTTACTTTTGGCATTCCAAATTCAATATATAAAATATAGCTGTATGAAATAAAGCTTTAGGCGAACCGTTCACTGAGAGTAATGAATAATAAACTAAAAAAGGTAAATTGAAACATGTACAGGTCCAAAATGAACTTTTAAACCAGCGAACCTTCCTTAACATTCGGAGAATACACTGCAAATCTTACTTTTGGAATTCCAAATTGAATATATAAAATATGACACTATAAAATAAAGCTTTAGGCGAACCGTTCAGTGAGAGTAATGAATAATAAACTTAAAAAGTTAAATTGAAACATGTACATTTTTAAAATGAACTTTAAAAACAGCGAACCTTCCCTAACATTCGGAGAATTCAACGCAAATCTTACTCTTGGAATTCCAAATTCAATATACAAAATATAACAAAATGAAATAAAGCTTAGGGCGAACATAATCAGTGATAGTAATGAAAAATAAACTTAAAAGGTTAAATTGAAACAAGTACAGGTTCAAAATGAACTTTAAAAACAGCGAAGCTTCCTTTACTTTCGGAGAATGCACTGCAAATCTTACTTTTGGAAATACAAATTGAATATATAAAATATGACAGTATAAAATAAAGCTTTAGGCGAACCGTTCAGTGAGAGTAATGAATAATAAACTTAAAAAGTTAAATTGAAACATGTACAGGTCCAAAATGAACTTTAAAAACAGCGAACCTTCCTTAACTTTCGGAGAATACACTGCAAATCTTACTTTTGGAATTCCAAATTGAATATATAAAATATGACAGTATAAAATAAAGCTTTAGGCGAACCGTTCAGTGAGAGTAATGAATAATAAACTTAAAAAGTTAAATTGAAACATGTACAGGTCCAAAATAAACTTTAAAAACAGCGAACCTTCCTTAACTTTCGGATAATACACTGCAAATCTTACTTTTGGAATTCCAAATTGAATATATAAAATATGACAGTATAAAATAAAGCTTTAGGCGAACCGTTCAGTGAGAGTTATGAATAATAAACTTAAAAAGTTAAATTGAAACAAGTACAGGTCCAAAATGAACTTTAAAAACAGCGAACCTTCCTTAACATTTGGAGAATTCCACGCAAATCTTACTTTGGGAATTCCAAATTCAATATATAAAATATAACAGTATGAAATAAAACTTTAGGCGAACCGTTCAGTGAGAGTAATGAATAATAAACTTAAAAAGGAAAATTGAAACATGTACAGGTCCAAAATGAACTTTAAAAACAGCGAACCTTCCCTAACAATCGGAGAATACACTGCAAATCTTACTTTTGGAATTCCAAATTCAATATACAAAATATAACAAAATTAAATAAAGCTTTAGGCGAACCGTTCAGTGAGAGTAATGAATAGTAAACTTAAAAAGTTAAATTGAAACATGTACAGGTCCAAAATGAATTTTAAAAACAGCGAACCTTCCCTAACATTCGGAGAATTCAATGCAAATCTTACTTTTAGAATTCCAAATTCAATATACAAAATATAACAAAATGAAATAAAGCTTAAGGCGAACCAAATCAGTGATAGTAATGAAAAATAAACTTAAAAAGTTAAATTGAAACATGTACAGGTCCAAAATGAACTTTAAAAACAGCGAACCTATCTTAACTTTCGGAGAATACACTGCAAATCTTACTTTTGGAAATACAAATTCAATATATAAAATATAACAGTATGAAATAAAGCTTTAGGCGAACCGTTCAGTGAGAGTAATGAAAAATAAACTTAAAAAGTTAAATTGAAACATGTACAGGTCCAAAATGAACTTTAAAAACAGCGAACCTTCCTTAACTTTCGGAGAATACACTGCAAATCTTACTTTTGGAAATACAAATTCAATATATAAAATATAACAGTATGAAATAAAGCTTTAGGCGAACCGTTCAGTGAGAGTAATGATTAATAAACTTGAAAAGTTAAATTGAAACATGTACAGGTCCAAATTGAACTTTTAAACCAGCGAACCTTCCTTAACATTCGGAGAATACACTGCAAATCTTACTTTTGGAATTCCAAATTGAATATATAAAATATGACAGTATAAAATAAAGCTTTAGGCGAACCGTTCAGTGAGAGTAATGAATAATAAACTTAAAAAGTTAAATTGAAACATGTACAGGTCCAAAATAAACTTTAAAAACAGCGAACCTTCCTTAACTTTCGGAGAATACACTGCAAATCTTACTTTTGGAATTCCAAATTGAATATATAAAATATGACAGTATAAAATAAAGCTTTAGGCGAACCGTTCAGTGAGAGTTATGAATAATAAACTTAAAAAGTTAAATTGAAACAAGTACAGGTCCAAAATGAACTTTAAAAACAGCGAACCTTCCTTAACATTTGGAGAATTCCACGCAAATCTTACTTTGGGAATTCCAAATTCAATATATAAAATATAACAGTATGAAATAAAGCTTTAGGCGAACCGTTCAGTGAGAGTAATGAATAATAAACTTAAAAAGGTAAATTGAAACATGTACAGGTCCAAAATGAACTTTAAAAACAGCAAACCTTCCCTAACATTCGGAGAATTCAACGCAAATCTTACTTTTGGAATTCCAAATTGAATATATAAAATATAACAGTATGAAATAAAGCTTTAGGTGAACCGTTCAGTGAGAGTAATGAATAATTAACTTAAAAAGTTAAATTGAAACACGTACAGGTCCAAAATGAACTTTAAAAACAGCGAACCTTCCCTAACATTCGGAGAATTCAACGCAAATCTTACTTTTGGAATTCCAAATTCAATATACAAAATATAACAAAATGAAATAAAGCTTTAGGCGAACCAAATCAGTGATAATAATGAAAAATAAACTTAAAAAGTTAAATTGAAACAAGTACAGGTTCAAAATGAACTTAAAAAACAGCGAACCTTCCTTAACTTTCGGTGAATACACTGCAAATCTTACTTTTGGAAATACAAATTCAATATATAAAAGATAACAGTATGAAATAAAGCTTTAGGCGAACCGTTCAGTGAGAGTAATGAATAATAAACTTAAAAAGGAAAATTGAAACATGTACAGGTCCAAAATGAACTTTAAAAACAGCGAACCTTCCCTAACAATCGGAGAATACACTGCAAATCTTACTTTTGGAATTCCAAATTCAATATACAAAATATAACAAAATTAAATAAAGCTTTAGGCGAACCGTTCAGTGAGAGTAATGAATAGTAAACTTAAAAAGTTAAATTGAAACATGTACAGGTCCAAAATGAATTTTAAAAACAGCGAACCTTCCCTAACATTCGGAGAATTCAATGCAAATCTTACTTTTAGAATTCCAAATTCAATATACAAAATATAACAAAATGAAATAAAGCTTAAGGCGAACCAAATCAGTGATAGTAATGAAAAATAAACTTAAAAAGTTAAATTGAAACATGTACAGGTCCAAAATGAACTTTAAAAACAGCGAACCTATCTTAACTTTCGGAGAATACACTGCAAATCTTACTTTTGGAAATACAAATTCAATATATAAAATATAACAGTATGAAATAAAGCTTTAGGCGAACCGTTCAGTGAGAGTAATGAAAAATAAACTTAAAAAGTTAAATTGAAACATGTACAGGTCCAAAATGAACTTTAAAAACAGCGAACCTTCCTTAACTTTCGGAGAATACACTGCAAATCTTACTTTTGGAAATACAAATTCAATATATAAAATATAACAGTATGAAATAAAGCTTTAGGCGAACCGTTCAGTGAGAGTAATGATTAATAAACTTGAAAAGTTAAATTGAAACATGTACAGGTCCAAATTGAACTTTTAAACCAGCGAACCTTCCTTAACATTCGGAGAATACACTGCAAATCTTACTTTTGGAATTCCAAATTGAATATATAAAATATGACAGTATAAAATAAAGCTTTAGGCGAACCGTTCAGTGAGAGTAATGAATAATAAACTTAAAAAGTTAAATTGAAACATGTACAGGTCCAAAATAAACTTTAAAAACAGCGAACCTTCCTTAACTTTCGGAGAATACACTGCAAATCTTACTTTTGGAATTCCAAATTGAATATATAAAATATGACAGTATAAAATAAAGCTTTAGGCGAACCGTTCAGTGAGAGTTATGAATAATAAACTTAAAAAGTTAAATTGAAACAAGTACAGGTCCAAAATGAACTTTAAAAACAGCGAACCTTCCTTAACATTTGGAGAATTCCACGCAAATCTTACTTTGGGAATTCCAAATTCAATATATAAAATATAACAGTATGAAATAAAGCTTTAGGCGAACCGTTCAGTGAGAGTAATGAATAATAAACTTAAAAAGGTAAATTGAAACATGTACAGGTCCAAAATGAACTTTAAAAACAGCAAACCTTCCCTAACATTCGGAGAATTCAACGCAAATCTTACTTTTGGAATTCCAAATTGAATATATAAAATATAACAGTATGAAATAAAGCTTTAGGTGAACCGTTCAGTGAGAGTAATGAATAATTAACTTAAAAAGTTAAATTGAAACACGTACAGGTCCAAAATGAACTTTAAAAACAGCGAACCTTCCCTAACATTCGGAGAATTCAACGCAAATCTTACTTTTGGAATTCCAAATTCAATATACAAAATATAACAAAATGAAATAAAGCTTTAGGCGAACCAAATCAGTGATAATAATGAAAAATAAACTTAAAAAGTTAAATTGAAACAAGTACAGGTTCAAAATGAACTTAAAAAACAGCGAACCTTCCTTAACTTTCGGTGAATACACTGCAAATCTTACTTTTGGAAATACAAATTCAATATATAAAAGATAACAGTATGAAATAAAGCTTTAGGCGAACCTTTCAGTGATAGTAATGAAAAATAAACTTAAAAAGTTATATTGAAACATGTACAGGTCCAAAATGAAATTTAAAAACAGCGAACCTTCCTTAACTTTCGGAGAATACAGGGCAAATCTTACTTTTGGAATTCCAAATTCAATATATAAAATATAACAGTATGAAATAAAGCTTTAGGCGAACCGTTCAGTGAGAGATGAATAATAAACTTAAAAAGTTAAATTGAAACAAGTACAGGTCCAAAATGAACTTTAAAAACAGCGAACCTTCCTTAACATTTGGAGAATTCCACGCAAATCTTACTTTGGGAATTCCAAATTCAATATATAAAATATAACAGTATGAAATAAAACTTTAGGCGAACCGTTCAGTGAGAGTAATGAAGAATAAACTTAAAAAGGAAAATTGAAACATGTACAGGTCCAAAATGAACTTTAAAAACAGCGAACCTTCCCTAACAATCGGAGAATACACTGCAAATCTTACTTTTGGAATTCCAAATTCAATATACAAAATATAACAAAATTAAATAAAGCTTTAGGCGAACCGTTCAGTGAGAGTAATGAATAGTAAACTTAAAAAGTTAAATTGAAACATGTACAGGTCCAAAATGAATTTTAAAAACAGCGAACCTTCCCTAACATTCGGAGAATTCAATGCAAATCTTACTTTTAGAATTCCAAATTCAATATACAAAATATAACAAAATGAAATAAAGCTTAAGGCGAACCAAATCAGTGATAGTAATGAAAAATAAACTTAAAAAGTTAAATTGAAACATGTACAGGTCCAAAATGAACTTTAAAAACAGCGAACCTTCCTTAACTTTCGGAGAATACACTGCAAATCTTACTTTTGGAAATACAAATTCAATATATAAAATATAACAGTATGAAATAAAGCTTTAGGCGAACCGTTCAGTGAGAGTAATGAAAAATAAACTTAAAAAGTTAAATTGAAACATGTACAGGTCCAAAATGAACTTTAAAAACAGCGAACCTTCCTTAACTTTCGGAGAATACACTGCAAATCTTACTTTTGGAAATACAAATTCAATATATGAAATATAACAGTATGAAATAAAGCTTTAGGCGAACCGTTCAGTGAGAGTAATGATTAATAAACTTGAAAAGTTAAATTGAAACATGTACAGGTCCAAAATGAACTTTAAAAACAGCGAACCTTCCTTAACTTTCGGAGAATACACTGCAAATCTTACTTTTGGAATTCCAAATTGAATATATAAAATATGACAGTATAAAATAAAGCTTTAGGCGAACCGTTCAGTGAGAGTAATGAATAATAAACTTAAAAAGTTAAATTGAAACATGTACAGGTCCAAAATAAACTTTAAAAACAGCGAACCTTCCTTAACTTTCGGAGAATACACTGCAAATCTTACTTTTGGAATTCCAAATTGAATATATAAAATATGACAGTATAAAATAAAGCTTTAGGCGAACCGTTCAGTGAGAGTTATGAATAATAAACTTAAAAAGTTAAATTGAAACAAGTACAGGTCCAAAATGAACTTTAAAAACAGCGAACCTTCCTTAACATTTGGAGAATTCCACGCAAATCTTACTTTTGGAATTCCAAATTCAATATATAAAATATAACAGTATGAAATAAAGCTTTAGGTGAACCGTTCAGTGAGAGTAATGAATAATAAACTTAAAAAGGTAAATTGAAACATGTACAGGTCCAAAATGAACTTTAAAAACAGCGAACCTTCCCTAACAATCGGAGAATACACTGCAAATCTTACTTTTGGAATTCCAAATTCAATATACAAAATATAACAAAATTAAATAAAGCTTTAGGCGAACCGTTCAGTGAGAGTAATGAATAGTAAACTTAAAAAGTTAAATTGAAACATGTACAGGTCCAAAATGAATTTTAAAAACAGCGAACCTTCCCTAACATTCGGAGAATTCAATGCAAATCTTACTTTTAGAATTCCAAATTCAATATACAAAATATAACAAAATGAAATAAAGCTTAAGGCGAACCAAATCAGTGATAGTAATGAAAAATAAACTTAAAAAGTTAAATTGAAACATGTACAGGTCCAAAATGAACTTTAAAAACAGCGAACCTTCCTTAACTTTCGGAGAATACACTGCAAATCTTACTTTTGGAAATACAAATTCAATATATAAAATATAACAGTATGAAATAAAGCTTTAGGCGAACCGTTCAGTGAGAGTAATGATTAATAAACTTGAAAAGTTAAATTGAAACATGTACAGGTCCAAAATGAACTTTTAAACCAGCGAACCTTCCTTAACATTCGGAGAATACACTGCAAATCTTACTTTTGGAATTCCAAATTGAATATATAAAATATGACAGTATAAAATAAAGCTTTAGGCGAACCGTTCAGTGAGAGTAATGAATAATAAACTTAAAAAGTTAAATTGAAACATGTACAGGTCCAAAATGAACTTTAAAAACAGCGAACCTTCCTTAACTTTCGGAGAATACACTGCAAATTTTACTTTTGGAATTCCAAATTGAATATATAAAATATGACAGTATAAAATAAAGCTTTAGGCGAACCGTTCAGTGAGAGTAATGAATAATAAACTTAAAAAGTTAAATTGAAACATGTACAGGTCCAAAATAAACTTTAAAAACAGCGAACCTTCCTTAACTTTCGGAGAATACACTGCAAATCTTACTTTTGGAATTCCACATTGAATATATAAAATATGACAGTATAAAATAAAGCTGTAGGCGAACCGTTCAGTGAGAGTTATGAATAATAAACTTAAAAAGTTAAATTGAAACAAGTACAGGTCCAAAATGAACTTTAAAAACAGCGAACCTTCCTTAACATTTGGAGAATTCCACGCAAATCTTACTTTGGGAATTCCAAATTCAATATATAAAATATAACAGTATGAAATAAAGCTTTAGGCGAACCGTTCAGTGAGAGTAATGAATAATAAACTTAAAAAGGTAAATTGAAACATGTACAGGTCCAAAATGAACTTTAAAAACAGCGAACCTTCCCTAACAATCGGAGAATACACTGCAAATCTTACTTTTGGAAATAAAAATTCAATATATAAAATATAACAGTATGAAATAAAGCTTTAGGCGAACCACTCAGTGATAGTAATGAAAAATAAACTTAAAAAGTTAAATTGAAACAAGTACAGGTTCAAAATGAACTTTAAAAACAGCGAACCTTCCTTAACATTCGGAGAATTCAACGCAAATCTTACTTTTGGAATTCCAAATTCAATATACAAAATATAACAAAATTAAATAAAGCTTTAGGCGAACCGTTCAGTGAGAGTAATGAATAGTAAACTTAAAAAGTTAAATTGAAACATGTACAGGTCCAAAATGAATTTTAAAAACAGCGAACCTTCCCTAACATTCGGAGAATTCAATGCAAATCTTACTTTTAGAATTCCAAATTCAATATACAAAATATAACAAAATAAAATAAAGCTTAAGGCGAACCAAATCAGTGATAGTAATGAAAAATAAACTTAAAAAGTTAAATTGAAACATGTTCAGGTCCAAAATTAACTTTAAAAACAGCGAACCTTCCTTAACTTTCGGAGAATACACTGCAAATCTTACTTTTGGAAATACAAATTCAATATATAAAATATAACAGTATGAAATAAAGCTTTAGGCGAACCGTTCAGTGAGAGTAATGATTAATAAACTTAAAAAGTTAAATTGAAACATGTACAGGTCCAAAATGAACTTTTAAACCAGCGAACCTTCCTTAACATTCGGAGAATACACTGCAAATCTTACTTTTGGAATTCCAAATTGAATATATAAAATATGACAGTATAAAATAAAGCTTTAGGCGAACCGTTCAGTGAGAGTAATGAATAATAAACTTAAAAAGTTAAATTGAAACAAGTACAGGTTCAAAATGAACTTTAAAAACAGCGAACCTTCCTTAACATTCGGAGAATTCAACGCAAATCTTACTTTTGGAATTCCAAATTCAATATACAAAATATAACAAAATTAAATAAAGCTTTAGGCGAACCGTTCAGTGAGAGTAATGAATAGTAAACTTAAAAAGTTAAATTGAAACATGTACAGGTCCAAAATGAACTTTAAAAACAGCGAACCTTCCTTAACTTTCGGAGAATACACTGCAAATTTTACTTTTGGAATTCCAAATTGAATATATAAAATATGACAGTATAAAATAAAGCTTTAGGCGAACCGTTCAGTGAGAGTAATGAATAATAAACTTAAAAAGTTAAATTGAAACATGTACAGGTCCAAAATAAACTTTAAAAACAGCGAACCTTCCTTAACTTTCGGAGAATACACTGCAAATCTTACTTTTGGAATTCCACATTGAATATATAAAATATGACAGTATAAAATAAAGCTGTAGGCGAACCGTTCAGTGAGAGTTATGAATAATAAACTTAAAAAGTTAAATTGAAACAAGTACAGGTCCAAAATGAACTTTAAAAACAGCGAACCTTCCTTAACATTTGGAGAATTCCACGCAAATCTTACTTTGGGAATTCCAAATTCAATATATAAAATATAACAGTATGAAATAAAGCTTTAGGCGAACCGTTCAGTGAGAGTAATGAATAATAAACTTAAAAAGGTAAATTGAAACATGTACAGGTCCAAAATGAACTTTAAAAACAGCGAACCTTCCCTAACAATCGGAGAATACACTGCAAATCTTACTTTTGGAAATAAAAATTCAATATATAAAATATAACAGTATGAAATAAAGCTTTAGGCGAACCACTCAGTGATAGTAATGAAAAATAAACTTAAAAAGTTAAATTGAAACAAGTACAGGTTCAAAATGAACTTTAAAAACAGCGAACCTTCCTTAACATTCGGAGAATTCAACGCAAATCTTACTTTTGGAATTCCAAATTCAATATACAAAATATAACAAAATTAAATAAAGCTTTAGGCGAACCGTTCAGTGAGAGTAATGAATAGTAAACTTAAAAAGTTAAATTGAAACATGTACAGGTCCAAAATGAATTTTAAAAACAGCGAACCTTCCCTAACATTCGGAGAATTCAATGCAAATCTTACTTTTAGAATTCCAAATTCAATATACAAAATATAACAAAATGAAATAAAGCTTAAGGCGAACCAAATCAGTGATAGTAATGAAAAATAAACTTAAAAAGTTAAATTGAAACATGTTCAGGTCCAAAATTAACTTTAAAAACAGCGAACCTTCCTTAACTTTCGGAGAATACACTGCAAATCTTACTTTTGGAAATACAAATTCAATATATAAAATATAACAGTATGAAATAAAGCTTTAGGCGAACCGTTCAGTGAGAGTAATGATTAATAAACTTAAAAAGTTAAATTGAAACATGTACAGGTCCAAAATGAACTTTTAAACCAGCGAACCTTCCTTAACATTCGGAGAATACACTGCAAATCTTACTTTTGGAATTCCAAATTGAATATATAAAATATGACAGTATAAAATAAAGCTTTAGGCGAACCGTTCAGTGAGAGTAATGAATAATAAACTTAAAAAGTTAAATTGAAACATGTACAGGTCCAAAATGAACTTTAAAAACAGCGAACCTTCCTTAACTTTCGGAGAATACACTGCAAATCTTACTTTTGGAATTCCAAATTGAATATATAAAATATGACAGTATAAAATAAAGCTTTAGGCGAACCGTTCAGTGAGAGTAATGAATAATAAACTTAAAAAGTTAAATTGAAACATGTACAGGTCCAAAATAAACTTTAAAAACAGCGAACCTTCCTTAACTTTCGGAGAATACACTGCAAATCTTACTTTTGGAATTTCAAATTGAATATATAAAATATGACAGTATAAAATAAAGCTTTAGGCGAACCGTTCAGTGAGAGTTATGAATAATAAACTAAAAAAGTTAAATTGAAACAAGTACAGGTCCAAAATGAACTTTAAAAACAGCGAACCTTCCTTAACATTTGGAGAATTCCACGCAAATCTTACTTTGGGAATTCCAAATTCAATATATAAAATATAACAGTATGAAATAAAGCTTTAGGCGAACCGTTCAGTGAGAGTAATGAATAATAAACTTAAAAAGGAAAATTGTAACATGTACAGGTCCAAAATGAACATTAAAAACAGCGAACCTTCCCTAACAATCGGAGAATACACTACAAATCTTACTTTTGGAATTCCAAATTCAATATACAAAATATAACAAAATTAAATAAAGCTTTAGGCGAACCGTTCAGTGAGAGTAATGAATAGTAAACTTAAAAAGTTAAATTGAAACATGTACAGGTCCAAAATGAACTTTAAAAACAGCGAACCTTCCTTAACATTTGGAGAATTCCACGCAAATCTTACTTTGGGAATTCCAAATTCAATATATAAAATATAACAGTATGAAATAAAGCTTTAGGCGAACCGTTCAGTGAGAGTAATGAATAATAAACTTAAAAAGGTAAATTGAAACATGTACAGGTCCAAAATGAACTTTAAAAACAGCGAACCTTCCCTAACAATCGGAGAATACACTGCAAATCTTACTTTTGGAAATAAAAATTCAATATATAAAATATAACAGTATGAAATAAAGCTTTAGGCGAACCACTCAGTGATAGTAATGAAAAATAAACTTAAAAAGTTAAATTGAAACAAGTACAGGTTCAAAATGAACTTTAAAAACAGCGAACCTTCCTTAACATTCGGAGAATTCAACGCAAATCTTACTTTTGGAATTCCAAATTCAATATACAAAATATAACAAAATTAAATAAAGCTTTAGGCGAACCGTTCAGTGAGAGTAATGAATAGTAAACTTAAAAAGTTAAATTGAAACATGTACAGGTCCAAAATGAATTTTAAAAACAGCGAACCTTCCCTAACATTCGGAGAATTCAATGCAAATCTTACTTTTAGAATTCCAAATTCAATATACAAAATATAACAAAATGAAATAAAGCTTAAGGCGAACCAAATCAGTGATAGTAATGAAAAATAAACTTAAAAAGTTAAATTGAAACATGTTCAGGTCCAAAATTAACTTTAAAAACAGCGAACCTTCCTTAACTTTCGGAGAATACACTGCAAATCTTACTTTTGGAAATACAAATTCAATATATAAAATATAACAGTATGAAATAAAGCTTTAGGCGAACCGTTCAGTGAGAGTAATGATTAATAAACTTAAAAAGTTAAATTGAAACATGTACAGGTCCAAAATGAACTTTTAAACCAGCGAACCTTCCTTAACATTCGGAGAATACACTGCAAATCTTACTTTTGGAATTCCAAATTGAATATATAAAATATGACAGTATAAAATAAAGCTTTAGGCGAACCGTTCAGTGAGAGTAATGAATAATAAACTTAAAAAGTTAAATTGAAACATGTACAGGTCCAAAATGAACTTTAAAAACAGCGAACCTTCCTTAACTTTCGGAGAATACACTGCAAATCTTACTTTTGGAATTCCAAATTGAATATATAAAATATGACAGTATAAAATAAAGCTTTAGGCGAACCGTTCAGTGAGAGTAATGAATAATAAACTTAAAAAGTTAAATTGAAACATGTACAGGTCCAAAATAAACTTTAAAAACAGCGAACCTTCCTTAACTTTCGGAGAATACACTGCAAATCTTACTTTTGGAATTTCAAATTGAATATATAAAATATGACAGTATAAAATAAAGCTTTAGGCGAACCGTTCAGTGAGAGTTATGAATAATAAACTAAAAAAGTTAAATTGAAACAAGTACAGGTCCAAAATGAACTTTAAAAACAGCGAACCTTCCTTAACATTTGGAGAATTCCACGCAAATCTTACTTTGGGAATTCCAAATTCAATATATAAAATATAACAGTATGAAATAAAGCTTTAGGCGAACCGTTCAGTGAGAGTAATGAATAATAAACTTAAAAAGGAAAATTGAAACATGTACAGGTCCAAAATGAACATTAAAAACAGCGAACCTTCCCTAACAATCGGAGAATACACTGCAAATCTTACTTTTGGAATTCCAAATTCAATATACAAAATATAACAAAATTAAATAAAGCTTTAGGCGAACCGTTCAGTGAGAGTAATGAATAGTAAACTTAAAAAGTTAAATTGAAACATGTACAGGTCCAAAATGAATTTTAAAAACAGCGAACCTTCCTTAACTTTCGGAGAATACACTGCAAATCTTACTTTTGGAATTCCAAATTGAATATATAAAATATGACAGTATAAAATAAAGCTTTAGGCGAACCGTTCAGTGAGAGTAATGAATAATAAACTTAAAAAGTTAAATTGAAACATGTACAGGTCCAAAATAAACTTTAAAAACAGCGAACCTTCCTTAACTTTCGGAGAATACACTGCAAATCTTACTTTTGGAATTTCAAATTGAATATATAAAATATGACAGTATAAAATAAAGCTTTAGGCGAACCGTTCAGTGAGAGTTATGAATAATAAACTAAAAAAGTTAAATTGAAACAAGTACAGGTCCAAAATGAACTTTAAAAACAGCGAACCTTCCTTAACATTTGGAGAATTCCACGCAAATCTTACTTTGGGAATTCCAAATTCAATATATAAAATATAACAGTATGAAATAAAGCTTTAGGCGAACCGTTCAGTGAGAGTAATGAATAATAAACTTAAAAAGGAAAATTGTAACATGTACAGGTCCAAAATGAACATTAAAAACAGCGAACCTTCCCTAACAATCGGAGAATACACTACAAATCTTACTTTTGGAATTCCAAATTCAATATACAAAATATAACAAAATTAAATAAAGCTTTAGGCGAACCGTTCAGTGAGAGTAATGAATAGTAAACTTAAAAAGTTAAATTGAAACATGTACAGGTCCAAAATGAACTTTAAAAACAGCGAACCTTCCTTAACATTTGGAGAATTCCACGCAAATCTTACTTTGGGAATTCCAAATTCAATATATAAAATATAACAGTATGAAATAAAGCTTTAGGCGAACCGTTCAGTGAGAGTAATGAATAATAAACTTAAAAAGGTAAATTGAAACATGTACAGGTCCAAAATGAACTTTAAAAACAGCGAACCTTCCCTAACAATCGGAGAATACACTGCAAATCTTACTTTTGGAAATAAAAATTCAATATATAAAATATAACAGTATGAAATAAAGCTTTAGGCGAACCACTCAGTGATAGTAATGAAAAATAAACTTAAAAAGTTAAATTGAAACAAGTACAGGTTCAAAATGAACTTTAAAAACAGCGAACCTTCCTTAACATTCGGAGAATTCAACGCAAATCTTACTTTTGGAATTCCAAATTCAATATACAAAATATAACAAAATTAAATAAAGCTTTAGGCGAACCGTTCAGTGAGAGTAATGAATAGTAAACTTAAAAAGTTAAATTGAAACATGTACAGGTCCAAAATGAATTTTAAAAACAGCGAACCTTCCCTAACATTCGGAGAATTCAATGCAAATCTTACTTTTAGAATTCCAAATTCAATATACAAAATATAACAAAATGAAATAAAGCTTAAGGCGAACCAAATCAGTGATAGTAATGAAAAATAAACTTAAAAAGTTAAATTGAAACATGTTCAGGTCCAAAATTAACTTTAAAAACAGCGAACCTTCCTTAACTTTCGGAGAATACACTGCAAATCTTACTTTTGGAAATACAAATTCAATATATAAAATATAACAGTATGAAATAAAGCTTTAGGCGAACCGTTCAGTGAGAGTAATGATTAATAAACTTAAAAAGTTAAATTGAAACATGTACAGGTCCAAAATGAACTTTTAAACCAGCGAACCTTCCTTAACATTCGGAGAATACACTGCAAATCTTACTTTTGGAATTCCAAATTGAATATATAAAATATGACAGTATAAAATAAAGCTTTAGGCGAACCGTTCAGTGAGAGTAATGAATAATAAACTTAAAAAGTTAAATTGAAACATGTACAGGTCCAAAATGAACTTTAAAAACAGCGAACCTTCCTTAACTTTCGGAGAATACACTGCAAATCTTACTTTTGGAATTCCAAATTGAATATATAAAATATGACAGTATAAAATAAAGCTTTAGGCGAACCGTTCAGTGAGAGTAATGAATAATAAACTTAAAAAGTTAAATTGAAACATGTACAGGTCCAAAATAAACTTTAAAAACAGCGAACCTTCCTTAACTTTCGGAGAATACACTGCAAATCTTACTTTTGGAATTTCAAATTGAATATATAAAATATGACAGTATAAAATAAAGCTTTAGGCGAACCGTTCAGTGAGAGTTATGAATAATAAACTAAAAAAGTTAAATTGAAACAAGTACAGGTCCAAAATGAACTTTAAAAACAGCGAACCTTCCTTAACATTTGGAGAATTCCACGCAAATCTTACTTTGGGAATTCCAAATTCAATATATAAAATATAACAGTATGAAATAAAGCTTTAGGCGAACCGTTCAGTGAGAGTAATGAATAATAAACTTAAAAAGGAAAATTGAAACATGTACAGGTCCAAAATGAACATTAAAAACAGCGAACCTTCCCTAACAATCGGAGAATACACTGCAAATCTTACTTTTGGAATTCCAAATTCAATATACAAAATATAACAAAATTAAATAAAGCTTTAGGCGAACCGTTCAGTGAGAGTAATGAATAGTAAACTTAAAAAGTTAAATTGAAACATGTACAGGTCCAAAATGAATTTTAAAAACAGCGAACCTTCCCTAACATTCGGAGAATTCAATGCAAATCTTACTTTTAGAATTCCAAATTCAATATACAAAATATAACAAAATGAAATAAAGCTTAAGGCGAACCAAATCAGTGATAGTAATGAAAAATAAACTTAAAAAGTTAAATTGAAACATGTACAGGTCCAAAATGAACTTTAAAAACAGCGAACCTTCCTTAACTTTCGGAGAATACTCTGCAAATCTTACTTTTGGAAATACAAATTCAATATATAAAATATAACAGTATGAAATAAAGCTTTAGGCGAACCGTTCAGTGAGAGTAATGAAAAATAAACTTAAAAAGTTAAATTGAAACATGTACAGGTCCAAAATAAACTTTAAAAACAGCGAACCTTCCTTAACTTTCGGAGAATACACTGCAAATCTTACTTTTGGAATTCCAAATTGAATATATAAAATATGACAGTATAAAATAAAGCTTTAGGCGAACCGTTCAGATAGAGTTATGAATAATAAACTTAAAAAGTTAAATTGAAACAAGTAAAGGTCCAAAATGAACTTTAAAAACAGCGAACCTTCCTTAACATTTGGAGAATTCCACGCAAATCTTACTTTGGGAATTCCAAATTCAATATATAAAATATAACAGTATGAAATAAAGCTTTAGGCGAACCGTTCAGTGAGAGTAATGAATAATAAACTTAAAAAGGTAAATTGAAACATGTACAGGTCCAAAATGAACTTTAAAAACAGCGAACCTTCCCTAACAATCGGAGAATACACTGCAAATCTTACTTTTGGAAATAAAAATTCAATATATAAAATATAACAGTATGAAATAAAGCTTTAGGCGAACCACTCAGTGATAGTAATGAATAATAAACTTAAAAAGGTAAATTGAAACATGTACAGGTCCAAAATGAATTTTAAAAACAGCGAACCTTCCCTAACATTCGGAGAATTCAATGCAAATCTTACTTTTAGAATTCCAAATTCAATATACAAAATATAACAAAATGAAATAAAGCTTAAGGCGAACCAAATCAGTGATAGTAATGAAAAATAAACTTAAAAAGTTAAATTGAAACATGTACAGGTCCAAAATGAACTTTAAAAACAGCGAACCTTCCTTAACTTTCGGAGAATAACCTGCAAATCTTACTTTTGGAAATACAAATTCAATATATAAAATATAACAGTATGAAATAAAGCTTTAGGCGAACCGTTCAGTGAGAGTAATGATTAATAAACTTAAAAAGTTAAATTGAAACATGTACAGGTCCAAAATGAACTTTTAAACCAGCGAACCTTCCTTAACATTCGGAGAATACACTGCAAATCTTACTTTTGGAATTCCAAATTGAATATATAAAATATGACAGTATAAAATAAAGCTTTAGGCGAACCGTTCAGTGAGAGTAATGAATAATAAACTTAAAAAGTTAAATTGAAACATGTACAGGTCCAAAATGAACTTTAAAAACAGCGAACCTTCCTTAACTTTCGGAGAATACACTGCAAATCTTACTTTTGGAATTCCAAATTGAATATATAAAATATGACAGTATAAAATAAAGCTTTAGGCGAACCGTTCAGTGAGAGTAATGAATAATAAACTTAAAAAGTTAAATTGAAACATGTACAGGTCCAAAATAAACTTTAAAAACAGCGAACCTTCCTTAACTTTCGGAGAATACACTGCAAATCTTACTTTTGGAATTCCAAATTGAATATATAAAATATGACAGTATAAAATAAAGCTTTAGGCGAACCGTTCAGTGAGAGTTATGAATAATAAACTTAAAAAGTTAAATTGAAACAAGTACAGGTCCAAAATGAACTTTAAAAACAGCGAACCTTCCTTAACATTTGGAGAATTCCACGCAAATCTTACTTTGGGAATTCCAAATTCAATATATAAAATATAACAGTATGAAATAAAGCTTTAGGCGAACCGTTCAGTGAGAGTAATGAATAATAAACTTAAAAAGGAAAATTGAAACATGTACAGGTCCAAAATGAACATTAAAAACAGCGAACCTTCCCTAACAATCGGAGAATACACTGCAAATCTTACTTTTGGAATTCCAAATTCAATATACAAAATATAACAAAATTAAATAAAGCTTTAGGCGAACCGTTCAGTGAGAGTAATGAATAGTAAACTTAAAAAGTTAAATTGAAACATGTACAGGTCCAAAATGAATTTTAAAAACAGCGAACCTTCCCTAACATTCGGAGAATTCAATGCAAATCTTACTTTTAGAATTCCAAATTCAATATACAAAATATAACAAAATGAAATAAAGCTTAAGGCGAACCAAATCAGTGATAGTAATGAAAAATAAACTTAAAAAGTTAAATTGAAACATGTACAGGTCCAAAATGAACTTTAAAAACAGCGAACCTTCCTTAACTTTCGGAGAATACTCTGCAAATCTTACTTTTGGAAATACAAATTCAATATATAAAATATAACAGTATGAAATAAAGCTTTAGGCGAACCGTTCAGTGAGAGTAATGAAAAATAAACTTAAAAAGTTAAATTGAAACATGTACAGGTCCAAAATAAACTTTAAAAACAGCGAACCTTCCTTAACTTTCGGAGAATACACTGCAAATCTTACTTTTGGAATTCCAAATTGAATATATAAAATATGACAGTATAAAATAAAGCTTTAGGCGAACCGTTCAGTGAGAGTTATGAATAATAAACTTAAAAAGTTAAATTGAAACAAGTAAAGGTCCAAAATGAACTTTAAAAACAGCGAACCTTCCTTAACATTTGGAGAATTCCACGCAAATCTTACTTTGGGAATTCCAAATTCAATATATAAAATATAACAGTATGAAATAAAGCTTTAGGCGAACCGTTCAGTGAGAGTAATGAATAATAAACTTAAAAAGGTAAATTGAAACATGTACAGGTCCAAAATGAACTTTAAAAACAGCGAACCTTCCCTAACAATCGGAGAATACACTGCAAATCTTACTTTTGGAAATAAAAATTTAATATATAAAATATAACAGTATGAAATAAAGCTTTAGGCGAACCACTCAGTGATAGTAATGAAAAATAAACTTAAAAAGTTAAATTGAAACAAGTACAGGTTCAAAATGAACTTTAAAAACAGCGAACCTTCCTTAACATTCGGAGAATTCAACGCAAATCTTACTTTTGGAATTCCAAATTCAATATACAAAATATAACAAAATTAAATAAAGCTTTAGGCGAACCGTTCAGTGAGAGTAATGAATAGTAAACTTAAAAAGTTAAATTGAAACATGTACAGGTCCAAAATGAATTTTAAAAACAGCGAACCTTCCCTAACATTCGGATAATTCAATGCAAATCTTACTTTTAGAATTCCAAATTCAATATACAAAATATAACAAAATGAAATAAAGCTTAAGGCGAACCAAATCAGTGATAGTAATGAAAAATAAACTTAAAAAGTTAAATTGAAACATGTACAGGTCCAAAATGAACTTTAAAAACAGCGAACCTTCCTTAACTTTCGGAGAATACACTGCAAATCTTACTTTTGGAAATACAAATTCAATATATAAAATATAACAGTATGAAATAAAGCTTTAGGCGAACCGTTCAGTGAGAGTAATGATTAATAAACTTAAAAAGTTAAATTGAAACATGTACAGGTCCAAAATGAACTTTTAAACCAGCGAACCTTCCTTAACATTCGGAGAATACACTGCAAATCTTACTTTTGGAATTCCAAATTGAATATATAAAATATGACAGTATAAAATAAAGCTTAAGGCGAACCGTTCAGTGAGAGTAATGAATAATAAACTTAAAAAGTTAAAATGAAACATGTACAGGTCCAAAATGAACTTTAAAAACAGCGAACCTTCCTTAACTTTCGGAGAATACACTGCAAATCTTACTTTTGGAATTCCAAATTGAATATATAAAATATGACAGTATAAAATAAAGCTTTAGGCGAACCGTTCAGTGAGAGTAATGAATAATAAACTTAAAAAGTTGAATTGAAACATGTACAGGTCCAAAATAAACTTTAAAAACAGCGAACCTTCCTTAACTTTCGGAGAATACACTGCAAATCTTACTTTTGGAATTCCAAATTGAATATATAAAATATGACAGTATAAAATAAAGCTTTAGGCGAACCGTTCAGTGAGAGTTATGAATAATAAACTTAAAAAGTTAAATTGAAACAAGTACAGGTCCAAAATGAACTTTAAAAACAGCGAACCTTCCTTAACATTTGGAGAATTCCACGCAAATCTTACTTTGGGAATTCCAAATTCAATATATAAAATATAACAGTATGAAATAAAACTTTAGGCGAACCGTTCAGTGAGAGTAATGAATAATAAACTTAAAAAGGAAAATTGAAACATGTACAGGTCCAAAATGAACTTTAAAAACAGCGAACCTTCCCTAACAATCGGAGAATACACTGCAAATCTTACTTTTGGAATTCCAAATTCAATATACAAAATATAACAAAATTAAATAAAGCTTTAGGCGAACCGTTCAGTGAGAGTAATGAATAGTAAACTTAAAAAGTTAAATTGAAACATGTACAGGTCCAAAATGAATTTTAAAAACAGCGAACCTTCCCTAACATTCGGAGAATTCAATGCAAATCTTACTTTTAGAATTCCAAATTCAATATACAAAATATAACAAAATGAAATAAAGCTTAAGGCGAACCAAATCAGTGATAGTAATGAAAAATAAACTTAAAAAGTTAAATTGAAACATGTACAGGTCCAAAATGAACTTTAAAAACAGCGAACCTATCTTAACTTTCGGAGAATACACTGCAAATCTTACTTTTGGAAATACAAATTCAATATATAAAATATAACAGTATGAAATAAAGCTTTAGGCGAACCGTTCAGTGAGAGTAATGAAAAATAAACTTAAAAAGTTAAATTGAAACATGTACAGGTCCAAAATGAACTTTAAAAACAGCGAACCTTCCTTAACTTTCGGAGAATACACTGCAAATCTTACTTTTGGAAATACAAATTCAATATATAAAATATAACAGTATGAAATAAAGCTTTAGGCGAACCGTTCAGTGAGAGTAATGATTAATAAACTTGAAAAGTTAAATTGAAACATGTACAGGTCCAAATTGAACTTTTAAACCAGCGAACCTTCCTTAACATTCGGAGAATACACTGCAAATCTTACTTTTGGAATTCCAAATTGAATATATAAAATATGACAGTATAAAATAAAGCTTTAGGCGAACCGTTCAGTGAGAGTAATGAATAATAAACTTAAAAAGTTAAATTGAAACATGTACAGGTCCAAAATAAACTTTAAAAACAGCGAACCTTCCTTAACTTTCGGAGAATACACTGCAAATCTTACTTTTGGAATTCCAAATTGAATATATAAAATATGACAGTATAAAATAAAGCTTTAGGCGAACCGTTCAGTGAGAGTTATGAATAATAAACTTAAAAAGTTAAATTGAAACAAGTACAGGTCCAAAATGAACTTTAAAAACAGCGAACCTTCCTTAACATTTGGAGAATTCCACGCAAATCTTACTTTGGGAATTCCAAATTCAATATATAAAATATAACAGTATGAAATAAAGCTTTAGGCGAACCGTTCAGTGAGAGTAATGAATAATAAACTTAAAAAGGTAAATTGAAACATGTACAGGTCCAAAATGAACTTTAAAAACAGCAAACCTTCCCTAACATTCGGAGAATTCAACGCAAATCTTACTTTTGGAATTCCAAATTGAATATATAAAATATAACAGTATGAAATAAAGCTTTAGGTGAACCGTTCAGTGAGAGTAATGAATAATTAACTTAAAAAGTTAAATTGAAACACGTACAGGTCCAAAATGAACTTTAAAAACAGCGAACCTTCCCTAACATTCGGAGAATTCAACGCAAATCTTACTTTTGGAATTCCAAATTCAATATACAAAATATAACAAAATGAAATAAAGCTTTAGGCGAACCAAATCAGTGATAATAATGAAAAATAAACTTAAAAAGTTAAATTGAAACAAGTACAGGTTCAAAATGAACTTAAAAAACAGCGAACCTTCCTTAACTTTCGGTGAATACACTGCAAATCTTACTTTTGGAAATACAAATTCAATATATAAAAGATAACAGTATGAAATAAAGCTTTAGGCGAACCGTTCAGTGAGAGTAATGAATAATAAACTTAAAAAGGAAAATTGAAACATGTACAGGTCCAAAATGAACTTTAAAAACAGCGAACCTTCCCTAACAATCGGAGAATACACTGCAAATCTTACTTTTGGAATTCCAAATTCAATATACAAAATATAACAAAATTAAATAAAGCTTTAGGCGAACCGTTCAGTGAGAGTAATGAATAGTAAACTTAAAAAGTTAAATTGAAACATGTACAGGTCCAAAATGAATTTTAAAAACAGCGAACCTTCCCTAACATTCGGAGAATTCAATGCAAATCTTACTTTTAGAATTCCAAATTCAATATACAAAATATAACAAAATGAAATAAAGCTTAAGGCGAACCAAATCAGTGATAGTAATGAAAAATAAACTTAAAAAGTTAAATTGAAACATGTACAGGTCCAAAATGAACTTTAAAAACAGCGAACCTATCTTAACTTTCGGAGAATACACTGCAAATCTTACTTTTGGAAATACAAATTCAATATATAAAATATAACAGTATGAAATAAAGCTTTAGGCGAACCGTTCAGTGAGAGTAATGAAAAATAAACTTAAAAAGTTAAATTGAAACATGTACAGGTCCAAAATGAACTTTAAAAACAGCGAACCTTCCTTAACTTTCGGAGAATACACTGCAAATCTTACTTTTGGAAATACAAATTCAATATATAAAATATAACAGTATGAAATAAAGCTTTAGGCGAACCGTTCAGTGAGAGTAATGATTAATAAACTTGAAAAGTTAAATTGAAACATGTACAGGTCCAAATTGAACTTTTAAACCAGCGAACCTTCCTTAACATTCGGAGAATACACTGCAAATCTTACTTTTGGAATTCCAAATTGAATATATAAAATATGACAGTATAAAATAAAGCTTTAGGCGAACCGTTCAGTGAGAGTAATGAATAATAAACTTAAAAAGTTAAATTGAAACATGTACAGGTCCAAAATAAACTTTAAAAACAGCGAACCTTCCTTAACTTTCGGAGAATACACTGCAAATCTTACTTTTGGAATTCCAAATTGAATATATAAAATATGACAGTATAAAATAAAGCTTTAGGCGAACCGTTCAGTGAGAGTTATGAATAATAAACTTAAAAAGTTAAATTGAAACAAGTACAGGTCCAAAATGAACTTTAAAAACAGCGAACCTTCCTTAACATTTGGAGAATTCCACGCAAATCTTACTTTGGGAATTCCAAATTCAATATATAAAATATAACAGTATGAAATAAAGCTTTAGGCGAACCGTTCAGTGAGAGTAATGAATAATAAACTTAAAAAGGTAAATTGAAACATGTACAGGTCCAAAATGAACTTTAAAAACAGCAAACCTTCCCTAACATTCGGAGAATTCAACGCAAATCTTACTTTTGGAATTCCAAATTGAATATATAAAATATAACAGTATGAAATAAAGCTTTAGGTGAACCGTTCAGTGAGAGTAATGAATAATTAACTTAAAAAGTTAAATTGAAACACGTACAGGTCCAAAATGAACTTTAAAAACAGCGAACCTTCCCTAACATTCGGAGAATTCAACGCAAATCTTACTTTTGGAATTCCAAATTCAATATACAAAATATAACAAAATGAAATAAAGCTTTAGGCGAACCAAATCAGTGATAATAATGAAAAATAAACTTAAAAAGTTAAATTGAAACAAGTACAGGTTCAAAATGAACTTAAAAAACAGCGAACCTTCCTTAACTTTCGGTGAATACACTGCAAATCTTACTTTTGGAAATACAAATTCAATATATAAAAGATAACAGTATGAAATAAAGCTTTAGGCGAACCTTTCAGTGATAGTAATGAAAAATAAACTTAAAAAGTTATATTGAAACATGTACAGGTCCAAAATGAAATTTAAAAACAGCGAACCTTCCTTAACTTTCGGAGAATACAGGGCAAATCTTACTTTTGGAATTCCAAATTCAATATATAAAATATAACAGTATGAAATAAAGCTTTAGGTGAACCGTTCAGTGAGAGTTATGAATAATAAACTTAAAAAGTTAAATTGAAACACGTACAGGTCCAAAATGAACTTTAAAAACAGCGAACCTTCCTTAACATTCGGAGAATTCAACGCAAATCTTACTTTTGGAATTCCAAATTCAATATATAAAATATAACAGTATGAAATAAAGCTTTAGGTGAACCGTTCAGTGAGAGTAATGAATAATAAACTTAAAAAGGTAAATTGAAACATGTACAGGTCCAAAATGAACTTTTAAAACAGCGAACCTTCCCTAACATTCGGAGAATTCAACGCAAATCTTACTTTTGGAATTCAAAATTCAAAATATAAAATATAACAGTATGAAATAAAGCTTTAGGCGAACCGTTCAGTGAGAGTAATGAATAATAAACTTAAAAAGGTAAATTGAAACATGTACAGGTCCAAAATGAACTTTAAAAACAGCGAACCTTCCCTAACAATCGGAGAATTCAACGCAAATCTTACTTTTGGAATTCCAAATTCAATATATAAAATATAACAGAATGAAATAAAGCTTTAGGTGAACCGTTCAGTGAGAGTTATGAATAATAAACTTAAAAAGTTAAATTGAAACAAGTACAGGTTCAAAATGAACTTTAAAAACAGCGAACCTTCCTTAACTTTCGGTGAATACACTGCAAATCTTACTTTTGGAAATACAAATTCAATATATAAAAGATAACAGTTTGAAATAAAGCTTTAGGCGAACCGTTCAGTGAGAGTAATGAATAATAAACTTAAAAAGGTAAATTGAAACATGTACAGGTCCAAAATGAACTTTAAAAACAGCGAACCTTCCCTAACATTCGAAGAATTCAACGCAAATCTTACTTTTGGAATTCCAAATTCAAAATATAAAATATAACAGTATGAAATAAAGCTTTAGGCGAACCGTTCAGTGAGAGTAATGAATAATAAACTTAAAAAGGTAAATTGAAACATGTACAGGTCCAAAATGAACTTTAAAAACAGCGAACCTTCCCTAACATTCGGAGAATTCAACGCAAATCTTACTTTTGGAATTCCAAATTCAATATACAAAATATAACAAAATGAAATAAAGCTTTAGGCGAACCAAATCAGTGATAGTAATGAAAAATAAACTTAAAAAATTAAATTGAAACAAGTACAGGTTCAAAATGAACTTTAAAAACAGCGAACCTTCCATAACTTTCGGTGAATACACTGCAAATCTTACTTTTGGAAATACAAATTCAATATATAAAAGATAACAGTATGAAATAAAGCTATAGGCGAACCTTTCAGTGATAGTAATAAAAAATAAACTTAAAAAGTTAAATTGAAACATGTACAGGTCCCAAATGAACTTTAAAAACAGCGAACCTTCCTTAACTTTCGGAGAATACAGGGCAAATCTTACTTTTGGAATTCCAAATTCAATATATAAAATATAACAGTATGAAATAAAGCTTTAGGTGAACCGTTCAGTGAGAGTAATGAATAATAAACTTAAAATGGTAAATTGAAACACGTACAGGTCCAAAATGAACTTTAAAAACAGCGAACCTTCCCTAACATTCGGAGAATTCAACGGAAATCTTACTTTTGGAATTCCAAATTCAATATACAAAATATAACAAAATGAAATAAAGCTTTAGGCGAACCAAATCAGTGATAGTAATGAAAAATAAACTTAAAAAATTAAATTGAAACAAGTACAGGTTCAAAATGAACTTTAAAAACAGCGAACCTTCCATAACTTTCGGTGAATACACTGCAAACCTTACTTTTGGAAATACAAATTCAATATATAAAAGATAACAGTATGAAATAAAGCTATAGGCGAACCTTTCAGTGATAGTAATAAAAAATAAACTTAAAAAGTTAAATTGAAACATGTACAGGTCCCAAATGAACTTTAAAAACAGCGAACCTTCCTTAACTTTCGGAGAATACAGGGCAAATCTTACTTTTGGAATTCCAAATTCAATATATAAAATATAACAGTATGAAATAAAGCTTTAGGCGAACCGTTCACTGAAAGTATTGAATAATAAACTTAAAAAGGTAAATTGAAACATGTACAGGTCCAAAATGAACTTTAAAAACAGCGAACCTTCCCTAACATTCGGAGAATTCAACGCAAATCTTACTTTTGGAATTCCAAATTCAATATACAAAATATAACAAAATGAAATAAAGCTTTAGGCGAACCAAATCAGTGATAGTAATGAAAAATAAACTTAAAAAGTTAAATTGAAACAAGTACAGGTTCAAAATGAACTTTAAAAACAGCGAACCTTCCTTAACTTTCGGTGAATACACTGCAAATCTTACTTTTGGAATTCCAAATTCAAAATATAAAATATAACAGTATGAAATAAAGCTTTAGGCGAACCGTTTAGTGAGAGTAATGAATAATAAACTTGAAAAGGTAAATTGAAACATGTACAGGTCCAAAATGAACTTTGAAAACAGCGAACCTTCCTTAACATTCGGAGAATACACTGCAAATCTTACTTTTGGAATTCCAAATTTAATATATAAAATATGACAGTATAAAATAAAGCTTTAGGCGAACCGTTCAGTGAGAGTAATGAATAATAAACTTAAAAAGTTAAATTGAAACATGTACAGGTCCAAAATGAACTTTAAAAACAGCGAACCTTCCTTAACTTTCGGAGAATAGGGGAAATCTTACTTTTGGAATTCCAAATTCAATATATAAAATATAACAGTATGAAATAAAGCTTTAGACGAACCGTTCAGTGAGAGTAATGAATAATAAACTTAAAAAGGTAAATTGAAACATGTACAGGTCCAAAATGAACTTTAAAAACAGCGAACCTTCCCTAACAATCGGAGAATTCAACGCAAATCTTACTTTTGGAATTCCAAATTCAATATATAAAATATAACAGTATGAAATAAAGCTTTAGGTGAACCGTTCAGTGAGAGTTATGAATAATAAACTTAAAAAGTTAAATTGAAACACGTACAGGTCCAAAATGAACTTTAAAAACAGCGAACCTTCCTTAACATTCGGAGAATTCAACGCAAATCTTACTTTTGGAATTCCAAATTCAATATATAAAATATAACAGTATGAAATAAAGCTTTAGGTGAACCGTTCAGTGAGAGTAATGAATAATAAACTTAAAAAGGTAAATTGAAACATGTACAGGTCCAAAATGAACTTTTAAAACAGCGAACCTTCCCTAACATTCGGAGAATTCAACGCAAATCTTACTTTTGGAATTCCAAATTCAAAATATAAAATATAACAGTATGAAATAAAGCTTTAGGCGAACCGTTCAGTGAGAGTAATGAATAATAAACTTAAAAAGGTAAATTGAAACATGTACAGGTCCAAAATGAACTTTAAAAACAGCGAACCTTCCCTAACAATCGGAGAATTCAACGCAAATCTTACTTTTGGAATTCCAAATTCAATATATAAAATATAACAGAATGAAATAAAGCTTTAGGTGAACCGTTCAGTGAGAGTTATGAATAATAAACTTAAAAAGTTAAATTGAAACACGTACAGGTCCAAAATGAACTTTAAAAACAGCGAACCTTCCCTAACATTCGGAGAATTCAACGCAAATCTTACTTTTGGAATTCCAAATTCAATATACAAAATATAACAAAATGAAATAAAGCTTTAGGCGAACCAAATCAGTGATAGTAATGAAAAATAAACTTAAAAAATTAAATTGAAACAAGTACAGGTTCAAAATGAACTTTAAAAACAGCGAACCTTCCATAACTTTCGGTGAATACACTGCAAATCTTACTTTTGGAAATACAAATTCAATATATAAAAGATAACAGTATGAAATAAAGCTATAGGCGAACCTTTCAGTGATAGTAATAAAAAATAAACTTAAAAAGTTAAATTGAAACATGTACAGGTCCCAAATGAACTTTAAAAACAGCGAACCTTCCTTAACTTTCGGAGAATACAGGGCAAATCTTACTTTTGGAATTCCAAATTCAATATATAAAATATAACAGTATGAAATAAAGCTTTAGGTGAACCGTTCAGTGAGAGTAATGAATAATAAACTTAAAAAGGTAAATTGAAACACGTACAGGTCCAAAATGAACTTTAAAAACAGCGAACCTTCCCTAACATTCGGAGAATTCAACGCAAATCTTACTTTTGGAATTCCAAATTCAATATACAAAATATAACAAAATGAAATAAAGCTTTAGGCGAACCAAATCAGTGATAGTAATGAAAAATAAACTTAAAAAATTAAATTGAAACAAGTACAGGTTCAAAATGAACTTTAAAAACAGCGAACCTTCCATAACTTTCGGTGAATACACTGCAAATCTTACTTTTGGAAATACAAATTCAATATATAAAAGATAACAGTATGAAATAAAGCTATAGGCGAACCTTTCAGTGATAGTAATAAAAAATAAACTTAAAAAGTTAAATTGAAACATGTACAGGTCCCAAATGAACTTTAAAAACAGCGAACCTTCCTTAACTTTCGGAGAATACAGGGCAAATCTTACTTTTGGAATTCCAAATTCAATATATAAAATATAACAGTATGAAATAAAGCTTTAGGCGAACCGTTCACTGAAAGTATTGAATAATAAACTTAAAAAGGTAAATTGAAACATGTACAGGTCCAAAATGAACTTTAAAAACAGCGAACCTTCCCTAACATTCGGAGAATTCAACGCAAATCTTACTTTTGGAATTCCAAATTCAATATACAAAATATAACAAAATGAAATAAAGCTTTAGGCGAACCAAATCAGTGATAGTAATGAAAAATAAACTTAAAAAGTTAAATTGAAACAAGTACAGGTTCAAAATGAACTTTAAAAACAGCGAACCTTCCTTAACTTTCGGTGAATACACTGCAAATCTTACTTTTGGAAATACAAATTCAATATATAAAAGAAAACAGTATGAAATAAAGCTTTAGGTGAACCGTTCAGTGAGAGTAATGAATAATAAACTTAAAAAGGTAAATTGAAACATGTACAGGTCCAAAATGAACTTTAAAAACAGCGAACCTTCCCTAACTTTCGGAGAATTCAACGCAAATCTTACTTTTGGAATTCGAAATTCAAAATATAAAATATAACAGTATGAAATAAAGCTTTAGGCGAACCGTTTAGTGAGAGTAATGAATAATAAACTTGAAAAGGTAAATTGAAACATGTACAGGTCCAAAATGAACTTTGAAAACAGCGAACCTTCCTTAACATTCGGAGAATACACTGCAAATCTTACTTTTGGAATTCCAAATTTAATATATAAAATATGACAGTATAAAATAAAGCTTTAGGCGAACCGTTCAGTGAGAGTAATGAATAATAAACTTAAAAAGTTAAATTGAAACATGTACAGGTCCAAAATGAACTTTAAAAACAGCGAACCTTCCTTAACTTTCGGAGAATAGGGGAAATCTTACTTTTGGAATTCCAAATTCAATATATAAAATATAACAGTATGAAATAAAGCTTTAGACGAACCGTTCAGTGAGAGTAATGAATAATAAACTTAAAAAGGTAAATTGAAACATGTACAGGTCCAAAATGAACTTTAAAAACAGCGAACCTTCCCTAACATTCGGAGAATTCAACGCAAATCTTACTTTTGGAATTCCAAATTCAAAATATAAAATATAACAGTATGAAATAAAGCTTTAGGCGAACCGTTCAGTGAGAGTAATGAATAATAAACTTAAAAAGGTAAATTGAAACATGTACAGGTCCAAAATGAACTTTAAAAACAGCGAACCTTCCTTAACATTCGGAGAATTCAACGCAAATCTTACTTTTGGAATTCCAAATTCAATATATAAAATATAACAGTATGAAATAAAGCTTTAGGTGAACCGTTCAGTGAGAGTAATGAATAATAAACTTAAAAAGGTAAATTGAAACATGTACAGGTCCAAAATGAACTTTTAAAACAGCGAACCTTCCCTAACATTCGGAGAATTCAACGCAAATCTTACTTTTGGAATTCCAAATTCAAAATATAAAATATAACAGTATGAAATAAAGCTTTAGGTGAACCGTTCAGTGAGAGTTATGAATAATAAACTTAAAAAGTTAAATTGAAACACGTACAGGTCCAAAATGAACTTTAAAAACAGCGAACCTTCCTTAACATTCGGAGAATTCAACGCAAATCTTACTTTTGGAATTCCAAATTCAATATATAAAATATAACAGTATGAAATAAATTTTTAGGTGAACCGTTCAGTGAGAGTAATGAATAATAAACTTAAAAAGGTAAATTGAAACATGTACAGGTCCAAAATGAACTTTTAAAACAGCGAACCTTCCCTAACATTCGGAGAATTCAACGCAAATCTTACTTTTGGAATTCCAAATTCAAAATATAAAATATAACAGTATGAAATAAAGCTTTAGGCGAACCGTTCAGTGAGAGTAATGAATAATAAACTTAAAAAGGTAAATTGAAACATGTACAGGTCCAAAATGAACTTTAAAAACAGCGAACCTTCCCTAACAATCGGAGAATTCAACGCAAATCTTACTTTTGGAATTCCAAATTCAATATATAAAATATAACAGAATGAAATAAAGCTTTAGGTGAACCGTTCAGTGAGAGTTATGAATAATAAACTTAAAAAGTTAAATTGAAACACGTACAGGTCCAAAATGAACTTTAAAAACAGCGAACCTTCCTTAACATTCGGAGAATTCAACGCAAATCTTACTTTTGGAATTCCAAATTCAATATATAAAATATAACAGTATGAAATAAATTTTTAGGTGAACCGTTCAGTGAGAGTAATGAATAATAAACTTAAAAAGGTAAATTGAAACATGTACAGGTCCAAAATGAACTTTTAAAACAGCGAACCTTCCCTAACATTCGGAGAATTCAACGCAAATCTTACTTTTGGAATTCCAAATTCAAAATATAAAATATAACAGTATGAAATAAAGCTTTAGGCGAACCGTTCAGTGAGAGTAATGAATAATAAACTTAAAAAGGTAAATTGAAACATGTACAGGTCCAAAATGAACTTTAAAAACAGCGAACCTTCCCTAACAATCGGAGAATTCCACGCAAATCTTACTTTTGGAATTCCAAATTCAATATATAAAATATAACAGAATGAAATAAAGCTTTAGGTGAACCGTTCAGTGAGAGTTATGAATAATAAACTTAAAAAGTTAAATTGAAACACGTACAGGTCCAAAATGAACTTTAAAAACAGCGAACCTTCCCTGACATTCGGAGAATTCAACGCAAATCTTACTTTTGGAATTCCAAATTCAATATACAAAATATAACAAAATGAAATAAAGCTTAAGGCGAACCAAATCAGTGATAGTAATGAAAAATAAACTTAAAAAATTAAATTGAAACAAGTACAGGTTCAAAATGAACTTTAAAAACAGCGAACCTTCCATAACTTTCGGTGAATACACTGAAAATCTTACTTTTGGAAATACAAATTCAATATATAAAAGATAACAGTATGAAATAAAGCTTTAGGCGAACCGTTCAGTGAGAGTAATGAATAATAAACTTAAAAAGGTAAATTGAAACATGTACAGGTCCAAAATGAACTTTAAAAACAGCGAACCTTCCCTAACATTCGGAGAATTCAACGCAAATCTTACTTTTGGAATTCCAAATTCAAAATATAAAATATAACAGTATGAAATAAAGCTTTAGGCGAACCGTTCAGTGAGAGTAATGAATAATAAACTTAAAAAGGTAAATTGAAACATGTAGAGGTCCAAAATGAACTTTGAAAACAGCGAACCTTCCCTAACAATCGGAGAATTCATCGCAAATCTTACTTTTGGAATTTCAAATTCAATATATAAAAGATAACAGTATGAAATAAAGCTTTAGGCGAACCTTTCAGTGATAGTAATGAAAAATAAACTTAAAAAGTTAAATTGAAACATGTACAGGTCCCAAATGAACTTTAAAAACAGCGAACCTTCCTTAACTTTCGGAGAATACAGGGCAAATCTTACTTTTGGAATTCCAAATTCAATATATAAAATATAACAGTATGAAATAAAGCTTTAGGCTAACCGTTCACTGAAAGTATTGAATAATAAACTTAAAAAGGTAAATTGAAACATGTACAGGTCCAAAATGAACTTTAAAAACAGCGAACCTTCCCTAACATTCGGAGAATTCAACGCAAATCTTACTTTTGGAATTCCAAATTCAATATACAAAATATAACAAAATGAAATAAAGCTTTAGGCGAACCGTTCAGTGATAGTAAAGAAAAATAAACTTTAAAAGTTAAATTGAAACAAGTACAGGTTCAAAATGAACTTTAAAAACAGCGAACCTTCCTTAACTTTCGGTGAATACACTGCAAATCTTACTTTTGGAATTCCAAATTCAAAATATAAAATATAACAGTATGAAATAAAGCTTTAGGCGAACCGTTCAGTGAGAGTAATGAATAATAAACTTAAAAAGGTAAATTGAAACATGTAGAGGTCCAAAATGAACTTTGAAAACAGCGAACCTTCCCTAACAATCGGAGAATTCATCGCAAATCTTACTTTTGGAATTTCAAATTCAATATATAAAAGATAACAGTATGAAATAAAGCTTTAGGCGAACCTTTCAGTGATAGTAATGAAAAATAAACTTAAAAAGTTAAATTGAAACATGTACAGGTCCCAAATGAACTTTAAAAACAGCGAACCTTCCCTAACATTCGGAGAATTCAACGCAAATCTTACTTTTGGAATTCCAAATTCAAAATATAAAATATAACAGTATGAAATAAAGCTTTAGGCGAACCGTTCAGTGAGAGTAATGAATAATAAACTTAAAAAGGTAAATTGAAACATGTAGAGGTCCAAAATGAACTTTGAAAACAGCGAACCTTCCCTAACAATCGGAGAATTCATCGCAAATCTTACTTTTGGAATTTCAAATTCAATATATAAAAGATAACAGTATGAAATAAAGCTTTATGCGAACCTTTCAGTGATAGTAATGAAAAATAAACTTAAAAAGTTAAATTGAAACATGTACAGGTCCAAAATGAACTTTAAAAACAGCGAACCTTCCTTAACTTTCGGAGAATACAGGGCAAATCTTACTTTTGGAATTCCAAATTCAATATATAAAATATAACAGTATGAAATAAAGCTTTAGGCGAACCGTTCACTGAAAGTTAAAAATAATAAACTTAAAAAGGTAAATTGAAACATGTACAGGTCCAAAATGAACTTTAAAAACAGCGAACCTTCCCTAACATTCGGTGAATTCAACGCAAATCTTACTTTTGGAATTCCAAATTCAATATACAAAATATAACAAAATTAAATAAAGCTTTAGGCGAACCGTTCAGTGAGAGTAATGAATAATAAACTTAAAAAGTTAAATTGAAACATGTACAGGTCCAAAATGAATTTTAAAAACAGCGAACCTTCCCTAACATTTGGAGAATTCAATGCAAATCTTACTTTTAGAATTCCAAATTCAATATACAAAATATAACAAAATGAAATAAAGCTTAAAGCGAACCAAATCAGTGATAGTAATGAATAATAAACTTAAAAAGTTAAATTGAAACATGTACAGGTCCAAAATGAACTTTTAAACCAGCGAACCTTCCTTAACATTCGGAGAATACACTGCAAATCTTACTTTTGGAATTCCAAATTGAATATACAAAATATAACAAAATGAAATAAAGCTTTAGGCGAACCACGCAGTGAGAGTAATGAATGATTAACTTTAAAAGTTAAATTGAAACATGTACAGGTCCTAAATGAACTTTAAAACCAGCGAACCTTCCTTAACATTCGGAGAATACACTGCAAATCTTACTTTTGGAATTCCAAATTGAATATATAAAATATGACAGTATAAAATAAAGCTTAAGGCGAACCGTTCAGTGAGAGTAATGAATAATAAACTTAAAAAGTTAAATTGAAACATGTACAGGTCCAAAATAAACTTTAAAAACAGCGAACCTTCCTTAACATTTGGAGAATTCCACGCAAATCTTACTTTGGGAATTCCAAATTCAATATATAAAATATAACAGTATGAAATAAAGCTTTAGGCGAACCGTTCAGTGAGAGTAATGAATTATAAACTTAAAAAGTTAAATTGAAACATGTACAGGTCCAAAATGAACTTTAAAACAGCAAACCTTCCTTAACATTCGGAGAATTCAATGTAAATCTTACTTTTGGAATTCCAAATTCAATGAATAAAATATAACAGTATGAAATAAAGCTTTAGGCGAACCGTTCAATGAGAGTTATGGATAATAAACTTAAAAAGTTAAATTGAAACATGTACAGGTCCAAAATGAACTTTAAAAACAGCGAACCTACCCTAACATTCGGAGAATACACTGCAAATCTTACTTTTGGAAATAAAAATTCAATATATAAAATATAACAGTATGAAATAAAGCTTTAGGCGAAGCACTCAGTGTTAGTAATGAAAAATAAACTTAAAAAGTTAAATTGAAACAAGTACAGGTTCAAAATGAACTTTAAAAACAGCGAACCTTCCTTAACATTCGGAGAATTCAATGTAAATCTTACTTTTGGAATTCCAAATTCAATGAATAAAATATAACAGTATAAAATAAAGCTTTAGGCGAACCGTTCCATGAGAGTTATGGATAATAAACTTAAAAAGTTAAATTGAAACATGTACAGGTCCAAAATGAACTTTAAAAACAGCAAACCTTCCTTAACATTCGGAGAATTCAATGTAAATCTTACTTTTGGAATTCCAAATTCAATATACAAAATATAACAAAATGAAATAAAGCTTTAGGCGAACCACGCAGTGAGAGTAATGAATGATAAACTTTAAAAGTTAAATTGAAACATGTACAGGTCCTAAATGAACTTTAAAACCAGCGAACCTTCCTTAACATTCGGAGAATACACTGCAAATCTTACTTTTGGAATTCCAAATTGAATATATAAAATATGACAGTATAAAATAAAGCTTAAGGCGAACCGTTCAGTGAGAGTAATGAATAATAAACTTAAAAAGTTAAATTGAAACATGTACAGGTCCAAAATAAACTTTAAAAACAGCGAACCTTCCTTAACATTTGGAGAATTCCACGCAAATCTTACTTTGGGAATTCCAAATTCAATATATAAAATATAACAGTATGAAATAAAGCTTTAGGCGAACCGTTCAGTGAGAGTAATGAATAATAAACTTAAAAAGTTAAATTGAAACATGTACAGGTCCAAAATGAACTTTAAAACAGCAAACCTTCCTTAACATTCGGAGAATTCAATGTAAATCTTACTTTTGGAATTCCAAATTCAATGAATAAAATATAACAGTATGAAATAAAGCTTTAGGCGAACCGTTCAATGAGAGTTATGGATAATAAACTTAAAAAGTTAAATTGAAACATGTACAGGTCCAAAATGAACTTTAAAAACAGCGAACCTACCCTAACATTCGGAGAATACACTGCAAATCTTACTTTTGGAAATAAAAATTCAATATATAAAATATAACAGTATGAAATAAAGCTTTAGGCGAAGCACTCAGTGTTAGTAATGAAAAATAAACTTAAAAAGTTAAATTGAAACAAGTACAGGTTCAAAATGAACTTTAAAAACAGCGAACCTTCCTTAACATTCGGAGAATTCAATGTAAATCTTACTTTTGGAATTCCAAATTCAATGAATAAAATATAACAGTATGAAATAAAGCTTTAGGCGAACCGTTCCATGAGAGTTATGGATAATAAACTTAAAAAGTTAAATTGAAACATGTACAGGTCCAAAATGAACTTTAAAAACAGCAAACCTTCCTTAACATTCGGAGAATTCAATGTAAATCTTACTTTTGGAATTCCAAATTCAATATACAAAATATAACAAAATGAAATAAAGCTTTAGGCGAACCACGCAGTGAGAGTAATGAATGATAAAATTTAAAAGTTAAATTGAAACATGTACAGGTCCTAAATGAACTTTAAAACCAGCGAACCTTCCTTAACATTCGGAGAATACACTGCAAATCTTACTTTTGGAATACCAAATTGAATATATAAAATTTAACAGTATAAAATAAAGCTTAAGGCGAACCGTTCAGTGAGAGTAATGAATAATAAACTTAAAAAGTTAAATTGAAACATGTACAGGTCCAAAATAAACTTTAAAAACAGCGAACCTTCCTTAACATTTGGAGAATTCCACGCAAATCTTACTTTGGGAATTCCAAATTCAATATATAAAATATAACAGTATGAAATAAAGCTTTAGGCGAACCGTTCAGTGAGAGTAATGAATAATAAACTTAAAAAGTTAAATTGAAACATGTACAGGTCCAAAATGAACTTTAAAAACAGCAAACCTTCCTTAACATTCGGAGAATTCAATGTAAATCTTAATTTTGGAATTCCAAATTCAATGAATAAAATATAACAGTATGAAATAAAGCTTTAGGCGAACCGTTCAATGAGAGTTATGGATAATAAACTTAAAAAGTTAAATTGAAACATGTACAGGTCCAAAATGAACTTTAAAAACAGCGAACCTACCCTAACATTCGGAGAATACACTGCAAATCTTACTTTTGGAAATAAAAATTCAATATATAAAATATAACAGTATGAATTAAAGCTTTAGGCGAACCGTTCAGTGAGAGTAATGATTAATAAACTTAAAAAGTTAAATTGAAACATGTACAGGTCCAAAATGAAATTTAAAAACAGCGAACCTTCCCTAACATTCGAAGAATTCAACGCAAATCTTACTTTTGGAATTCCAAATTCAATATACAAAATATAACAAAATGAAATAAAGCTTTAGGCGAACCACGCAGTGAGAGTAATGAATGATAAACTTTAAAAGTTAAATTGAAACATGTACAGGTCCAAAATGAACTTTAAAACCAGCGAAGCTTCCTTAAAATTCGGAGAATACACTGCAAATCTTACTTTTGGAATTCCAAATTGAATATATAAAATATGACAGTATAAAATAAAGACTTAGGCGAACCGTTCAGTGAGAGTAATGAATAATAAACTTAAAAAGTTAAATTGAAACATGTACAGGTCCAAAATAAACTTTAAAAACAGCGAACCTTCCTTAACATTTGGAGAATTCCACGCAAATCTTACCTTGGGAATTCCAAATTCAATATATAAAATATAACAGTATGAAATAAAGCTTTAGGCGAACCGTTCAGTGAGAGTAATGATTAATAAACTTAAAAAGTTAAATTGAAACATGTACAGGTCCAAAATGAAATTTAAAAACAGCGAACCTTCCCTAACATTCGGAGAATTCAACGCAAATCTTACTTTTGGAATTCCAAATTCAATATACAAAATATAACAAAATGAAATAAAGCTTTAGGCGAACCACGCAGTGAGAGTAATGAATGATAAACTTTTAAAGTTAAATTGAAACATGTACAGGTCCAAAATGAACTTTAAAACCAGCGAACCTTCCTTAACATTCGGAGAATACACTGCAAATCTTACTTTTGGAATTCCAAATTGAATATATAAAATATGACAGTATAAAATAAAGCTTTAGGCGAACCGTTCAGTGAGAGTAATGAATAGTAAACTTAAAAAGTTAAATTGAAACAAGTAAAGGTTCAAAATGAACTTTAAAAACAGCGAACCTTCCTTAACATTCGGAGAATTCAACGCAAATCTTACTTTTGGAATTAAAAATTCAATATATAAAATATAACAGTATGAAATAAAGCTTTAGGCGAACCGTTCATTGAGAGTAATGATTAATAAACTTAAAAAGTTAAATTGAAACATGTACAGGTCCAAAATGAACTTTAAAAACAGCGAACCTTCCTTAACTTTCGGTGAATACACTGCAAATCTTACTTTTGGAAATACAAATTCAATATATAAAAGATAACAGTATGAAATAAAGCTTTAGGCGAACCGTTCAGTGAGAGTAATGAATAATAAACTTAAAAAGGTAAATTGAAACATGTACAGGTCCAAAATGAACTTTAAAAACAGCGAACCTTCCCTAACATTCGGAGAATTCAACGCAAATCTTACTTTTGGAATTCCAAATTCAAAATATAAAATATAACAGTATGAAATAAAGCTTTAGGCGAACCGTTCAGTGAGAGTAATGAATAATAAACTTAAAAAGGTAAATTGAAACATGTACAGGTCCAAAATGAACTTTAAAAACAGCGAACCTTCCCTAACATTCAGAGAATTCAACGCAAATCTTACTTTTGGAATTCCAAATTCAAAATATAAAATATAACAGTATGAAATAAAGCTTTAGGCGAACCGTTCAGTTAGAGTAATGAATAATAAACTTAAAAAGGTAAATTGAAACATGTAGAGGTCCAAAATGAACTTTGAAAACAGCGAACCTTCCCTAACAATCGGAGAATTCATCGCAAATCTTACTTTTGGAATTTCAAATTCAATATATAAAAGATAACAGTATGAAATAAAGCTTAAGGCGAACCTTTCAGTGATAGTAATGAAAAATAAACTTAAAAAGTTAAATTGAAACATGTACAGGTCCCAAATGAACTTTAAAAACAGCGAACCTTCCTTAACTTTCGGAGAATACAGGGCAAATCTTACTTTTGGAATTCCAAATTCAATATATAAAATATAACAGTATGAAATAAAGCTTTAGGCGAACCGTTCACTGAAAGTATTGAATAATAAACTTAAAAAGGTAAATTGAAACATGTACAGGTCCAAAATGAACTTTAAAAACAGCGAACCTTCCCTAACATTCGGAGAATTCAACGCAAATCTTACTTTTGGAATTCCAAATTCAATATACAAAATATAACAAAATGAAATAAAGCTTTAGGCGAACCGTTCAGTGATAGTAAAGAAAAATAAACTTAAAAAGTTAAATTGAAACAAGTACAGGTTCAAAATGAACTTTAAAAACAGCGAACCTTCCTTAACTTTCGGAGAATACAAGCAAATCTTACTTTTGGAATTCCAAATTCAATATATAAAATATAACAGTATGAAATAAAGCTTTAGGCGAACCGTTCACTGAAAGTTAAAAATAATAAACTTAAAAAGGTAAATTGAAACATGTACAGGTCCAAAATGAACTTTAAAAACAGCGAACCATCCCTAACATTCGGTGAATTCAACGCAAATCTTACTTTTGGAATTCCAAATTCAATATACAAAATATAACAAAATTAAATAAAGCTTTAGGCGAACCGTTCAGTGAGAGTAATGAATAATAAACTTAAAAAGTTAAATTGAAACAAGTACAGGTTCAAAATGAACTTTAAAAACAGCGAACCTTCCTTAACTTTCGGAGAATACAAGCAAATCTTACTTTTGGAATTCCAAATTCAATATATAAAATATAACAGTATGAAATAAAGCTTTAGGCGAACCGTTCACTGAAAGTTAAAAATAATAAACTTAAAAAGTTAAATTGAAACAAGTACAGGTTCAAAATGAACTTTAAAAACAGCGAACCTTCCTTAACTTTCGGTGAATACACTGCAAATCTTACTTTTGGAAATACAAATTCAATATATAAAAGATAACAGTATGAAATAAAGCTTTAGGCGAACCGTTCAGTGAGAGTAATGAATTATAAACTTAAAAAGGTAAATTGAAACATGTACAGGTCCAAAATGAACTTTAAAAACAAAGAACCTTCCCTAACATTCGGAGAATTCAACGCAAATCTTACTTTTGGAATTCCAAATTCAAAATATAAAATATAACAGTATGAAATAAAGCTTTAGGCGAACCGTTCAGTGAGAGTAATGAATAATAAACTTAAAAAGGTAAATTGAAACATGTACAGGTCCAAAATGAACTTTAAAAACAGCGAACCTTCCCTAACATTCGGAGAATTCAACGCAAATCTTACTTTTGGAATTCCAAATTCAATATACAAAATATAACAAAATGAAATAAAGCTTAAGGCGAACCGTTCAGTGATAGTAAAGAAAAATAAACTTAAAAAGTTAAATTGAAACAAGTACAGGTTCAAAATGAACTTTAAAAACAGCGAACCTTCCTTAACTTTCGGTGAATACACTGCAAATCTTACTTTTGGAAATACAAATTCAATATATAAAAGATAACAGTATGAAATAAAGCTTTAGGCGAACCGTTCAGTGAGAGTAATGAATAATAAACTTAAAAAGGTAAATTGAAACATGTACAGGTCCAAAATGAACTTTAAAAACAGCGAACCTTCCCTAACATTCGGAGAATTCAACGCAAATCTTACTTTTGGAATTCCAAATTCAAAATATAAAATATAACAGTATGAAATAAAGCTTTAGGCGAACCGTTCAGTGAGAGTAATGAATAATAAACTTAAAAAGGTAAATTGAAACATGTAGAGGTCCAAAATGAACTTTGAAAACAGCGAACCTTCCCTAACAATCGGAGAATTCATCGCAAATCTTACTTTTGGAATTTCAAATTCAATATATAAAAGATAACAGTATGAAATAAAGCTTTAGGCGAACCTTTCAGTGATAGTAATGAAAAATAAACTTAAAAAGTTAAATTGAAACATGTACAGGTCCCAAATGAACTTTAAAAACAGCGAACCTTCCTTAACTTTCGGAGAATACAGGGCAAATCTTACTTTTGGAATTCCAAATTCAATATATAAAATATAACAGTATGAAATAAAGCTTTAGGCGAACCGTTCACTGAAAGTATTGAATAATAAACTTAAAAAGGTAAATTGAAACATGTACAGGTCCAAAATGAACTTTAAAAACAGCGAACCTTCCCTAACATTCGGAGAATTCAACGCAAATCTTACTTTTGGAATTCCAAATTCAATATACAAAATATAACAAAATGAAATAAAGCTTTAGGCGAACCGTTCAGTGATAGTAAAGAAAAATAAACTTAAAAAGATAAATTGAAACAAGTACAGGTTCAAAATGAACTTTAAAAACAGCGAACCTTCCTTAACTTTCGGTGAATACACTGCAAATCTTACTTTTGGAAATACAAATTCAATATATAAAAGATAACAGTATGAAATAAAGCTTTAGGCGAACCGTTCAGTGAGAGTAATGAATAATAAACTTAAAAAGGTAAATTGAAACATGTACAGGTCCAAAATGAACTTTAAAAACAGCGAACCTTCCCTAACATTCGGAGAATTTAACGCAAATCTTACTTTTGGAATTCCAAATTCAAAATATAAAATATAACAGTATGAAATAAAGCTTTAGGCGAACCGTTCAGTGAGAGTAATGAATAATAAACTTAAAAAGGTAAATTGAAACATGTAGAGGTCCAAAATGAACTTTGAAAACAGCGAACCTTCCCTAACAATCGGAGAATTCATCGCAAATCTTACTTTTGGAATTTCAAATTCAATATATAAAAGATAACAGTATGAAATAAAGCTTTAGGCGAACCTTTCAGTGATAGTAATGAAAAATAAACTTAAAAAGTTAAATTGAAACATGTACAGGTCCAAAATGAACTTTAAAAACAGCGAACCTTCCTTAACTTTCGGAGAATACAAGCAAATCTTACTTTTGGAATTCCAAATTCAATATATAAAATATAACAGTATGAAATAAAGCTTTAGGCGAACCGTTCACTGAAAGTTAAAAATAATAAACTTAAAAAGGTAAATTGAAACATGTACAGGTCCAAAATGAACTTTAAAAACAGCGAACCTTCCCTAACATTCGGTGAATTCAACGCAAATCTTACTTTTGGAATTCCAAATTCAATATACAAAATATAACAAAATTAAATAAAGCTTTAGGCGAACCGTTCAGTGAGAGTAATGAATAATAAACTTAAAAAGTTAAATTGAAACATGTACAGGTCCAAAATGAATTTTAAAAACAGCGAACCTTCCCTAACATTTGGAGAATTCAACGCAAATCTTACTTTTGGAATTCCAAAATCAATATACAAAATATAACAAAATGAAATAAAGCTTTAGGCGAACCGTTCAGTGATAGTAAAGAAAAATAAACTTAAAAAGTTAAATTGAAACAAGTACAGGTTCAAAATGAACTTTAAAAACAGCGAACCTTCCTTAACTTTCGGTGAATACACTGCAAATCTTACTTTTGGAAATACAAATTCAATATATAAAAGATAACAGTATGAAATAAAGCTTTAGGCGAACCGTTCAGTGAGAGTAATGAATTATAAACTTAAAAAGGTAAATTGAAACATGTACAGGTCCAAAATGAACTTTAAAAACAAAGAACCTTCCCTAACATTCGGAGAATTCAACGCAAATCTTACTTTTGGAATTCCAAATTCAAAATATAAAATATAACAGTATGAAATAAAGCTTTAGGCGAACCGTTCAGTGAGAGTAATGAATAATAAACTTAAAAAGGTAAATTGAAACATGTACAGGTCCAAAATGAACTTTAAAAACAGCGAACCTTCCCTAACATTCGGAGAATTCAACGCAAATCTTACTTTTGGAATTCCAAATTCAATATACAAAATATAACAAAATGAAATAAAGCTTAAGGCGAACCGTTCAGTGATAGTAAAGAAAAATAAACTTAAAAAGTTAAATTGAAACAAGTACAGGTTCAAAATGAACTTTAAAAACAGCGAACCTTCCTTAACTTTCGGTGAATACACTGCAAATCTTACTTTTGGAAATACAAATTCAATATATAAAAGATAACAGTATGAAATAAAGCTTTAGGCGAACCGTTCAGTGAGAGTAATGAATAATAAACTTAAAAAGGTAAATTGAAACATGTACAGGTCCAAAATGAACTTTAAAAACAGCGAACCTTCCCTAACATTCGGAGAATTCAACGCAAATCTTACTTTTGGAATTCCAAATTCAAAATATAAAATATAACAGTATGAAATAAAGCTTTAGGCGAACCGTTCAGTGAGAGTAATGAATAATAAACTTAAAAAGGTAAATTGAAACATGTAGAGGTCCAAAATGAACTTTGAAAACAGCGAACCTTCCCTAACAATCGGAGAATTCATCGCAAATCTTACTTTTGGAATTTCAAATTCAATATATAAAAGATAACAGTATGAAATAAAGCTTTAGGCGAACCTTTCAGTGATAGTAATGAAAAATAAACTTAAAAAGTTAAATTGAAACATGTACAGGTCCCAAATGAACTTTAAAAACAGCGAACCTTCCTTAACTTTCGGAGAATACAGGGCAAATCTTACTTTTGGAATTCCAAATTCAATATATAAAATATAACAGTATGAAATAAAGCTTTAGGCGAACCGTTCACTGAAAGTATTGAATAATAAACTTAAAAAGGTAAATTGAAACATGTACAGGTCCAAAATGAACTTTAAAAACAGCGAACCTTCCCTAACATTCGGAGAATTCAACGCAAATCTTACTTTTGGAATTCCAAATTCAATATACAAAATATAACAAAATGAAATAAAGCTTTAGGCGAACCGTTCAGTGATAGTAAAGAAAAATAAACTTAAAAAGTTAAATTGAAACAAGTACAGGTTCAAAATGAACTTTAAAAACAGCGAACCTTCCTTAACTTTCGGTGAATACACTGCAAATCTTACTTTTGGAAATACAAATTCAATATATAAAAGATAACAGTATGAAATAAAGCTTTAGGCGAACCGTTCAGTGAGAGTAATGAATAATAAACTTAAAAAGGTAAATTGAAACATGTACAGGTCCAAAATGAACTTTAAAAACAGCGAACCTTCCCTAACATTCGGAGAATTCAACGCAAATCTTACTTTTGGAATTCCAAATTCAAAATATAAAATATAACAGTGTGAAATAAAGCTTTAGGCGAACCGTTCAGTGAGAGTAATGAATAATAAACTTAAAAAGGTAAATTGAAACATGTAGAGGTCCAAAATGAACTTTGAAAACAGCGAACCTTCCCTAACAATCGGAGAATTCATCGCAAATCTTACTTTTGGAATTTCAAATTCAATATATAAAAGATAACAGTATGAAATAAAGCTTTAGGCGAACCTTTCAGTGATAGTAATGAAAAATAAACTTAAAAAGTTAAATTGAAACATGTACAGGTCCAAAATGAACTTTAAAAACAGCGAACCTTCCTTAACTTTCGGAGAATACAGGGCAAATCTTACTTTTGGAATTCCAAATTCAATATATAAAATATAACAGTATGAAATAAAGCTTTAGGCGAACCGTTCACTGAAAATTAAAAATAATAAACTTAAAAAGGTAAATTGAAACATGTACAGGTCCAAAATGAACTTTAAAAACAGCGAACCTTCCCTAACATTCGGTGAATTCAACGCAAATCTTACTTTTGGAATTCCAAATTCAATATACAAAATATAACAAAATTAAATAAAGCTTTAGGCGAACCGTTCAGTGAGAGTAATGAATAATAAACTTAAAAAGTTAAATTGAAACATGTACAGGTCCAAAATGAACTTTAAAAACAGCGAACCTTCCCTAACATTCGGAGAATTCAACGCAAATCTTACTTTTGGAATTCCAAATTCAATATACAAAATATAACAAAATGAAATAAAGCTTTAGGCGAACCGTTCAGTGATAGTAAAGAAAAATAAACTTTAAAAGTTAAATTGAAACAAGTACAGGTTCAAAATGAACTTTAAAAACAGCGAACCTTCCTTAACTTTCGGTGAATACACTGCAAATCTTACTTTTGGAATTCCAAATTCAAAATATAAAATATAACAGTATGAAATAAAGCTTTAGGCGAACCGTTCAGTGAGACTAATGAATAATAAACTTAAAAAGGTAAATTGAAACATGTAGAGGTCCAAAATGAACTTTGAAAACAGCGAACCTTCCCTAACAATCGGAGAATTCATCGCAAATCTTACTTTTGGAATTTCAAATTCAATATATAAAAGATAACAGTATGAAATAAAGCTTTAGGCGAACCTTTCAGTGATAGTAATGAAAAATAAACTTAAAAAGTTAAATTGAAACATGTACAGGTCCCAAATGAACTTTAAAAACAGCGAACCTTCCTTAACATTCGGAGAATTCAACGCAAATCTTACTTTTGGAATTCCAAATTCAAAATATAAAATATAACAGTATGAAATAAAGCTTTAGGCGAACCGTTCAGTGAGAGTAATGAATAATAAACTTAAAAAGGTAAATTGAAACATGTAGAGGTCCAAAATGAACTTTGAAAACAGCGAACCTTCCCTAACAATCGGAGAATTCATCGCAAATCTTACTTTTGGAATTTCAAATTCAATATATAAAAGATAACAGTATGAAATAAAGCTTTATGCGAACCTTTCAGTGATAGTAATGAAAAATAAACTTAAAAAGTTAAATTGAAAGATGTACAGGTCCAAAATGAACTTTAAAAACAGCGAACCTTCCTTAACTTTCGGAGAATACAGGGCAAATCTTACTTTTGGAATTCCAAATTCAATATATAAAATATAACAGTATGAAATAAAGCTTTAGGCGAACCGTTCACTGAAAGTTAAAAATAATAAACTTAAAAAGGTAAATTGAAACATGTACAGGTCCAAAATGAACTTTAAAAACAGCGAACCTTCCCTAACATTCGGTGAATTCAACGCAAATCTTACTTTTGGAATTCCAAATTCAATATACAAAATATAACAAAATTAAATAAAGCTTTAGGCGAACCGTTCAGTGAGAGTAATGAATAATAAACTTAAAAAGTTAAATTGAAACATGTACAGGTCCAAAATGAATTTTAAAAACAGCGAACCTTCCCTAACATTTGGAGAATTCAATGCAAATCTTACTTTTAGAATTCCAAATTCAATATACAAAATATAACAAAATGAAATAAAGCTTAAAGCGAACCAAATCAGTGATAGTAATGAAAAATAAACTTAAAAAGTTAAATTGAAACAAGTACAGGTTCAAAATGAACTTTAAAAACAGCGAACCTTCCTTAATTTTCGGAGAATACACTGCAAATCTTACTTTTGGAAATACAAATTCAATATATAAAAGATAACAGTATGAAATAAAGCTTTAGGCGAACCGTTCAGTGAGAGTAATGATTAATAAACTTAAAAAGTTAAATTGAAACATGTAAAGGTCCAAAATGAACTTTTAAACCAGCGAACCTTCCTTAACATTCGGAGAATACACTGCAAATCTTACTTTTGGAATTCCAAATTGAATATATAAAATATGACAGTATAAAATAAAGCTTTAGGCGAACCACGCAGTGAGAGTAATGAATGATAAACTTTAAAAGTTAAATTGAAACATGTACAGGTCCTAAATGAACTTTAAAACCAGCGAACCTTCCTTAACATTCGGAGAATACACTGCAAATCTTACTTTTGGAATTCCAAATTGAATATATAAAATATGACAGTATAAAATAAAGCTTAAGGCGAACCGTTCAGTGAGAGTAATGAATAATAAACTTAAAAAGTTAAATTGAAACATGTACAGGTCCAAAATAAACTTTAAAAACAGCGAACCTTCCTTAACATTTGGAGAATTCCACGCAAATCTTACTTTGGGAATTCCAAATTCAATATATAAAATATAACAGTATGAAATAAAGCTTTAGGCGAACCGTTCAGTGAGAGTAATGAATAATAAACTTAAAAAGTTAAATTGAAACATGTACAGGTCCAAAATGAACTTTAAAACAGCAAACCTTCCTTAACATTCGGAGAATTCAATGTAAATCTTACTTTTGGAATTCCAAATTCAATGAATAAAATATAACAGTATGAAATAAAGCTTTAGGCGAACCGTTCAATGAGAGTTATGGATAATAAACTTAAAAAGTTAAATTGAAACATGTACAGGTCCAAAATGAACTTTAAAAACAGCGAACCTACCCTAACATTCGGAGAATACACTGCAAATCTTACTTTTGGAAATAAAAATTCAATATATAAAATATAACAGTATGAAATAAAGCTTTAGGCGAAGCACTCAGTGTTAGTAATGAAAAATAAACTTAAAAAGTTAAATTGAAACAAGTACAGGTTCAAAATGAACTTTAAAAACAGCGAACCTTCCTTAACATTCGGAGAATTCAATGTAAATCTTACTTTTGGAATTCCAAATTCAATGAATAAAATATAACAGTATGAAATAAAGCTTTAGGCGAACCGTTCCATGAGAGTTATGGATAATAAACTTAAAAAGTTAAATTGAAACATGTACAGGTCCAAAATGAACTTTAAAAACAGCAAACCTTCCTTAACATTCGGAGAATTCAATGTAAATCTTACTTTTGGAATTCCAAATTCAATATACAAAATATAACAAAATGAAATAAAGCTTTAGGCGAACCACGCAGTGAGAGTAATGAATGATAAACTTTAAAAGTTAAATTGAAACATGTACAGGTCCTAAATGAACTTTAAAACCAGCGAACCTTCCTTAACATTCGGAGAATACACTGCAAATCTTACTTTTGGAATTCCAAATTGAATATATAAAATATGACAGTATAAAATAAAGCTTAAGGCGAACCGTTCAGTGAGAGTAATGAATAATAAACTTAAAAAGTTAAATTGAAACATGTACAGGTCCAAAATAAACTTTAAAAACAGCGAACCTTCCTTAACATTTGGAGAATTCCACGCAAATCTTACTTTGGGAATTCCAAATTCAATATATAAAATATAACAGTATGAAATAAAGCTTTAGGCGAACCGTTCAGTGAGAGTAATGAATAATAAACTTAAAAAGTTAAATTGAAACATGTACAGGTCCAAAATGAACTTTAAAACAGCAAACCTTCCTTAACATTCGGAGAATTCAATGTAAATCTTACTTTTGGAATTCCAAATTCAATGAATAAAATATAACAGTATGAAATAAAGCTTTAGGCGAACCGTTCAATGAGAGTTATGGATAATAAACTTAAAAAGTTAAATTGAAACATGTACAGGTCCAAAATGAACTTTAAAAACAGCGAACCTACCCTAACATTCGGAGAATACACTGCAAATCTTACTTTTGGAAATAAAAATTCAATATATAAAATATAACAGTATGAAATAAAGCTTTAGGCGAAGCACTCAGTGTTAGTAATGAAAAATAAACTTAAAAAGTTAAATTGAAACAAGTACAGGTTCAAAATGAACTTTAAAAACAGCGAACCTTCCTTAACATTCGGAGAATTCAATGTAAATCTTACTTTTGGAATTCCAAATTCAATGAATAAAATATAACAGTATGAAATAAAGCTTTAGGCGAACCGTTCCATGAGAGTTATGGATAATAAACTTAAAAAGTTAAATTGAAACATGTACAGGTCCAAAATGAACTTTAAAAACAGCAAACCTTCCTTAACATTCGGAGAATTCAATGTAAATCTTACTTTTGGAATTCCAAATTCAATATACAAAATATAACAAAATGAAATAAAGCTTTAGGCGAACCACGCAGTGAGAGTAATGAATGATAAAATTTAAAAGTTAAATTGAAACATGTACAGGTCCTAAATGAACTTTAAAACCAGCGAACCTTCCTTAACATTCGGAGAATACACTGCAAATCTTACTTTTGGAATACCAAATTGAATATATAAAATATGACAGTATAAAATAAAGCTTAAGGCGAACCGTTCAGTGAGAGTAATGAATAATAAACTTAAAAAGTTAAATTGAAACATGTACAGGTCCAAAATAAACTTTAAAAACAGCGAACCTTCCTTAACATTTGGAGAATTCCACGCAAATCTTACTTTGGGAATTCCAAATTCAATATATAAAATATAACAGTATGAAATAAAGCTTTAGGCGAACCGTTCAGTGAGAGTAATGAATAATAAACTTAAAAAGTTAAATTGAAACATGTACAGGTCCAAAATGAACTTTAAAAACAGCAAACCTTCCTTAACATTCGGAGAATTCAATGTAAATCTTAATTTTGGAATTCCAAATTCAATGAATAAAATATAACAGTATGAAATAAAGCTTTAGGCGAACCGTTCAATGAGAGTTATGGATAATAAACTTAAAAAGTTAAATTGAAACATGTACAGGTCCAAAATGAACTTTAAAAACAGCGAACCTACCCTAACATTCGGAGAATACACTGCAAATCTTACTTTTGGAAATAAAAATTCAATATATAAAATATAACAGTATGAATTAAAGCTTTAGGCGAACCGTTCAGTGAGAGTAATGATTAATAAACTTAAAAAGTTAAATTGAAACATGTACAGGTCCAAAATGAAATTTAAAAACAGCGAACCTTCCCTAACATTCGGAGAATTCAACGCAAATCTTACTTTTGGAATTCCAAATTCAATATACAAAATATAACAAAATGAAATAAAGCTTTAGGCGAACCACGCAGTGAGAGTAATGAATGATAAACTTTAAAAGTTAAATTGAAACATGTACAGGTCCAAAATGAACTTTAAAACCAGCGAAGCTTCCTTAAAATTCGGAGAATACACTGCAAATCTTACTTTTGGAATTCCAAATTGAATATATAAAATATGACAGTATAAAATAAAGACTTAGGCGAACCGTTCAGTGAGAGTAATGAATAATAAACTTAAAAAGTTAAATTGAAACATGTACAGGTCCAAAATAAACTTTAAAAACAGCGAACCTTCCTTAACATTTGGAGAATTCCACGCAAATCTTACCTTGGGAATTCCAAATTCAATATATAAAATATAACAGTATGAAATAAAGCTTTAGGCGAACCGTTCAGTGAGAGTAATGATTAATAAACTTAAAAAGTTAAATTGAAACATGTACAGGTCCAAAATGAAATTTAAAAACAGCGAACCTTCCCTAACATTCGGAGAATTCAACGCAAATCTTACTTTTGGAATTCCAAATTCAATATACAAAATATAACAAAATGAAATAAAGCTTTAGGCGAACCACGCAGTGAGAGTAATGAATGATAAACTTTTAAAGTTAAATTGAAACATGTACAGGTCCAAAATGAACTTTAAAACCAGCGAACCTTCCTTAACATTCGGAGAATACACTGCAAATCTTACTTTTGGAATTCCAAATTGAATATATAAAATATGACAGTATAAAATAAAGCTTTAGGCGAACCGTTCAGTGAGAGTAATGAATAGTAAACTTAAAAAGTTAAATTGAAACAAGTAAAGGTTCAAAATGAACTTTAAAAACAGCGAACCTTCCTTAACATTCGGAGAATTCAACGCAAATCTTACTTTTGGAATTAAAAATTCAATATATAAAATATAACAGTATGAAATAAAGCTTTAGGCGAACCGTTCATTGAGAGTAATGATTAATAAACTTAAAAAGTTAAATTGAAACATGTACAGGTCCAAAATGAACTTTAAAAACAGCGAACCTTCCTTAACTTTCGGTGAATACACTGCAAATCTTACTTTTGGAAATACAAATTCAATATATAAAAGATAACAGTATGAAATAAAGCTTTAGGCGAACCGTTCAGTGAGAGTAATGAATAATAAACTTAAAAAGGTAAATTGAAACATGTACAGGTCCAAAATGAACTTTAAAAACAGCGAACCTTCCCTAACATTCGGAGAATTCAACGCAAATCTTACTTTTGGAATTCCAAATTCAAAATATAAAATATAACAGTATGAAATAAAGCTTTAGGCGAACCGTTCAGTGAGAGTAATGAATAATAAACTTAAAAAGGTAAATTGAAACATGTACAGGTCCAAAATGAACTTTAAAAACAGCGAACCTTCCCTAACATTCAGAGAATTCAACGCAAATCTTACTTTTGGAATTCCAAATTCAAAATATAAAATATAACAGTATGAAATAAAGCTTTAGGCGAACCGTTCAGTTAGAGTAATGAATAATAAACTTAAAAAGGTAAATTGAAACATGTAGAGGTCCAAAATGAACTTTAAAAACAGCGAACCTTCCTTAACTTTCGGAGAATACAGGGCAAATCTTACTTTTGGAATTCCAAATTCAATATATAAAATATAACAGTATGAAATAAAGCTTTAGGCGAACCGTTCACTGAAAGTATTGAATAATAAACTTAAAAAGGTAAATTGAAACATGTACAGGTCCAAAATGAACTTTAAAAACAGCGAACCTTCCCTAACATTCGGAGAATTCAACGCAAATCTTACTTTTGGAATTCCAAATTCAATATACAAAATATAACAAAATGAAATAAAGCTTTAGGCGAACCGTTCAGTGATAGTAAAGAAAAATAAACTTAAAAAGTTAAATTGAAACAAGTACAGGTTCAAAATGAACTTTAAAAACAGCGAACCTTCCTTAACTTTCGGAGAATACAAGCAAATCTTACTTTTGGAATTCCAAATTCAATATATAAAATATAACAGTATGAAATAAAGCTTTAGGCGAACCGTTCACTGAAAGTTAAAAATAATAAACTTAAAAAGGTAAATTGAAACATGTACAGGTCCAAAATGAACTTTAAAAACAGCGAACCATCCCTAACATTCGGTGAATTCAACGCAAATCTTACTTTTGGAATTCCAAATTCAATATACAAAATATAACAAAATTAAATAAAGCTTTAGGCGAACCGTTCAGTGAGAGTAATGAATAATAAACTTAAAAAGTTAAATTGAAACAAGTACAGGTTCAAAATGAACTTTAAAAACAGCGAACCTTCCTTAACTTTCGGAGAATACAAGCAAATCTTACTTTTGGAATTCCAAATTCAATATATAAAATATAACAGTATGAAATAAAGCTTTAGGCGAACCGTTCACTGAAAGTTAAAAATAATAAACTTAAAAAGTTAAATTGAAACAAGTACAGGTTCAAAATGAACTTTAAAAACAGCGAACCTTCCTTAACTTTCGGTGAATACACTGCAAATCTTACTTTTAATAATAATAATAATAATAATAATAATTTGTTTATTTATAGACCCTTTGGATACAGTAAATTCTTAACTGGTTAGGCCAAGTCGGAAGACGACTTTTAGCCAGCTTGGCGGAAATACACACAAACAAAGAGAGATAAAAAAAAAAAAAAAGGTGAACAAAGATAAACTTAGTTCTCCAATACAAGTTCTTTTGCTAGTTTTTTAAAAGTAAATAGGTTAATTGTAGAAGGGAGCTTTAGTAAATTCATTAACTTTGGGCCGATACAAAATATAGATTTTAATTTTAATTCAGTGCGTGCGAAAGGGACTTCTAATATGTACAGTTTTCTAGTAAAATATACGGAAAGCCGGCTATAGTTGAATGGGTTATAGATGTAATTATTTATACATTTATATACAGTGATTAAACATTGAAAAGAAAAATTTTTTGAAACAGTTAAAATATTGTTTTGTCGGAAAAGCGGGGCGGTGTGGGATAGTGGAGGTTTATTTTCGATGAGTCGAATAATTCTTTTCTGGAGTACCACTAAGCGGTTTAGGTTTTGGAGCGATGTATTACCCCAAATAGTAATACAAAAGGTAAGGTGGGAATGTACGAAGGCATGATAAAGTTGTTTAGAAGTTTTGACCCCGAAGATATGGCGACAACGGCCTATAAGGTAGATTGCAAAAGCAATTTTTTTCGAAATAATGTTTATATGTGCACTCCATTTAAGATGAGGGTCGTACCAAAGTCCAAGATACTTATAAGATGTAACCTCTTCTAATGGCGTATTGGATATTGTGATTTTTTTGGTATGTTTACGATTTTTATTTACATTCGAGAATATCATATACACTGTTTTGTTGTTGTTGATTTTTAAGAAATTGTCTCGTAGCCAGCGGTCAATTTTGTCGAGGTTATCATTGGTTTCGTCAATTAACTCTTCTAAGTCCGGGCCTCCGAGTAAGTTAAGGGTGTCGTCCGCGTATAACGTGAGGGCGTTTGAAATATTCAGGGCTGTTATATCGTTTATGAAGATATTAAAAAGCAGCGGGGACAGGATAGAGCCCTGGGGAACGCCTTGGGTAATAATTCTCCTGGTAGATAGGTCATTATTAACTTTGGTTTGGCTGACACGATTTGAAATGTATGATTTTACCCACTCATAGGTAGGCCCCCTCACTCCCTTAATATACAACTTAGCCAAAAGTCTCTCGTGATTAACGGTGTCGAAGGCCTTTCTTAGGTCCAGAAACACTCCGATGACGTAATTACTATTTTCCAGGTGGTCGATTATTTCTTTATATACTTTTATTTGTGCTAATTCGACATTCGAGTTTTCAGTAAAGCCAAACTGGTGCTTAGAAATTAATTTGAATTTGTTTGAGAAGTTTAAAAGGCGCGAGTAAAAACATTTGTCGAATATTTTCGCAAAGATACTGAGAAGAGTTATTGGTCTGTAATTGCTCGGGTCATTCTTATCAGAGGCTTTATAAATAGGAATAATAATACCCTGTTTTAGAAGATCTGGGTAGGTGCCTGTGTTGAACGATAAATTAATCAAAAAAAGTAGAGGTTTTAGTAATTGTGGGGCGGTAGACTTTACTATCTTCGCCGCGATGCCATCCCAGCCCGGAGCGGAGTCATTGTCTAGACTAAGTATTATTTGTAAGAGTTCAATGTTGTCTATTTCAAGTAGGACCATTGAATTAAGCGACTGATCCACGGTGTTCAAATTCTCTGTGGCGGCGATATTCAAAGGGTTATCCAAGGTCAGGTTGAAAAAATCGTTGAACGTCTCCGCACTTAAGGTAGTTGGGGGGTTATTTTTGTTTGTTTTCCTGTTTAGTAGATCATTTATTATTTTCCAGGATTTTTTTGGGTTGAGTTTACTGTTGGCTAAAAGTAATTTGTAATAATTCACCCTGGCGTTTCGAATAAGATTGTTGCACCGATTACGGGTCAGTTTATAATTCTTTACATTAGTCTCTGTGGGGTTCCTGCGTGAGATACCTCTAAGTTTATTTCGCTGTTTTATCATATGCTTAATGTCTGGAGTTATCCAGTTATGCGATTTACTTTTTAATACCTCATAATAAGGGAAGTGTTTTTCATATAGATTAGCAAAGATACTGTGAAACTCGAGAAAGGCCATATTTATATCTGTCTTATTAAACATATTGGACCATTTTTCATTGTTTAAAGCCCCTATAAATTGATTTATATTATAATTAGAAAAATTCCTTATACGGATCTTGGGTTTAAGGTTGACTTCATTCTTATATTTAACATGGATCGCGCTATGATCAGCTGGTTTTATGTCTTGCAATATTGTAGCGGTCGTAGCGCAGTTGGAAAAACAGTGGTCTATGAGGGTGGTTTGTCTCGTTGCCTGGGTTACTAATTGTCGTAAACCATAACTTAACGTGAGATCAAGCAAACGTTTACTATTATGTGAGCTTTCTAACAGATTTATGTTGAAGTCGCCAACTAGAATTTTTTTACTCTGTCGGGTGCCCATTTTAAGGATTGCTTTTTCCAGGATAGTAAAAAAATCGTCTCTTATTACACCAGTTCTGTAGATTACGGCTAAATACACATCTTCAAGTTTTATTGTAAATATTTCACCGAACTTCTCCATCATACAAGCATCAGTAACCACTTCAAACGGTATATCGTTTTTTAAGTAAAAGCCCACACCGCCACCGTCTTTATCGGTCCGACCACTTCCGACAAAGTTAAAATTGGGGTAGATATCGCCATAGTTCTTTTTGAACCAGGTTTCAGTTAATGCGTAAATTGGGATTTCCTCAGGGAATGAGGCGTTACAGGAGCATAATAAATTACCGAAGTTAGCCCTCACACTACAAACATTACAATAAATTAAATTTAACATTTAACTAAATAATTGAACATGAAATACAGGATTTTTTTTTTCTTTTTCCTTTTCTCTTTGCTTATCTTTTTTTCATTGACTTAGGTTTTTTTAATGATTGTTTCTGTGGCGTAATCGTATTTATAAGTTTCTTGATCAATCATAAACGAATTGGTAGAAATCCATTTGGGTTTTAATGGTAACTTAGATTTGGCAAATTTCCTAAGATTAAAACGGGCTAGTTGTTGATTCACTGTATAATCGTGATCGATGAAAACAGAGGTTCCCTTCAGCATTATATTTTTAGATAATATTGACATCTTTGCGTCATAAGAGTCGGCCTTATAAATTACATTTCTACATCTATTGGGCTTAAAGGGGCCCATGCGGTATACTTGATTTGGCGAAATAAGGATTTCTAATTTTAAATTTTGGGTGAGTAATTCTGTAACTGTCTTAACAAGAACATTTCTTTCTTCGGTTTCTTTGTCAGCTAGCCCCCTAATCACCAAATTGTTTCGTTTTAGAGTAACCTCAAGGTTTTCTATACGCATTCTGTTAGCTTCCGAACGCGTCTTAGCCTGGGTATCAACGACTTTAAGGTCATCTTGAAGGTTATCAACTCTATCATTAATATCTCCGATTTGGGTTACAACTTGTTCTAGGTTATGTAAACTAGTTTCCATAGTGCATTGTCTATTCTCAATTGCCGCTATAGATTTTTTCGTATCGTTTACACTAGTTGTTAGATCGTCTAATTTACTATTAATCGATTTAAGTTCTTTAAGTAGTTCAGAGTTAGCCATTTGGTTTACCTCTGTTACGTTATCCTCATTGGATTTCGAGTTAGCTCTTGTATTTTTCCCCATACATATAATCACTTAATCAGTGGCAGAGCCGCTATATATATTAAAAAAAACAAAGAAAAAACAACAAAAAAAACAAAAAAAAAAAAAAAAAAAATTGGACCCACCTATTAAAGATAGATAGTATTAGAGACGAAAAAATTCTGCGTTGCCTAGCGGCTCTGCCAGTGTCACAGTTGTGAGATTAAAATTTTGGTTCGCCAGGGATTCTGGCAGATAGACTTTGGATCCGGGGCGGCGCATAGACAAAGTCTTGATTATTGAGTTCTTATCGCACGAATTTTCCAGATATTTTTTATCTATTTTTCCCTTCAGCGTCTTTCTTTTTTCTTTTCCTTTATCTTGCGCTTTAAGAAAAACACAGTGTCCACTTGACGCAGTACGGCTTCCTTTACGGCAATCCCGCGCTGAGATTGGCGGACGAACATAAACACGGGAGATCTATTAAAGATAGATAGTATTAGAGACGAAAAAATTCTGCGTTGCCTAGCGGCTCTGCCAGTGTCACAGTTTGGAAATACAAATTCAATATATAAAAGATAACAGTATGAAATAAAGCTTTAGGCGAACCGTTCAGTGAGAGTAATGAATTATAAACTTAAAAAGGTAAATTGAAACATGTACAGGTCCAAAATGAACTTTAAAAACAAAGAACCTTCCCTAACATTCGGAGAATTCAACGCAAATCTTACTTTTGGAATTCCAAATTCAAAATATAAAATATAACAGTATGAAATAAAGCTTTAGGCGAACCGTTCAGTGAGAGTAATGAATAATAAACTTAAAAAGGTAAATTGAAACATGTACAGGTCCAAAATGAACTTTAAAAACAGCGAACCTTCCCTAACATTCGGAGAATTCAACGCAAATCTTACTTTTGGAATTCCAAATTCAATATACAAAATATAACAAAATGAAATAAAGCTTAAGGCGAACCGTTCAGTGATAGTAAAGAAAAATAAACTTAAAAAGTTAAATTGAAACAAGTACAGGTTCAAAATGAACTTTAAAAACAGCGAACCTTCCTTAACTTTCGGTGAATACACTGCAAATCTTACTTTTGGAAATACAAATTCAATATATAAAAGATAACAGTATGAAATAAAGCTTTAGGCGAACCGTTCAGTGAGAGTAATGAATAATAAACTTAAAAAGGTAAATTGAAACATGTACAGGTCCAAAATGAACTTTAAAAACAGCGAACCTTCCCTAACATTCGGAGAATTCAACGCAAATCTTACTTTTGGAATTCCAAATTCAAAATATAAAATATAACAGTATGAAATAAAGCTTTAGGCGAACCGTTCAGTGAGAGTAATGAATAATAAACTTAAAAAGGTAAATTGAAACATGTAGAGGTCCAAAATGAACTTTGAAAACAGCGAACCTTCCCTAACAATCGGAGAATTCATCGCAAATCTTACTTTTGGAATTTCAAATTCAATATATAAAAGATAACAGTATGAAATAAAGCTTTAGGCGAACCTTTCAGTGATAGTAATGAAAAATAAACTTAAAAAGTTAAATTGAAACATGTACAGGTCCCAAATGAACTTTAAAAACAGCGAACCTTCCTTAACTTTCGGAGAATACAGGGCAAATCTTACTTTTGGAATTCCAAATTCAATATATAAAATATAACAGTATGAAATAAAGCTTTAGGCGAACCGTTCACTGAAAGTATTGAATAATAAACTTAAAAAGGTAAATTGAAACATGTACAGGTCCAAAATGAACTTTAAAAACAGCGAACCTTCCCTAACATTCGGAGAATTCAACGCAAATCTTACTTTTGGAATTCCAAATTCAATATACAAAATATAACAAAATGAAATAAAGCTTTAGGCGAACCGTTCAGTGATAGTAAAGAAAAATAAACTTAAAAAGATAAATTGAAACAAGTACAGGTTCAAAATGAACTTTAAAAACAGCGAACCTTCCTTAACTTTCGGTGAATACACTGCAAATCTTACTTTTGGAAATACAAATTCAATATATAAAAGATAACAGTATGAAATAAAGCTTTAGGCGAACCGTTCAGTGAGAGTAATGAATAATAAACTTAAAAAGGTAAATTGAAACATGTACAGGTCCAAAATGAACTTTAAAAACAGCGAACCTTCCCTAACATTCGGAGAATTTAACGCAAATCTTACTTTTGGAATTCCAAATTCAAAATATAAAATATAACAGTATGAAATAAAGCTTTAGGCGAACCGTTCAGTGAGAGTAATGAATAATAAACTTAAAAAGGTAAATTGAAACATGTAGAAGTCCAAAATGAACTTTGAAAACAGCGAACCTTCCCTAACAATCGGAGAATTCATCGCAAATCTTACTTTTGGAATTTCAAATTCAATATATAAAAGATAACAGTATGAAATAAAGCTTTAGGCGAACCTTTCAGTGATAGTAATGAAAAATAAACTTAAAAAGTTAAATTGAAACATGTACAGGTCCAAAATGAACTTTAAAAACAGCGAACCTTCCTTAACTTTCGGAGAATACAAGCAAATCTTACTTTTGGAATTCCAAATTCAATATATAAAATATAACAGTATGAAATAAAGCTTTAGGCGAACCGTTCACTGAAAGTTAAAAATAATAAACTTAAAAAGGTAAATTGAAACATGTACAGGTCCAAAATGAACTTTAAAAACAGCGAACCTTCCCTAACATTCGGTGAATTCAACGCAAATCTTACTTTTGGAATTCCAAATTCAATATACAAAATATAACAAAATTAAATAAAGCTTTAGGCGAACCGTTCAGTGAGAGTAATGAATAATAAACTTAAAAAGTTAAATTGAAACATGTACAGGTCCAAAATGAATTTTAAAAACAGCGAACCTTCCCTAACATTTGGAGAATTCAACGCAAATCTTACTTTTGGAATTCCAAAATCAATATACAAAATATAACAAAATGAAATAAAGCTTTAGGCGAACCGTTCAGTGATAGTAAAGAAAAATAAACTTAAAAAGTTAAATTGAAACAAGTACAGGTTCAAAATGAACTTTAAAAACAGCGAACCTTCCTTAACTTTCGGTGAATACACTGCAAATCTTACTTTTGGAAATACAAATTCAATATATAAAAGATAACAGTATGAAATAAAGCTTTAGGCGAACCGTTCAGTGAGAGTAATGAATAATAAACTTAAAAAGGTAAATTGAAACATGTACAGGTCCAAAATGAACTTTAAAAACAGCGAACCTTCCCTAACATTCGGAGAATTCAACGCAAATCTTACTTTTGGAATTCCAAATTCAATATACAAAATATAACAAAATGAAATAAAGCTTAAGGCGAACCGTTCAGTGATAGTAAAGAAAAATAAACTTAAAAAGTTAAATTGAAACAAGTACAGGTTCAAAATGAACTTTAAAAACAGCGAACCTTCCTTAACTTTCGGTGAATACACTGCAAATCTTACTTTTGGAAATACAAATTCAATATATAAAAGATAACAGTATGAAATAAAGCTTTAGGCGAACCGTTCAGTGAGAGTAATGAATAATAAACTTAAAAAGGTAAATTGAAACATGTACAGGTCCAAAATGAACTTTAAAAACAGCGAACCTTCCCTAACATTCGGAGAATTCAACGCAAATCTTACTTTTGGAATTCCAAATTCAAAATATAAAATATAACAGTATGAAATAAAGCTTTAGGCGAACCGTTCAGTGAGAGTAATGAATAATAAACTTAAAAAGGTAAATTGAAACATGTAGAGGTCCAAAATGAACTTTGAAAACAGCGAACCTTCCCTAACAATCGGAGAATTCATCGCAAATCTTACTTTTGGAATTTCAAATTCAATATATAAAAGATAACAGTATGAAATAAAGCTTTAGGCGAACCTTTCAGTGATAGTAATGAAAAATAAACTTAAAAAGGTAAATTGAAACATGTACAGGTCCAAAATGAACTTTAAAAACAGCGAACCTTCCCTAACATTCGGAGAATTCAACGCAAATCTTACTTTTGGAATTCCAAATTCAAAATATAAAATATAACAGTATGAAATAAAGCTTTAGGCGAACCGTTCAGTGAGAGTAATGAATAATAAACTTAAAAAGGTAAATTGAAACATGTAGAGGTCCAAAATGAACTTTGAAAACAGCGAACCTTCCCTAACAATCGGAGAATTCATCGCAAATCTTACTTTTGGAATTTCAAATTCAATATATAAAAGATAACAGTATGAAATAAAGCTTTAGGCGAACCTTTCAGTGATAGTAATGAAAAATAAACTTAAAAAGTTAAATTGAAACATGTACAGGTCCCAAATGAACTTTAAAAACAGCGAACCTTCCTTAACTTTCGGAGAATACAGGGCAAATCTTACTTTTGGAATTCCAAATTCAATATATAAAATATAACAGTATGAAATAAAGCTTTAGGCGAACCGTTCACTGAAAGTATTGAATAATAAACTTAAAAAGGTAAATTGAAACATGTACAGGTCCAAAATGAACTTTAAAAACAGCGAACCTTCCCTAACATTCGGAGAATTCAACGCAAATCTTACTTTTGGAATTCCAAATTCAATATACAAAATATAACAAAATGAAATAAAGCTTTAGGCGAACCGTTCAGTGATAGTAAAGAAAAATAAACTTAAAAAGTTAAATTGAAACAAGTACAGGTTCAAAATGAACTTTAAAAACAGCGAACCTTCCTTAACTTTCGGTGAATACACTGCAAATCTTACTTTTGGAAATACAAATTCAATATATAAAAGATAACAGTATGAAATAAAGCTTTAGGCGAACCGTTCAGTGAGAGTAATGAATAATAAACTTAAAAAGGTAAATTGAAACATGTACAGGTCCAAAATGAACTTTAAAAACAGCGAACCTTCCCTAACATTCGGAGAATTCAACGCAAATCTTACTTTTGGAATTCCAAATTCAAAATATAAAATATAACAGTGTGAAATAAAGCTTTAGGCGAACCGTTCAGTGAGAGTAATGAATAATAAACTTAAAAAGGTAAATTGAAACATGTAGAGGTCCAAAATGAACTTTGAAAACAGCGAACCTTCCCTAACAATCGGAGAATTCATCGCAAATCTTACTTTTGGAATTTCAAATTCAATATATAAAAGATAACAGTATGAAATAAAGCTTTAGGCGAACCTTTCAGTGATAGTAATGAAAAATAAACTTAAAAAGTTAAATTGAAACATGTACAGGTCCAAAATGAACTTTAAAAACAGCGAACCTTCCTTAACTTTCGGAGAATACAGGGCAAATCTTACTTTTGGAATTCCAAATTCAATATATAAAATATAACAGTATGAAATAAAGCTTTAGGCGAACCGTTCACTGAAAATTAAAAATAATAAACTTAAAAAGGTAAATTGAAACATGTACAGGTCCAAAATGAACTTTAAAAACAGCGAACCTTCCCTAACATTCGGTGAATTCAACGCAAATCTTACTTTTGGAATTCCAAATTCAATATACAAAATATAACAAAATTAAATAAAGCTTTAGGCGAACCGTTCAGTGAGAGTAATGAATAATAAACTTAAAAAGTTAAATTGAAACATGTACAGGTCCAAAATGAATTTTAAAAACAGCGAACCTTCCCTAACATTAGGAGAATTCAATGCAAATCTTACTTTTAGAATTCCAAATTCAATATACAAAATATAACAAAATGAAATAAAGCTTAAAGCGAACCAAATCAGTGATAGTAATGAAAAATAAACTTAAAAAGTTAAATTGAAACAAGTACAGGTTCAAAATGAACTTTAAAAACAGCGAACCTTCCTTAACTTTCGGAGAATACACGGCAAATCTTACTTTTGGAAATACAAATTCAATATATAAAAGATAACAGTATGAAATAAAGCTTTAGGCGAACCGTTCAGTGAGAGTAATGATTAATAAACTTAAAAAGTTAAATTGAAACATGTACAGGTCCAAAATGAACTTTTAAACCAGCGAACCTTCCTTAACATTCGGAGAATACACTGCAAATCTTACTTTTGGAATTCCAAATTGAATATATAAAATATGACAGTATAAAATAAAGCTTTAGGCGAACCACGCAGTGAGAGTAATGAATGATAAACTTTAAAAGTTAAATTGAAACATGTACAGGTCCTAAATGAACTTTAAAACCAGCGAACCTTCCTTAACATTCGGAGAATACACTGCAAATCTTACTTTTGGAATTCCAAATTGAATATATAAAATATGACAGTATAAAATAAAGCTTAAGGCGAACCGTTCAGTGAGAGTAATGAATAATAAACTTAAAAAGTTAAATTGAAACATGTACAGGTCCAAAATAAACTTTAAAAACAGCGAACCTTCCTTAACATTTGGAGAATTCCACGCAAATCTTAATTTTAGAATTCCAAATTCAATATACAAAATATAACAAAATGAAATAAAGCTTTAGGCGAACCGTTCAGTGAGAGTAATGAATAATAAACTTAAAAAGTTAAATTGAAACATGTACAGGTCCAAAATGAACTTTAAAACAGCGAACCTTCCTTAACATTCGGAGAATTCAATGTAAATCTTACTTTTGGAATTCCAAATTCAATGAATAAAATATAACAGTATGAAATAAAGCTTTAGGCGAACCGTTCCATGAGAGTTATGGATAATAAACTTAAAAAGTTAAATTGAAACATGTACAGGTCCAAAATGAACTTTAAAAACAGCAAACCTTCCTTAACATTCGGAGAATTCAATGTAAATCTTACTTTTGGAATTCCAAATTCAATATACAAAATATAACAAAATGAAATAAAGCTTTAGGCGAACCACGCAGTGAGAGTAATGAATGATAAAATTTAAAAGTTAAATTGAAACATGTACAGGTCCTAAATGAACTTTAAACCAGCGAACCTTCCTTAACATTCGGAGAATACACTGCAAATCTTACTTTTGGAATACCAAATTGAATATATAAAATATGACAGTATAAAATAAAGCTTAAGGCGAACCGTTCAGTGAGAGTAATGAATAATAAACTTAAAAAGTTAAATTGAAACATGTACAGGTCCAAAATAAACTTTAAAAACAGCGAACCTTCCTTAACATTTGGAGAATTCCACGCAAATCTTACTTTGGGAATTCCAAATTCAATATATAAAATATAACAGTATGAAATAAAGCTTTAGGCGAACCATTCAGTGAGAGTAATGAATAATAAACTTAAAAAGTTAAATTGAAACATGTACAGGTCCAAAATGAACTTTAAAAACAGCAAACCTTCCTTAACATTCGGAGAATTCAATGTAAATCTTAATTTTGGAATTCCAAATTGAATATATAAAATATGACAGTATAAAATAAAGACTTAGGCGAACCGTTCAGTGAGAGTAATGAATAATAAACTTAAAAAGTTAAATTGAAACATGTACAGGTCCAAAATAAACTTTAAAAACAGCGAACCTTCCTTAACATTTGGAGAATTCAATGTAAATCTTACTTTTGGAATTCCAAATTCAATATACAAAATATAACAAAATGAAATAAAGCTTAAGGCGAACCGTTCAGTGATAGTAATGAAAAATAAACTTAAAAAGTTAAATTGAAACATGTACAGGTCCAAAATGAACTTTAAAAACAGCGAACCTTCCTTAACTTTCGGAGAATACAAGCAAATCTTACTTTTGGAATTCCAAATTCAATATATAAAATATAACAGTATGAAATAAAGCTTTAGGCGAACCGTTCACTGAAAGTTAAAAATAATAAACTTAAAAAGGTAAATTGAAACATGTACAGGTCCAAAATGAACTTTAAAAACAGCGAACCTTCCCTAACATTCGGTGAATTCAACGCAAATCTTACTTTTGGAATTCCAAATTCAATATACAAAATATAACAAAATTAAATAAAGCTTTAGGCGAACCGTTCAGTGAGAGTAATGAATAATAAACTTAAAAAGTTAAATTGAAACATGTACAGGTCCAAAATGAATTTTAAAAACAGCGAACCTTCCCTAACATTTGGAGAATTCAACGCAAATCTTACTTTTGGAATTCCAAAATCAATATACAAAATATAACAAAATGAAATAAAGCTTTAGGCGAACCGTTCAGTGATAGTAAAGAAAAATAAACTTAAAAAGTTAAATTGAAACAAGTACAGGTTCAAAATGAACTTTAAAAACAGCGAACCTTCCTTAACTTTCGGTGAATACACTGCAAATCTTACTTTTGGAAATACAAATTCAATATATAAAAGATAACAGTATGAAATAAAGCTTTAGGCGAACCGTTCAGTGAGAGTAATGAATAATAAACTTAAAAAGGTAAATTGAAACATGTACAGGTCCAAAATGAACTTTAAAAACAGCGAACCTTCCCTAACATTCGGAGAATTCAACGCAAATCTTACTTTTGGAATTCCAAATTCAATATACAAAATATAACAAAATGAAATAAAGCTTAAGGCGAACCGTTCAGTGATAGTAAAGAAAAATAAACTTAAAAAGTTAAATTGAAACAAGTACAGGTTCAAAATGAACTTTAAAAACAGCGAACCTTCCTTAACTTTCGGTGAATACACTGCAAATCTTACTTTTGGAAATACAAATTCAATATATAAAAGATAACAGTATGAAATAAAGCTTTAGGCGAACCGTTCAGTGAGAGTAATGAATAATAAACTTAAAAAGGTAAATTGAAACATGTACAGGTCCAAAATGAACTTTAAAAACAGCGAACCTTCCCTAACATTCGGAGAATTCAACGCAAATCTTACTTTTGGAATTCCAAATTCAAAATATAAAATATAACAGTATGAAATAAAGCTTTAGGCGAACCGTTCAGTGAGAGTAATGAATAATAAACTTAAAAAGGTAAATTGAAACATGTAGAGGTCCAAAATGAACTTTGAAAACAGCGAACCTTCCCTAACAATCGGAGAATTCATCGCAAATCTTACTTTTGGAATTTCAAATTCAATATATAAAAGATAACAGTATGAAATAAAGCTTTAGGCGAACCTTTCAGTGATAGTAATGAAAAATAAACTTAAAAAGGTAAATTGAAACATGTACAGGTCCAAAATGAACTTTAAAAACAGCGAACCTTCCCTAACATTCGGAGAATTCAACGCAAATCTTACTTTTGGAATTCCAAATTCAAAATATAAAATATAACAGTATGAAATAAAGCTTTAGGCGAACCGTTCAGTGAGAGTAATGAATAATAAACTTAAAAAGGTAAATTGAAACATGTAGAGGTCCAAAATGAACTTTGAAAACAGCGAACCTTCCCTAACAATCGGAGAATTCATCGCAAATCTTACTTTTGGAATTTCAAATTCAATATATAAAAGATAACAGTATGAAATAAAGCTTTAGGCGAACCTTTCAGTGATAGTAATGAAAAATAAACTTAAAAAGTTAAATTGAAACATGTACAGGTCCCAAATGAACTTTAAAAACAGCGAACCTTCCTTAACTTTCGGAGAATACAGGGCAAATCTTACTTTTGGAATTCCAAATTCAATATATAAAATATAACAGTATGAAATAAAGCTTTAGGCGAACCGTTCACTGAAAGTATTGAATAATAAACTTAAAAAGGTAAATTGAAACATGTACAGGTCCAAAATGAACTTTAAAAACAGCGAACCTTCCCTAACATTCGGAGAATTCAACGCAAATCTTACTTTTGGAATTCCAAATTCAATATACAAAATATAACAAAATGAAATAAAGCTTTAGGCGAACCGTTCAGTGATAGTAAAGAAAAATAAACTTAAAAAGTTAAATTGAAACAAGTACAGGTTCAAAATGAACTTTAAAAACAGCGAACCTTCCTTAACTTTCGGTGAATACACTGCAAATCTTACTTTTGGAAATACAAATTCAATATATAAAAGATAACAGTATGAAATAAAGCTTTAGGCGAACCGTTCAGTGAGAGTAATGAATAATAAACTTAAAAAGGTAAATTGAAACATGTACAGGTCCAAAATGAACTTTAAAAACAGCGAACCTTCCCTAACATTCGGAGAATTCAACGCAAATCTTACTTTTGGAATTCCAAATTCAAAATATAAAATATAACAGTGTGAAATAAAGCTTTAGGCGAACCGTTCAGTGAGAGTAATGAATAATAAACTTAAAAAGGTAAATTGAAACATGTAGAGGTCCAAAATGAACTTTGAAAACAGCGAACCTTCCCTAACAATCGGAGAATTCATCGCAAATCTTACTTTTGGAATTTCAAATTCAATATATAAAAGATAACAGTATGAAATAAAGCTTTAGGCGAACCTTTCAGTGATAGTAATGAAAAATAAACTTAAAAAGTTAAATTGAAACATGTACAGGTCCAAAATGAACTTTAAAAACAGCGAACCTTCCTTAACTTTCGGAGAATACAGGGCAAATCTTACTTTTGGAATTCCAAATTCAATATATAAAATATAACAGTATGAAATAAAGCTTTAGGCGAACCGTTCACTGAAAATTAAAAATAATAAACTTAAAAAGGTAAATTGAAACATGTACAGGTCCAAAATGAACTTTAAAAACAGCGAACCTTCCCTAACATTCGGTGAATTCAACGCAAATCTTACTTTTGGAATTCCAAATTCAATATACAAAATATAACAAAATTAAATAAAGCTTTAGGCGAACCGTTCAGTGAGAGTAATGAATAATAAACTTAAAAAGTTAAATTGAAACATGTACAGGTCCAAAATGAATTTTAAAAACAGCGAACCTTCCCTAACATTAGGAGAATTCAATGCAAATCTTACTTTTAGAATTCCAAATTCAATATACAAAATATAACAAAATGAAATAAAGCTTAAAGCGAACCAAATCAGTGATAGTAATGAAAAATAAACTTAAAAAGTTAAATTGAAACAAGTACAGGTTCAAAATGAACTTTAAAAACAGCGAACCTTCCTTAACTTTCGGAGAATACACGGCAAATCTTACTTTTGGAAATACAAATTCAATATATAAAAGATAACAGTATGAAATAAAGCTTTAGGCGAACCGTTCAGTGAGAGTAATGATTAATAAACTTAAAAAGTTAAATTGAAACATGTACAGGTCCAAAATGAACTTTTAAACCAGCGAACCTTCCTTAACATTCGGAGAATACACTGCAAATCTTACTTTTGGAATTCCAAATTGAATATATAAAATATGACAGTATAAAATAAAGCTTTAGGCGAACCACGCAGTGAGAGTAATGAATGATAAACTTTAAAAGTTAAATTGAAACATGTACAGGTCCTAAATGAACTTTAAAACCAGCGAACCTTCCTTAACATTCGGAGAATACACTGCAAATCTTACTTTTGGAATTCCAAATTGAATATATAAAATATGACAGTATAAAATAAAGCTTAAGGCGAACCGTTCAGTGAGAGTAATGAATAATAAACTTAAAAAGTTAAATTGAAACATGTACAGGTCCAAAATAAACTTTAAAAACAGCGAACCTTCCTTAACATTTGGAGAATTCCACGCAAATCTTAATTTTAGAATTCCAAATTCAATATACAAAATATAACAAAATGAAATAAAGCTTTAGGCGAACCGTTCAGTGAGAGTAATGAATAATAAACTTAAAAAGTTAAATTGAAACATGTACAGGTCCAAAATGAACTTTAAAACAGCGAACCTTCCTTAACATTCGGAGAATTCAATGTAAATCTTACTTTTGGAATTCCAAATTCAATGAATAAAATATAACAGTATGAAATAAAGCTTTAGGCGAACCGTTCCATGAGAGTTATGGATAATAAACTTAAAAAGTTAAATTGAAACATGTACAGGTCCAAAATGAACTTTAAAAACAGCAAACCTTCCTTAACATTCGGAGAATTCAATGTAAATCTTACTTTTGGAATTCCAAATTCAATATACAAAATATAACAAAATGAAATAAAGCTTTAGGCGAACCACGCAGTGAGAGTAATGAATGATAAAATTTAAAAGTTAAATTGAAACATGTACAGGTCCTAAATGAACTTTAAACCAGCGAACCTTCCTTAACATTCGGAGAATACACTGCAAATCTTACTTTTGGAATACCAAATTGAATATATAAAATATGACAGTATAAAATAAAGCTTAAGGCGAACCGTTCAGTGAGAGTAATGAATAATAAACTTAAAAAGTTAAATTGAAACATGTACAGGTCCAAAATAAACTTTAAAAACAGCGAACCTTCCTTAACATTTGGAGAATTTCACGCAAATCTTACTTTGGGAATTCCAAATTCAATATATAAAATATAACAGTATGAAATAAAGCTTTAGGCGAACCATTCAGTGAGAGTAATGAATAATAAACTTAAAAAGTTAAATTGAAACATGTACAGGTCCAAAATGAACTTTAAAAACAGCAAACCTTCCTTAACATTCGGAGAATTCAATGTAAATCTTAATTTTGGAATTCCAAATTGAATATATAAAATATGACAGTATAAAATAAAGACTTAGGCGAACCGTTCAGTGAGAGTAAAGAAAAATAAACTTAAAAAGTTAAATTGAAACATGTACAGGTCCAAAATGAACTTTAAAAACAGCGAACCTACCCTAACATTCGGAGAATACACTGCAAATCTTACTTTTGGAAATAAAAATTCAATATATAAAATATAACAGTATGAATTAAAGCTTTAGGCGAACCGTTCAGTGAGAGTAATGATTAATAAACTTAAAAAGTTAAATTGAAACATGTACAGGTCCAAAATGAAATTTAAAAACAGCGAACTTTCCCTAACATTCGGAGAATACACTGCAAATCTTACTTTTGGAATTCCAAATTGAATATATAAAATATGACAGTATAAAATAAAGACTTAGGCGAACCGTTCAGTGAGAGTAATGAATAATAAACTTAAAAAGTTAAATTGAAACATGTACAGGTCCAAAATAAACTTTAAAAACAGCGAACCTTCCTTAACATTCGGAGAATTCAACGCAAATCTCACTTTTGGAATTCCAAATTGAATATATAAAATATGACAGTATAAAATAAAGACTTAGGCGAACCGTTCAGTGAGAGTAATGAATAATAAACTTAAAAAGTTAAATTGAAACATGTACAGGTCCAAAATAAACTTTAAAAACAGCGAACCTTCCTTAACATTTGGAGAATTCCACGCAAATCTTACCTTGGGAATTCCAAATTCAATATATAAAATATAACAGTATGAAATAAAGCTTTAGGCGAACCGTTCAGTGAGAGTAATGATTAATAAACTTAAAAAGTTAAATTGAAACATGTACAGGTCCAAAATGAAATTTAAAAACAGCGAACCTTCCCTAACATTCGGAGAATTCAACGCAAATCTTACTTTTGGAATTCCAAATTCAATATACAAAATATAACAAAATGAAATAAAGCTTTAGGCGAACCACGCAGTGAGAGTAATGAATGATAAACTTTAAAAGTTAAATTGAAACATGTACAGGTCCAAAATGAACTTTAAAACCAGCGAACCTTCCTTAACATTCGGAGAATACACTGCAAATCTTACTTTTGGAATTCCAAATTGAATATATAAAATATGACAGTATAAAATAAAGCTTTAGGCGAACCGTTCAGTGAGAGTAATGAATAGTAAACTTAAAAAGTTAAATTGAAACAAGTACAGGTTCAAAATGAACTTTAAAAACAGCGAACCTTCCTTAACATTCGGAGAATTCAACGCAAATCTTACTTTTGGAATTAAAAATTCAATATATAAAATATAACAGTATGAAATAAAGCTTTAGGCGAACCGTTCATTGAGAGTAATGATTAATAAACTTAAAAAGTTAAATTGAAACATGTACAGGTCCAAAATGAAATTTAAAAACAGCGAACCTTCCCTAACATTCGGAGAATTCAACGCAAATCTTACTTTTGGAAATACAAATTCAATATATAAAAGATAACAGTATGAAATAAAGCTTTAGGCGAACCGTTCAGTGAGAGTAATGAATAATAAACTTAAAAAGGTAAATTGAAACATGTACAGGTCCAAAATGAACTTTAAAAACAGCGAACCTTCCCTAACATTCGGAGAATTCAACGCAAATCTTACTTTTGGAATTCCAAATTCAAAATATAAAATATAACAGTATGAAATAAAGCTTTAGGCGAACCGTTCAGTGAGAGTAATGAATAATAAACTTAAAAAGGTAAATTGAAACATGTAGAGGTCCAAAATGAACTTTGAAAACAGCGAACCTTCCCTAACAATCGGAGAATTCATCGCAAATCTTACTTTTGGAATTTAGAATTCAATATATAAAAGATAACAGTATGAAATAAAGCTTTAGGCGAACCTTTCAGTGATAGTAATGAAAAATAAACTTAAAATGTTAAATTGAAACATGTACAGGTCCCAAATGAACTTTAAAAACAGCGAACCTTCCTTAACTTTCGGAGAATACAGGGCAAATCTTACTTTTGGAATTCCAAATTCAATATATAAAATATAACAGTATGAAATAAAGCTTTAGGCGAACCGTTCACTGAAAGTATTGAATAATAAACTTAAAAAGGTAAATTGAAACATGTACAGGTCCAAAATGAACTTTAAAAACAGCGAACCTTCCCTAACATTCGGAGAATTCAACGCAAATCTCACTTTTGGAATTCCAAATTCAATATACAAAATATAACAAAATGAAATAAAGCTTTAGGCGAACCGTTCAGTGATAGTAAAGAAAAATAAACTTAAAAAGTTAAATTGAAACAAGTACAGGTTCAAAATGAACTTTAAAAACAGCGAACCTACCTTAACTTTCGGTGAATACACTGCAAATCTTACTTTTGGAAATACAAATTCAATATATAAAAGATAACAGTTTGAAATAAAGCTTTAGGCGAACCGTTCAGTGAGAGTAATGAATAATAAACTTAAAAAGGTAAATTGAAACATGTACAGGTCCAAAATGAACTTTAAAAACAGCGAACCTTCCCTAACATTCGAAGAATTCAACGCAAATCTTACTTTTGGAATTCCAAATTCAAAATATAAAATATAACAGTATGAAATAAAGCTTTAGGCGAACCGTTCAGTGAGAGTAATGAATAATAAACTTAAAAAGGTAAATTGAAACATGTACAGGTCCAAAATGAACTTTAAAAACAGCGAACCTTCCCTAACATTCGGAGAATTCAACGCAAATCTTACTTTTGGAATTCCAAATTCAATATACAAAATATAACAAAATGAAATAAAGCTTTAGGCGAACCGTTCAGTGATAGTAAAGAAAAATAAACTTAAAAAGTTAAATTGAAACAAGTACAGGTTCAAAATGAACTTTAAAAACAGCGAACCTTCCTTAACTTTCGGTGAATACACTGCAAATCTTACTTTTGGAAATACAAATTCAATATATAAAAGATAACAGTATGAAATAAAGCTTTAGGCGAACCGTTCAGTGAGAGTAATGAATAATAAACTTAAAAAGGTAAATTGAAACATGTACAGGTCCAAAATGAACTTTAAAAACAGCGAACCTTCCCTAACATTCGGAGAATTCAACGCAAATCTTACTTTTGGAATTCCAAATTCAAAATATAAAATATAACAGTATGAAATAAAGCTTTAGGCGAACCGTTCAGTGAGAGTAATGAATAATAAACTTAAAAAGGTAAATTGAAACATGTAGAGGTCCAAAATGAACTTTGAAAACAGCGAACCTTCCCTAACAATCGGAGAATTCATCGCAAATCTTACTTTTGGAATTTCAAATTCAATATATAAAAGATAACAGTATGAAATAAAGCTTTAGGCGAACCTTTCAGTGATAGTAATGAAAAATAAACTTAAAAAGTTAAATTGAAACATGTACAGGTCCCAAATGAACTTTAAAAACAGCGAACCTTCCTTAACTTTCGGAGAATACAGGGCAAATCTTACTTTTGGAATTCCAAATTCAATATATAAAATATAACAGTATGAAATAAAGCTTTAGGCGAACCGTTCACTGAAAGTATTGAATAATAAACTTAAAAAGGTAAATTGAAACATGTACAGGTCCAAAATGAACTTTAAAAACAGCGAACCTTCCCTAACATTCGGAGAATTCAACGCAAATCTTACTTTTGGAATTACAAATTCAATATACAAAATATAACAAAATGAAATAAAGCTTTAGGCGAACCGTTCAGTGATAGTAAAGAAAAATAAACTTAAAAAGTTAAATTGAAACAAGTACAGGTTCAAAATGAACTTTAAAAACAGCGAACCTTCCTTAACTTTCGGTGAATACACTGCAAATCTTACTTTTGGAAATACAAATTCAATATATAAAAGATAACAGTATGAAATAAAGCTTTAGGCGAACCGTTCAGTGAGAGTAATGAATAATAAACTTAAAAAGGTAAATTGAAACATGTACAGGTCCAAAATGAACTTTGAAAACAGCGAACCTTCCCTAACAATCGGAGAATTCATCGCAAATCTTACTTTTGGAATTTCAAATTCAATATATAAAAGATAACAGTATGAAATAAAGCTTTAGGCGAACCTTTCAGTGATAGTAATGAAAAATAAACTTAAAAAGTTAAATTGAAACATGTACAGGTCCAAAATGAACTTTAAAAACAGCGAACCTTCCTTAACTTTCGGAGAATACAGGGCAAATCTTACTTTTGGAATTCCAAATTCAATATATAAAATATAACAGTATGAAATAAAGCTTTAGGCGAACCGTTCACTGAAAGTTAAAAATAATAAACTTAAAAAGGTAAATTGAAACATGTACAGGTCCAAAATGAACTTTAAAAACAGCGAACCTTCCCTTACATTCGGTGAATTCAACGCAAATCTTACTTTTGGAATTCCAAATTCAATATATAAAATATAACAGTATGAAATAAAGCTTTAGGCGAACCGTTCACTGAAAGTATTAAATAATAAACTTAAAAAGGTAAATTGAAACATGTACAGGTCCAAAATGAACTTTAAAAACAGCGAACCTTCCCTAACATTCGGAGAATTCAACGCAAATCTTACTTTTGGAATTCCAAATTCAATATACAAAATATAACAAAATGAAATAAAGCTTTAGGCGAACCGTTCAGTGATAGTAAAGAAAAATAAACTTAAAAAGTTAAATTGAAACAAGTACAGGTTCAAAATGAACTTTAAAAACAGCGAACCTTCCTTAACTTTCGGTGAATACACTGCAAATCTTACTTTTGGAAATACAAATTCAATATATAAAAGATAACAGTTTGAAATAAAGCTTTAGGCGAACCGTTCAGTGAGAGTAATGAATAATAAACTTAAAAAGGTAAATTGAAACATGTACAGGTCCAAAATGAACTTTAAAAACAGCGAACCTTCCCTAACATTCGGAGAATTCAACGCAAATCTTACTTTTGGAATTCCAAATTCAAAATATAAAATATAACAGTATGAAATAAAGCTTTAGGCGAACCGTTCAGTGAGAGTAATGAATAATAAACTTAAAAAGGTAAATTGAAACATGTACAGGTCCAAAATGAACTTTAAAAACAGCGAACCTTCCCTAACATTCGGAGAATTCAACGCAAATCTTACTTTTGGAATTCCAAATTCAATATACAAAATATAACAAAATGAAATAAAGCTTTAGGCGAACCGTTCAGTGATAGTAAAGAAAAATAAACTTAAAAAGTTAAATTGAAACAAGTACAGGTTCAAAATGAACTTTAAAAACAGCGAACCTTCCTTAACTTTCGGTGAATACACTGCAAATCTTACTTTTGGAAATACAAATTCAATATATAAAAGATAACAGTATGAAATAAAGCTTTAGGCGAACCGTTCAGTGAGAGTAATGAATAATAAACTTAAAAAGGTAAATTGAAACATGTACAGGTCCAAAATGAACTTTAAAAACAGCGAACCTTCCCTAACATTCGGAGAATTCAACGCAAATCTTACTTTTGGAATTCCAAATTCAAAATATAAAATATAACAGTATGAAATAAAGCTTTAGGCGAACCGTTCAGTGAGAGTAATGAATAATAAACTTAAAAAGGTAAATTGAAACATGTAGAGGTCCAAAATGAACTTTGAAAACAGCGAACCTTCCCTAACAATCGGAGAATTCATCGCAAATCTTACTTTTGGAATTTCAAATTCAATATATAAAAGATAACAGTATGAAATAAAGCTTTAGGCGAACCTTTCAGTGATAGTAATGAAAAATAAACTTAAAAAGTTAAATTGAAACATGTACAGGTCCCAAATGAACTTTAAAAACAGCGAACCATCCTTAACTTTCGGAGAATACAGGGCAAATCTTACTTTTGGAATTCCAAATTCAATATATAAAATATAACAGTATGAAATAAAGCTTTAGGCGAACCGTTCACTGAAAGTATTGAATAATAAACTTAAAAAGGTAAATTGAAACATGTACAGGTCCAAAATGAACTTTAAAAACAGCGAACCTTCCCTAACATTCGGAGAATTCAACGCAAATCTTACTTTTGGAATTCCAAATTCAATATACAAAATATAACAAAATGAAATAAAGCTTTAGGCGAACCGTTCAGTGATAGTAAAGAAAAATAAACTTAAAAAGTTAAATTGAAACAAGTACAGGTTCAAAATGAACTTTAAAAACAGCGAACCTTCCTTAACTTTCGGTGAATACACTGCAAATCTTACTTTTGGAAATACAAATTCAATATATAAAAGATAACAGTATGAAATAAAGCTTTAGGCGAACCGTTCAGTGAGAGTAATGAATAATAAACTTAAAAAGGTAAATTGAAACATGTACAGGTCCAAAATGAACTTTAAAAACAGCGAACCTTCCCTAACATTCGGAGAATTCAACGCAAATCTTACTTTTGGAATTCCAAATTCAAAATATAAAATATAACAGTATGAAATAAAGCTTTAGGCGAACCGTTCAGTGAGAGTAATGAATAATAAACTTAAAAAGGTAAATTGAAACATGTAGAGGTCCAAAATGAACTTTGAAAACAGCGAACCTTCCCTAACAATCGGAGAATTCATCGCAAATCTTACTTTTGGAATTTCAAATTCAATATATAAAAGATAACAGTATGAAATAAAGCTTTAGGCGAACCTTTCAGTGATAGTAATGAAAAATAAACTTAAAAAGTTAAATTGAAACATGTACAGGTCCAAAATGAACTTTAAAAACAGCGAACCTTCCTTAACTTTCGGAGAATACAGGGCAAATCTTACTTTTGGAATTCCAAATTCAATATATAAAATATAACAGTATGAAATAAAGCTTTAGGCGAACCGTTCACTGAAAGTTAAAAATAATAAACTTAAAAAGGTAAATTGAAACATGTACAGGTCCAAAATGAACTTTAAAAACAGCGAACCTTCCCTTACATTCGGTGAATTCAACGCAAATCTTACTTTTGGAATTCCAAATTCAATATACAAAATATAACAAAATTAAATAAAGCTTTAGGCGAACCGTTCAGTGAGAGTAATGAATAATAAACTTAAAAAGTTAAATTGAAACATGTACAGGTTCAAAATGAATTTTAAAAACAGCGAACCTTCCCTAACATTTGGAGAATTCAATGCAAATCTTACTTTTAGAATTCCAAATTCAATATACAAAATATAACAAAATGAAATAAAGCTTAAAGCGAACCAAATCAGTGATAGTAATGAAAAATAAACTTAAAAAGTTAAATTGAAACAAGTACAGGTTCAAAATGAACTTTAAAAACAGCGAACCTTCCTTAACTTTCGGAGAATACACTGCAAATCTTACTTTTGGAAATACAAATTCAATATATAAAAGATAACAGTATGAAATAAAGCTTTAGGCGAACCGTTCAGTGAGAGTAATGATTAATAAACTTTAAAAGTTAAATTGAAACATGTACAGGTCCATGATGAACTTTAAAACCAGTGAACCTTCCTTAACATTCGGAGAATACACTGCAAATCTTACTTTTGGAATTCCAAATTGAATATATAAAATATGACAGTATAAAATAAATCTTTAGGCGAACCGTTCAGTGAGAGTAATGAATAATAAACTTAAAAAGTTAAATTGAAACATGTACAGGTCCAAAATAAACTTTAAAAACAGCGAACCTTCCTTAACATTTGGAGAATTCCACGCAAATCTTACTTTTGGAATTCCAAATTCAATATACAAAATATAACAAAATGAAATAAAGCTTTAGGCGAGCCACGCAGTGAGAGTAATGAATAATAAACTTTAAAAGTTAAATTGAAACATGTACAGGTCCAAAATTAACTTTAAAACCAGCGAACCTTCCTTAACATTCGGAGAATACACTGCAAATCTTACTTTGGGAATTCCAAATTCAATATATAAAATATAACAGTATGAAATAAAGCTTTAGGCGAACTGTTCAGTGAGAGTAATGAATAATAAACTTAAAAAGTTAAATTGAAACATGTACAGGTCCAAAATGAACTTTAAAAACAGCAAACCTTCCTTAACATTCGGAGAATTCAATGCAAATCTTACTTTTGGAATTCGAAATTCAATGAATAAAATATAACAGTATGAAATAAAGCTTTAGGCGAACCGTTCAGTGAGAGTAATGGATAATAAACTTAAAAAGTTAAATTGAAACATGTACAGGTCCAAAATGAACTTTAAAAACAGCGAACCTACCCTAACATTCGGAGAATACACTGCAAATCTTACTTTTGGAAATAAAAATTCAATATATAAAATATAACAGTATGAAATAAAGCTTTAGGCGAACCACTCAGTGAGAGTAATGAATAATAAACTTAAAAAGTTAAATTGAAACAAGTACAGGTCCAAAATGAATTTTAAAAACAGCGAACCTTCCCTAACATTCGGAGAATTCAACGCAAATCTTACTTTTAGAATTCCAAATTCAATATACAAAATATAACAAAATGAAATAAAGCTTTGGGCGAACCAAATCAGTGAGAGTAATGAATAATAAACTTAAAAAGTTAAATTGAAACAAGTACAGGTCCAAAATGAACTTTAAAAACAGCGAACCTTCCTTAACATTTGGAGAATTCCACGCAAATCTTACTTTGGGAATTCCAAATTCAATATATAAAATATAACAGTATGAAATAAAGCTTAAGGCGAACCGTTCAGTGAGAGTAATGGATAATAAACTTAAAAAGTTAAATTGAAACATGTACAGGTCCAAAATGAACTTTAAAAACAGCGAACCTACCCTAACATTCGGAGAATACACTGCAAATCTTACTTTTGGAAATAAAAATTCAATATATAAAATATAACAGTATGAAATAAAGCTTTAGGCGAACCACTCAGTGAGAGTAATGAATAATAAACTTAAAAAGTTAAATTGAAACATGTACAGTTCCAAAATGAATTTTAAAAACAGCGAACCTTCTCTAACATTCGGAGAATTCAATGCAAATCTTATTTTGGAATTCCAAATTCAATGAATAAAATATAACAGTATGAAATAAAGCTTTAGGCGAACCGTTCAGTGAGAGTAATGAATGATAAACTTTAAAAGTTAAATTGAAACATGTACAGGTCCTAAATGAACTTTAAAACCAGCGAACCTTCCTTAACATTCGGAGAATACACTGCAAATCTTACTTTTGGAATTCCAAATTGAATATATAAAATATGACAGTATAAAATAAAGCTTAAGGCGAACCGTTCAGTGAGAGTAATGAATAATAAACTTAAAAAGTTAAATTGAAACATGTACAGGTCCAAAATAAACTTTAAAAACAGCGAACCTTCCTTAACATTTGGAGAATTCCACGCAAATCTTACTTTTGGAATTCCAAATTCAATGAATAAAATATAACAGTATGACATAAAGCTTTAGGCGAACCGTTCAATGAGAGTTATGGATAATAAACTTAAAAAGTTAAATTGAAACATGTACAGGTCCAAAATGAACTTTAAAAACAGCGAACCTACCCTAACATTCGGAGAATACACTGCAAATCTTACTTTTGGAAATAAAAATTCAATATATAAAATATAACAGTATGAAATAAAGCTTTAGGCGAACCACTCAGTGAGAGTAATGAATAATAAACTTAAAAAGTTAAATTGAAACATGTACAGTTCCAAAATGAATTTTAAAAACAGCGAACCTTCCTTAACATTCGGAGAATACACTGCAAATCTTACTTTTGGAATTCCAAATTGAATATATAAAATATGACAGTATAAAATAAAGCTTTAGGCGAACCACGCAGTGAGAGTAATGAATGATAAACTTTAAAAGTTAAATTGAAACATGTACAGGTCCTAAATGAACTTTAAAACCAGCGAACCTTCCTTAACATTCGGAGAATACACTGCAAATCTTACTTTTGGAATTCCAAATTGAATATATAAAATATGACAGTATAAAATAAAGCTTAAGGCGAACCGTTCAGTGAGAGTAATGAATAATAAACTTAAAAAGTTAAATTGAAACATGTACAGGTCCAAAATAAACTTAAAAACAGCGAACCTTCCTTAACATTTGGAGAATTCCACGCAAATCTTACTTTGGGAATTCCAAATTCAAAATATAAAATATAACAGTATGAAATAAAGCTTTAGGCGAACCGTTCAGTGAGAGTAATGAATAATAAACTTAAAAAGTTAAATTGAAACATGTACAGGTCCAAAATGAACTTTAAAACAGCAAACCTTCCTTAACATTCGGAGAATTCAATGTAAATCTTACTTTTGGAATTCCAAATTCAATGAATAAAATATAACAGTATGAAATAAAGCTTTAGGCGAACCGTTCAATGAGAGTTATGGATAATAAACTTAAAAAGTTAAATTGAAACATGTACAGGTCCAAAATGAACTTTAAAAACGGCGAACCTACCCTAACATTCGGAGAATACACTGCAAATCTTACTTTTGGAAATAAAAATTCAATATATAAAATATAACAGTATGAAATAAAGCTTTAGGCGAACCGTTCATTGAGAGTAATGATTAATTAACTTAAAAAGTTAAATTGAAACATGTACAGGTCCAAAATGAAATTTAAAAACAGCGAACCTTCCCTAACATTCGGAGAATTCAACGCAAATCTTACTTTTGGAATTCCAAATTCAATATACAAAATATAACAAAATGAAATAAAGCTTTAGGCGAACCACGCAGTGAGAGTAATGAATGATAAACTTTAAAAGTTAAATTGAAACATGTACAGGTCCATGATGAACTTTAAAACCAGCGAACCTTCCTTAACATTCGGAGAATACACTGCAAATCTTACTTTTGGAATTCCAAATTGAATATATAAAATATGACAGTATAAAATAAAGCTTTAGGCGAACCGTTCAGTGAGAGTAATGAATAATAAACTTAAAAAGTTAAATTGAAACATGTACAGGTCCAAAATAAACTTTAAAAACAGCGAACCTTCCTTAACATTTGGAGAATTCCACGCAAATCTTACTTTTGGAATTCCAAATTCAATATACAAAATATAACAAAATGAAATAAAGCTTTAGGCGAGCCACGCAGTGAGAGTAATGAATAATAAACTTTAAAAGTTAAATTGAAACATGTACAGGTCCAAAATTAACTTTAAAACCAGCGAACCTTCCTTAACATTCGGAGAATACACTGCAAATCTTACTTTTGGAATTCCAAATTCAATATATATAATATAACAGTATGAAATAAAGCTTAAGGCGAACCGTTCAGTGAGAGTAATGAATAATAAACTTAAAAAGTTAAAATGAAACATGTACAGGTCCAAAATGAACTTTAAAAACAGCAAACCTTCCTTAACATTCGGAGAATTCAATGCAAATCTTACTTTTGGAATTCGAAATTCAATGAATAAAATATAACAGTATGAAATAAAGCTTTAGGCGAACCGTTCAGTGAGAGTAATGGATAATAAACTTAAAAAGTTAAATTGAAACATGTACAGGTCCAAAATGAACTTTAAAAACAGCGAACCTACCCTAACATTCGGAGAATACACTGCAAATCTTACTTTTGGAAATAAAAATTCAATATATAAAATATAACAGTATGAAATAAAGCTTTAGGCGAACCACTCAGTGAGAGTAATGAATAATAAACTTAAAAAGTTAAATTGAAACATGTACAGGTCCAAAATGAATTTTAAAAACAGCGAACCTTCCCTAACATTCGGAGAATTCAACGCAAATCTTACTTTTAGAATTCCAAATTCAATATACAAAATATAACAAAATGAAATAAAGCTTTGGGCGAACCAAATCAGTGAGAGTAATGAATAATAAACTTAAAAAGTTAAATTGAAACAAGTACAGGTCCAAAATGAACTTTAAAAACAGCGAACCTTCCTTAACATTTGGAGAATTCAATGCAAATCTTATTTTGGAATTCCAAATTCAATGAATAAAATATAACAGTATGAAATAAAGCTTTAGGCGAACCGTTCAGTGAGAGTAATGAATGATAAACTTTAAAAGTTAAATTGAAACATGTACAGGTCCTAAATGAACTTTAAAACCAGCGAACCTTCCTTAACATTCGGAGAATACACTGCAAATCTTACTTTTGGAATTCCAAATTGAATATATAAAATATGACAGTATAAAATAAAGCTTAAGGCGAACCGTTCAGTGAGAGTAATGAATAATAAACTTAAAAAGTTAAATTGAAACATGTACAGGTCCAAAATAAACTTTAAAAACAGCGAACCTTCCTTAACATTTGGAGAATTCCACGCAAATCTTACTTTGGGAATTCCAAATTCAATATATAAAATATAACAGTATGAAATAAAGCTTTAGGTGAACCGTTCAGTGAGAGTAATGAATAATAAACTTAAAAAGTTAAATTGAAACATGTACAGGTCCAAAATGAACTTTAAAAACAGCAAACCTTCCTTAACATTCGGAGAATTCAATGTAAATCTTACTTTTGGAATTCCAAATTCAATGAATAAAATATAACAGTATGACATAAAGCTTTAGGCGAACCTTTCAATGAGAGTTATGGATAATAAACTTAAAAAGTTAAATTGAAACATGTACAGGTCCAAAATGAACTTTAAAAACAGCGAACCTACCCTAACATTCGGAGAATACACTGCAAATCTTACTTTTGGAAATAAAAATTCAATATATAAAATATAACAGTATGAAATAAAGCTTTAGGCGAACCACTCAGTGAGAGTAATGAATAATAAACTTAAAAAGTTAAATTGAAACATGTACAGGTCCAAAATGAATTTTAAAAACAGCGAACCTTCCCTAACATTCGGAGAATTCAACGCAAATCTTACTTTTAGAATTCCAAATTCAATATATAAAATATAACAGTATGAAATAAAGCTTAAGGCGAACCGTTCAGTGAGAGTAATGGATAATAAACTTAAAAAGTTAAATTGAAACATGTACAGGTCCAAAATGAACTTTAAAAACAGCGAACCTACCCTAACATTCGGAGAATACACTGCAAATCTTACTTTTGGAAATAAAAATTCAATATATAAAATATAACAGTATGAAATAAAGCTTTAGGCGAACCACTCAGTGAGAGTAATGAATAATAAACTTAAAAAGTTAAATTGAAACATGTACAGTTCCAAAATGAATTTTAAAAACAGCGAACCTTCTCTAACATTCGGAGAATTCAATGCAAATCTTATTTTGGAATTCCAAATTCAATGAATAAAATATAACAGTATGAAATAAAGCTTTAGGCGAACCGTTCAGTGAGAGTAATGAATGATAAACTTTAAAAGTTAAATTGAAACATGTACAGGTCCTAAATGAACTTTAAAACCAGCGAACCTTCCTTAACATTCGGAGAATACACTGCAAATCTTACTTTTGGAATTCCAAATTGAATATATAAAATATGACAGTATAAAATAAAGCTTAAGGCGAACCGTTGAGTGAGAGTAATGAATAATAAACTTAAAAAGTTAAATTGAAACATGTACAGGTCCAAAATAAACTTTAAAAACAGCGAACCTTCCTTAACATTTGGAGAATTCCACGCAAATCTTACTTTGGGAATTCCAAATTCAATATATAAAATATAACAGTATGAAATAAAGCTTTAGGTGAACCGTTCAGTGAGAGTAATGAATAATAAACTTAAAAAGTTAAATTGAAACATGTACAGGTCCAAAATGAACTTTAAAAACAGCAAACCTTCCTTAACATTCGGAGAATTCAATGTAAATCTTACTTTTGGAATTCCAAATTCAATGAATAAAATATAACAGTATGACATAAAGCTTTAGGCGAACCGTTCAATGAGAGTTATGGATAATAAACTTAAAAAGTTAAATTGAAACATGTACAGGTCCAAAATGAACTTTAAAAACAGCGAACCTACCCTAACATTCGGAGAATACACTGCAAATCTTACTTTTGGAAATAAAAATTCAATATATAAAATATAACAGTATGAAATAAAGCTTTAGGCGAACCACTCAGTGAGAGTAATGAATAATAAACTTAAAAAGTTAAATTGAAACATGTACAGTTCCAAAATGAATTTTAAAAACAGCGAACCTTCCCTAACATTCGGAGAATTCAACGCAAATCTTACTTTTGGAATTCCAAATTCAATATACAAAATATAACAAAATGAAATAAAGCTTTAGGCGAACCACGCAGTGAGAGTAATGAATGATAAACTTTAAAAGTTAAATTGAAACATGTACAGGTCCTAAATGAACTTTAAAACCAGCGAACCTTCCTTAACATTCGGAGAATACACTGCAAATCTTACTTTTGGAATTCCAAATTGAATATATAAAATATGACAGTATAAAATAAAGCTTAAGGCGAACCGTTCAGTGAGAGTAATGAATAATAAACTTAAAAAGTTAAATTGAAACATGTACAGGTCCAAAATAAACTTTAAAAACAGCGAACCTTCCTTAACATTTGGAGAATTCCACGCAAATCTTACTTTGGGAATTCCAAATTCAATATATAAAATATAACAGTATGAAATAAAGCTTTAGGTGAACCGTTCAGTGAGAGTAATGAATAATAAACTTAAAAAGTTAAATTGAAACATGTACAGGTCCAAAATGAACTTTAAAAACAGCAAACCTTCCTTAACATTCGGAGAATTCAATGTAAATCTTACTTTTGGAATTCCAAATTCAATGAATAAAATATAACAGTATGAAATAAAGCTTTAGGCGAACCGTTCAATGAGAGTTATGGATAATAAACTTAAAAAGTTAAATTGAAACATGTACAGGTCCAAAATGAACTTTAAAAACAGCGAACCTACCCTAACATTCGGAGAATACACTGCAAATCTTACTTTTGGAAATAAAAATTCAATATATAAAATATAACAGTATGAAATAAAGCTTTAGGCGAACCACTCAGTGAGAGTAATGAATAATAAACTTAAAAAGTTAAATTGAAACATGTACAGTTCCAAAATGAATTTTAAAAACAGCGAACCTTCTCTAACATTCGGAGAATTCAATGCAAATCTTATTTTGGAATTCCAAATTCAATGAATAAAATATAACAGTATGAAATAAAGCTTTAGGCGAACCGTTCAGTGAGAGTAATGAATGATAAACTTTAAAAGTTAAATTGAAACATGTACAGGTCCTAAATGAACTTTAAAACCAGCGAACCTTCCTTAACATTCGGAGAATACACTGCAAATCTTACTTTTGGAATTCCAAATTGAATATATAAAATATGACAGTATAAAATAAAGCTTAAGGCGAACCGTTCAGTGAGAGTAATGAATAATAAACTTAAAAAGTTAAATTGAAACATGTACAGGTCCAAAATAAACTTTAAAAACAGCGAACCTTCCTTAACATTTGGAGAATTCCACGCAAATCTTACTTTGGGAATTCCAAATTCAATATATAAAATATAACAGTATGAAATAAAACTTTAGGTGAACCGTTCAGTGAGAGTAATGAATAATAAACTTAAAAAGTTAAATTGAAACATGTACAGGTCCAAAATGAACTTTAAAAACAGCAAACCTTCCTTAACATTCGGAGAATTCAATGTAAATCTTACTTTTGGAATTCCAAATTCAATGAATAAAATATAACAGTATGACATAAAGCTTTAGGCGAACCGTTCAATGAGAGTTATGGATAATAAACTTAAAAAGTTAAATTGAAACATGTACAGGTCCAAAATGAACTTTAAAAACAGCGAACCTACCCTAACATTCGGAGAATACACTGCAAATCTTACTTTTGGAAATAAAAATTCAATATATAAAATATAACAGTATGAAATAAAGCTTTAGGCGAACCACTCAGTGAGAGTAATGAATAATAAACTTAAAAAGTTAAATTGAAACATGAACAGTTCCAAAATGAATTTTAAAAACAGCGAACCTTCCCTAACATTCGGAGAATTCAACGCAAATCTTACTTTTGGAATTCCAAATTCAATATACAAAATATAACAAAATGAAATAAAGCTTTAGGCGAACCACGCAGTGAGAGTAATGAATGATAAACTTTAAAAGTTAAATTGAAACATGTACAGGTCCTAAATGAACTTTAAAACCAGCGAACCTTCCTTAACATTCGGAGAATACACTGCAAATCTTACTTTTGGAATTCCAAATTGAATATATAAAATATGACAGTATAAAATAAAGCTTAAGGCGAACCGTTCAGTGAGAGTAATGAATAATAAACTTAAAAAGTTAAATTGAAACATGTACAGGTCCAAAATAAACTTTAAAAACAGCGAACCTTCCTTAACATTTGGAGAATTCCACGCAAATCTTACTTTGGGAATTCCAAATTCAATATATAAAATATAACAGTATGAAATAAAGCTTTAGGTGAACCGTTCAGTGAGAGTAATGAATAATAAACTTAAAAAGTTAAATTGAAACATGTACAGGTCCAAAATGAACTTTAAAAACAGCAAACCTTCCTTAACATTCGGAGAATTCAATGTAAATCTTACTTTTGGAATTCCAAATTCAGTGAATAAAATATAACAGTATGAAATAAAGCTTTAGGCGAACCGTTCAATGAGAGTTATGGATAATAAACTTAAAAAGTTAAATTGAAACATGTACAGGTCCAAAATGAACTTTAAAAACAGCGAACCTACCCTAACATTCGGAGAATACACTGCAAATCTTACTTTTGGAAATAAAAATTCAATATATAAAATATAACAGTATGAAATAAAGCTTTAGGCGAACCACTCAGTGAGAGTAATGAATAATAAACTTAAAAAGTAAAATTGAAACATGTACAGGTCCAAAATGAATTTTAAAAACAGCGAACCTTCCTTAACATTCGGAGAATTCAACGCAAATCTTACTTTTGGAATTCCAAATTCAATATATAAAATATAACAGTATGAAATAAAGCTTTAGGCGAAACGTTCAGTGAGAGTAATGATTAATAAACTTAAAAAGTTAAATTGAAACATGTACAGGTCCAAAATGAAATTTAAAAACAGCGAACCTTCCCTAACATTCGGAGAATTCAACGCAAATCTTACTTTTGGAATTCCAAATTCAATATACAAAATATAACAAAATGAAATAAAGCTTTAGGCGAACCACGCAGTGAGAGTAATGAATGATAAACTTTAAAAGTTAAATTGAAACATGTACAGGTCCAAAATGAACTTTAAAACCAGCGAACCTTCCTTAACATTCGGAGAATACACTGCAAATCTTACTTTTGGAATTCCAAATTGAATATATAAAATATGACAGTATAAAATAAAGCTTTAGGCGAACCGTTCAGTGAGAGTAATGAATAATAAACTTACAAAGTTAAATTGAAACATGTACAGGTCCAAAATAAACTTTAAAAACAGCGAACCTTCCTTAACATTTGGAGAATTCCACGCAAATCTTACCTTGGGAATTCCAAATTCAATATATAAAATATAACAGTATGAAATAAAGCTTTAGGCGAACCGTTCAGTGAGAGTAATGATTAATAAACTTAAAAAGTTAAATTAAAACATGTACAGGACCAAAATGAACTTTAAAAACAGCGAACCTTCCCTAACATTCGGAGAATTCAACGCAAATCTTACTTTTGGAATTCCAAATTCAATATACAAAATATAACAAAATGAAATAAAGCTTTAGGCGAACCACGCAGTGAGAGTAATGAATAATAAACTTTAAAAGTTAAATTGAAACATGTACAGGTCCAAAATTAACTTTAAAACCAGCGAACCTTCCTTAACATTCGGAGAATACACTGCAAATCTTACTTTTGGAATTCCAAATTCAATATATATAATATAACAGTATGAAATAAAGCTTAAGGCGAACCGTTCAGTGAGAGTAATGAATAATAAACTTAAAAAGTTAAAATGAAACATGTACAGGTCCAAAATGAACTTTAAAAACAGCAAACCTTCCTTAACATTCGGAGAATTCAATGCAAATCTTACTTTTGGAATTCGAAATTCAATGAATAAAATATAACAGTATGAAATAAAGCTTTAGGCGAACCGTTCAGTGAGAGTAATGGATAATAAACTTAAAAAGTTAAATTGAAACATGTACAGGTCCAAAATAAACTTTAAAAACAGCGAACCTTCCTTAACATTTGGAGAATTCCACGCAAATCTTACTTTTAGAATTCCAAATTCAATATACAAAATATAACAAAATGAAATAAAGCTTTAGGCGAACCAAATCAGTGAGAGTAATGAATAATAAACTTAAAAAGTTAAATTGAAACAAGTACAGGTCCAAAATGAACTTCAAAAACAGCGAACCTTGCTTAACATTTGGAGAATTCCACGCAAATCTTACTTTGGGAATTCCAAATTCAATATATAAAATATAACAGTATGAAATAAAGCTTAAGGCGAACCGTTCAGTGAGAGTAATGGATAATAAACTTAAAAAGTTAAATTGAAACATGTACAGGTCCAAAATAAACTTTAAAAACAGCGAACCTTCCTTAACATTTGGAGAATTCCACGCAAATCTTACTTTTAGAATTCCAAATTCAATATACAAAATATAACAAAATGAAATAAAGCTTTAGGCGAACCAAATCAGTGAGAGTAATGAATAATAAACTTAAAAAGTTAAATTGAAACAAGTACAGGTCCAAAATGAACTTCAAAAACAGCGAACCTTGCTTAACATTTGGAGAATTCCACGCAAATCTTACTTTGGGAATTCCAAATTCAATATATAAAATATAACAGTATGAAATAAAGCTTAAGGCGAACCGTTCAGTGAGAGTAATGGATAATAAACTTAAAAAGTTAAATTGAAACATGTACAGGTCCAAAATGAACTTTAAAAACAGCGAACCTACCCTAACATTCGGAGAATACACTGCAAATCTTACTTTTGGAAATAAAAATTCAATATATAAAATATAACAGTATGAAATAAAGCTTTAGGCGAACCACTCAGTGAGAGTAATGAATAATAAACCTTAAAAGTTAAATTGAAACATGTACAGGTCCTAAATGAACTTTAAAACCAGCGAACCTTCCTTAACATTCGGAGAATACACTGCAAATCTTACTTTTGGAATTCCAAATTGAATATATAAAATATGACAGTATAAAATAAAGCTTAAGGCGAACCGTTCAGTGAGAGTAATGAATAATAAACTTAAAAAGTTAAATTGAAACATGTACAGGTCCAAAATAAACTTTAAAAACAGCGAACCTTCCTTAACATTTGGAGAATTCCACGCAAATCTTACTTTGGGAATTCCAAATTCAATATATAAAATATAACAGTATGAAATAAAGCTTTAGGCGAACCGTTCAGTGAGAGTAATGAATAATAAACTTAAAAAGTTAAATTGAAACATGTACAGGTCCAAAATGAACTTTAAAAACAGCAAACCTTCCTTAACATTCGGAGAATTCAATGTAAATCTTACTTTTGGAATTCCAAATTCAATGAATAAAATATAACAGTATGAAATAAAGCTTTAGGCGAACCGTTCAATGAGAGTTATGGATAATAAACTTAAAAAGTTAAATTGAAACATGTACAGGTCCAAAATGAAATTTAAAAACAGCGAACCTTCCCTAACATTCGGAGAATTCAACGCAAATCTTACTTTTGGAATTCCAAATTCAATATACAAAATATAACAAAATGAAATAAAGCTTTAGGCGAACCACGCAGTGAGAGTAATGAATGATAAACTTTAAAAGTTAAATTGAAACATGTACAGGTCCTAAATGAACTTTAAAACCAGCGAACCTTCCTTAACATTCGGAGAATACACTGCAAATCTTACTTTTGGAATTCCAAATTGAATATACAAAATATGACAGTATAAAATAAAGCTTAAGGCGAACCGTTCAGTGAGAGTAATGAATAATAAACTTAAAAAGTTAAATTGAAACATGTACAGGTCCAAAATAAACTTTAAAAACAGCAAACCTTCCTTAACATTCGGAGAATTCAATGTAAATCTTACTTTTGGAATTCCAAATTCAATGAATAAAATATAACAGTATGAAATAAAGCTTTAGGCGAACCGTTCAATGAGAGTTATGGATAATAAACTTAAAAAGTTAAATTGAAACATGTACAGGTCCAAAATGAACTTTAAAAACAGCGAACTTACCCTAACATTCGGAGAATACACTGCAAATCTTACTTTTGGAAATAAAAATTCAATATATAAAATATAACAGTATGAAATAAAGCTTTAGGCGAACCACTCAGTGTTAGTAATGAAAAATAAACTTAAAAAGTTAAATTGAAACAAGTACAGGTTCAAAATGAACTTTAAAAACAGCGAACCTTCCTTAACATTCGGAGAATTCAATGTAAATCTTACTTTTGGAATTCCAAATTCAATGAATAAAATATAACAGTATGAAATAAAGCTTTAGGCGAACCGTTCAATGAGAGTTATGGATAATAAACTTAAAAAGTTAAATTGAAACATGTACAGGTCCAAAATGAACTTTAAAAACAGCAAACCTTCCTTAACATTCGGAGAATTCAATGTAAATCTTACTTTTGGAATTCCAAATTCAATAAACAAAATATAACAAAATGAAATAAAGCTTTAGGCGAACCACGCAGTGAGAGTAATGAATGATAAACTTTAAAAGTTAAATTGAAACATGTACAGGTCCTAAATGAACTTTAAAACCAGCGAACCTTCCTTAACATTCGGAGAATACACTGCAAATCTTACTTTTGGAATTCCAAATTGAATATATAAAATATGACAGTATAAAATAAAGCTTAAGGCGAACCGTTCAGTGAGAGTAATGAATAATAAACTTAAAAAGTTAAATTAAAACATGTACAGGTCCAAAATAAACTTTAAAAACAGCGAACCTTCCTTAACATTTGGAGAATTCCACGCAAATCTTACTTTGGGAATTCCAAATTCAATATATAAAATATAACAGTATGAAATAAAGCTTTAGGCGAACCGTTCAGTGAGAGTAATGAATAATAAACTGAAAAAGTTAAATTGAAACATATACAGGTCAAAAATGAACTTTAAAAACAGCAAACCTTCCTTAACATTCGGAGAATTCAATGTAAATCTTACTTTTGGAATTCCAAATTCAATGAATAAAATATAACAGTATGAAATAAAGCTTTAGGCGAACCGTTCAATGAGAGTTATGGATAATAAACTTAAAAAGTCAAATTGAAACATGTACAGGTCCAAAATGAACTTTAAAAACAGCGAACCTACCCTAACATTCGGAGAATACACTGCAAATCTTACTTTTGGAAATAAAAATTCAATATATAAAATATAGCAGTATGAAATAAAGCTTTAGGCGAACCACTCAGTGTTAGTAATGAAAAATAAACTTAAAAAGTTAAATTGAAACAAGTACAGGTTCAAAATGAACTTTAAAAACAGCGAACCTTCCTTAACATTCGGAGAATTCAATGTAAATCTTACTTTTGGAATTCCAAATTCAATGAATAAAATATAACAGTATGAAATAAAGCTTTAGGCGAACCGTTCAATGAGAGTTATGGATAATAAACTTAAAAAGTTAAGATGAAACATGTACAGGTCCAAAATGAACTTTAAAAACAGCAAACCTTCCTTAACATTCGGAGAATTCAATGTAAATCTTACTTTTGGAATTCCAAATTCAATATACAAAATATAACAAAATGAAATAAAGCTTAAGGCGAACCACGCAGTGAGAGTAATGAATGATAAACTTTAAAAGTTAAATTGAAACATGTACAGGTCCTAAATGAACTTTAAAACCAGCGAACCTTCCTTAACATTCGGAGAATACACTGCAAATCTTACTTTTGGAATTCCAAATTGAATATATAAAATATGACAGTATAAAATAAAGCTTAAGGCGAACCGTTCAGTGAGAGTAATGAATAATAAACTTAAAAAGTTAAATTGAAACATGTACAGGTCCAAAATAAACTTTAAAAACAGCGAACCTTCCTTAACATTTGGAGAATTCCACGCAAATCTTACTTTGGGAATTCCAAATTCAATATATAAAATATAACAGTATGAAATAAAGCTTTAGGTGAACCGTTCAGTGAGAGTAATGAATAATAAACTTAAAAAGTTAAATTGAAACATGTACAGGTCCAAAATGAACTTTAAAAACAGCAAACCTTCCTTAACATTTGGAGAATTCCACGCAAATCTTACTTTGGGAATTCCAAATTGAATATATAAAATATGACAGTATAAAATAAAGCTTAAGGCGAACCGTTCAGTGACAGTAATGAATAATAAACTTAAAAAGTTAAATTGAAACATGTACAGGTCCAAAATAAACTTTAAAAACAGCGAACCTTCCTTAACATTTGGAGAATTCCACGCAAATCTTACTTTGGGAATTCCAAATTCAATATATAAAATATAACAGTATGAAATAAAGCTTTAGGCGAACCGTTCAGTGAGAGTAATGAATAATAAACTGAAAAAGTTAAATTGAAACATGTACAGGTCCAAAATGAACTTTAAAAACAGCAAACCTTCCTTAACATTCGGAGAATTCAATGTAAATCTTACTTTTGGAATTCCAAATTCAATATACAAAATATAACAAAATGAAATAAAGCTTTAGGCGAACCACGCAGTGAGAGTAATGAATGATAAACTTTAAAAGTTAAATTGAAACATGTACAGGTCCTAAATGAACTTTAAAACCAGCGAACCTTCCTTAACATTCGGAGAATACACTGCAAATCTTACTTTTGGAATTCCAAATTGAATATATAAAATATGACAGTATAAAATAAAGCTTAAGGCGAACCGTTCAGTGAGAGTAATGAATAATAAACTTAAAAAGTTAAATTGAAACATGTACAGGTCCAAAATAAACTTTAAAAACAGCAAACCTTCCTTAACATTCGGAGAATTCAATGTAAATCTTACTTTTGGAATTCCAAATTCAATGAATAAAATATAACAGTATGAAATAAAGCTTTAGGCGAACCGTTCAATGAGAGTTATGGATAATAAACTTAAAAAGTTAAATTGAAACATGTACAGGTCCAAAATGAACTTTAAAAACAGCGAACTTACCCTAACATTCGGAGAATACACTGCAAATCTTACTTTTGGAAATAAAAATTCAATATATAAAATATAACAGTATGAAATAAAGCTTTAGGCGAACCACTCAGTGTTAGTAATGAAAAATAAACTTAAAAAGTTAAATTGAAACAAGTACAGGTTCAAAATGAACTTTAAAAACAGCGAACCTTCCTTAACATTCGGAGAATTCAATGTAAATCTTACTTTTGGAATTCCAAATTCAATGAATAAAATATAACAGTATGAAATAAAGCTTTAGGCGAACCGTTCAATGAGAGTTATGGATAATAAACTTAAAAAGTTAAATTGAAACATGTACAGGTCCAAAATGAACTTTAAAAACAGCAAACCTTCCTTAACATTCGGAGAATTCAATGTAAATCTTACTTTTGGAATTCCAAATTCAATAAACAAAATATAACAAAATGAAATAAAGCTTTAGGCGAACCACGCAGTGAGAGTAATGAATGATAAACTTTAAAAGTTAAATTGAAACATGTACAGGTCCTAAATGAACTTTAAAACCAGCGAACCTTCCTTAACATTCGGAGAATACACTGCAAATCTTACTTTTGGAATTCCAAATTGAATATATAAAATATGACAGTATATAATAAAGCTTAAGGCGAACCGTTCAGTGAGAGTAATGAATAATAAACTTAAAAAGTTAAATTAAAACATGTACAGGTCCAAAATAAACTTTAAAAACAGCGAACCTTCCTTAACATTTGGAGAATTCCACGCAAATCTTACTTTGGGAATTCCAAATTCAATATATAAAATATAACAGTATGAAATAAAGCTTTAGGCGAACCGTTCAGTGAGAGTAATGAATAATAAACTGAAAAAGTTAAATTGAAACATATACAGGTCAAAAATGAACTTTAAAAACAGCAAACCTTCCTTAACATTCGGAGAATTCAATGTAAATCTTACTTTTGGAATTCCAAATTCAATGAATAAAATATAACAGTATGAAATAAAGCTTTAGGCGAACCGTTCAATGAGAGTTATGGATAATAAACTTAAAAAGTTAAATTGAAACATGTACAGGTCCAAAATGAACTTTAAAAACAGCGAACCTACCCTAACATTCGGAGAATACACTGCAAATCTTACTTTTGGAAATAAAAATTCAATATATAAAATATAGCAGTATGAAATAAAGCTTTAGGCGAACCACTCAGTGTTAGTAATGAAAAATAAACTTAAAAAGTTAAATTGAAACAAGTACAGGTTCAAAATGAACTTTAAAAACAGCGAACCTTCCTTAACATTCGGAGAATTCAATGTAAATCTTACTTTTGGAATTCCAAATTCAATGAATAAAATATAACAGTATGAAATAAAGCTTTAGGCGAACCGTTCAATGAGAGTTATGGATAATAAACTTAAAAAGTTAAGATGAAACATGTACAGGTCCAAAATGAACTTTAAAAACAGCAAACCTTCCTTAACATTCGGAGAATTCAATGTAAATCTTACTTTTGGAATTCCAAATTCAATATACAAAATATAACAAAATGAAATAAAGCTTTAGGCGAACCACGCAGTGAGAGTAATGAATGATAAACTTTAAAAGTTAAATTGAAACATGTACAGGTCCTAAATGAACTTTAAAACCAGCGAACCTTCCTTAACATTCGGAGAATACACTGCAAATCTTACTTTTGGAATTCCAAATTGAATATATAAAATATGACAGTATAAAATAAAGCTTAAGGCGAACCGTTCAGTGAGAGTAATGAATAATAAACTTAAAAAGTTAAATTGAAACATGTACAGGTCCAAAATAAACTTTAAAAACAGCAAACCTTCCTTAACATTCGGAGAATTCAATGTAAATCTTACTTTTGGAATTCCAAATTCAATGAATAAAATATAACAGTATGAAATAAAGCTTTAGGCGAACCGTTCAATGAGAGTTATGGATAATAAACTTAAAAAGTTAAATTGAAACATGTACAGGTCCAAAATGAACTTTAAAAACAGCGAACTTACCCTAACATTCGGAGAATACACTGCAAATCTTACTTTTGGAAATAAAAATTCAATATATAAAATATAACAGTATGAAATAAAGCTTTAGGCGAACCACTCAGTGTTAGTAATGAAAAATAAACTTAAAAAGTTAAATTGAAACAAGTACAGGTTCAAAATGAACTTTAAAAACAGCGAACCTTCCTTAACATTCGGAGAATTCAATGTAAATCTTACTTTTGGAATTCCAAATTCAATGAATAAAATATAACAGTATGAAATAAAGCTTTAGGCGAACCGTTCAATGAGAGTTATGGATAATAAACTTAAAAAGTTAAATTGAAACATGTACAGGTCCAAAATGAACTTTAAAAACAGCAAACCTTCCTTAACATTCGGAGAATTCAATGTAAATCTTACTTTTGGAATTCCAAATTCAATAAACAAAATATAACAAAATGAAATAAAGCTTTAGGCGAACCACGCAGTGAGAGTAATGAATGATAAACTTTAAAAGTTAAATTGAAACATGTACAGGTCCTAAATGAACTTTAAAACCAGCGAACCTTCCTTAACATTCGGAGAATACACTGCAAATCTTACTTTTGGAATTCCAAATTGAATATATAAAATATGACAGTATAAAATAAAGCTTAAGGCGAACCGTTCAGTGAGAGTAATGAATAATAAACTTAAAAAGTTAAATTAAAACATGTACAGGTCCAAAATAAACTTTAAAAACAGCGAACCTTCCTTAACATTTGGAGAATTCCACGCAAATCTTACTTTGGGAATTCCAAATTCAATATATAAAATATAACAGTATGAAATAAAGCTTTAGGCGAACCGTTCAGTGAGAGTAATGAATAATAAACTGAAAAAGTTAAATTGAAACATATACAGGTCAAAAATGAACTTTAAAAACAGCAAACCTTCCTTAACATTCGGAGAATTCAATGTAAATCTTACTTTTGGAATTCCAAATTCAATGAATAAAATATAACAGTATGAAATAAAGCTTTAGGCGAACCGTTCAATGAGAGTTATGGATAATAAACTTAAAAAGTTAAATTAAAACATGTACAGGTCCAAAATGAACTTTAAAAACAGCGAACCTACCCTAACATTCGGAGAATACACTGCAAATCTTACTTTTGGAAATAAAAATTCAATATATAAAATATAGCAGTATGAAATAAAGCTTTAGGCGAACCACTCAGTGTTAGTAATGAAAAATAAACTTAAAAAGTTAAATTGAAACAAGTACAGGTTCAAAATGAACTTTAAAAACAGCGAACCTTCCTTAACATTCGGAGAATTCAATGTAAATCTTACTTTTGGAATTCCAAATTCAATGAATAAAATATAACAGTATGAAATAAAGCTTTAGGCGAACCGTTCAATGAGAGTTATGGATAATAAACTTAAAAAGTTAAGATGAAACATGTACAGGTCCAAAATGAACTTTAAAAACAGCAAACCTTCCTTAACATTCGGAGAATTCAATGTAAATCTTACTTTTGGAATTCCAAATTCAATATACAAAATATAACAAAATGAAATAAAGCTTAAGGCGAACCACGCAGTGAGAGTAATGAATGATAAACTTTAAAAGTTAAATTGAAACATGTACAGGTCCTAAATGAACTTTAAAACCAGCGAACCTTCCTTAACATTCGGAGAATACACTGCAAATCTTACTTTTGGAATTCCAAATTGAATATATAAAATATGACAGTATAAAATAAAGCTTAAGGCGAACCGTTCAGTGAGAGTAATGAATAATAAACTTAAAAAGTTAAATTGAAACATGTACAGGTCCAAAATAAACTTTAAAAACAGCGAACCTTCCTTAACATTTGGAGAATTCCACGCAAATCTTACTTTGGGAATTCCAAATTCAATATATAAAATATAACAGTATGAAATAAAGCTTTAGGTGAACCGTTCAGTGAGAGTAATGAATAATAAACTTAAAAAGTTAAATTGAAACATGTACAGGTCCAAAATGAACTTTAAAAACAGCAAACCTTCCTTAACATTTGGAGAATTCCACGCAAATCTTACTTTGGGAATTCCAAATTGAATATATAAAATATGACAGTATAAAATAAAGCTTAAGGCGAACCGTTCAGTGACAGTAATGAATAATAAACTTAAAAAGTTAAATTGAAACATGTACAGGTCCAAAATAAACTTTAAAAACAGCGAACCTTCCTTAACATTTGGAGAATTCCACGCAAATCTTACTTTGGGAATTCCAAATTCAATATATAAAATATAACAGTATGAAATAAAGCTTTAGGCGAACCGTTCAGTGAGAGTAATGAATAATAAACTGAAAAAGTTAAATTGAAACATGTACAGGTCCAAAATGAACTTTAAAAACAGCAAACCTTCCTTAACATTCGGAGAATTCAATGTAAATCTTACTTTTGGAATTCCAAATTCAATATACAAAATATAACAAAATGAAATAAAGCTTTAGGCGAACCACGCAGTGAGAGTAATGAATGATAAACTTTAAAAGTTAAATTGAAACATGTACAGGTCCTAAATGAACTTTAAAACCAGCGAACCTTCCTTAACATTCGGAGAATACACTGCAAATCTTACTTTTGGAATTCCAAATTGAATATATAAAATATGACAGTATAAAATAAAGCTTAAGGCGAACCGTTCAGTGAGAGTAATGAATAATAAACTTAAAAAGTTAAATTAAAACATGTACAGGTCCAAAATAAACTTTAAAAACAGCGAACCTTCCTTAACATTTGGAGAATTCCACGCAAATCTTACTTTGGGAATTCCATATTCAATATATAAAATATAACAGTATGAAATAAAGCTTTAGGCGAACCGTTCAGTGAGAGTAATGAATAATAAACTGAAAAAGTTAAATTGAAACATGTACAGGTCCAAAATGAACTTTAAAAACAGCAAACCTTCCTTAACATTCGGAGAATTCAATGTAAATCTTACTTTTGGAATTCCAAATTCAATGAATAAAATATAACAGTATGAAATAAAGCTTTAGGCGAACCGTTCAATGAGAGTTATGGATAATAAACTTAAAAAGTTAAATTGAAACATGTACAGGTCCAAAATGAACTTTAAAAACAGCGAACCTACCCTAACATTCGGAGAATACACTGCAAATCTTACTTTTGGAAATAAAAATTCAATATATAAAATATAGCAGTATGAAATAAAGCTTTAGGCGAACCACTCAGTGTTAGTAATGAAAAATAAACTTAAAAAGTTAAATTGTAACAAGTACAGGTTCAAAATGAACTTTAAAAACAGCGAACCTTCCTTAACATTCGGAGAATTCAATGTAAATCTTACTTTTGGAATTCCAAATTCAATGAATAAAATATAACAGTATGAAATAAAGCTTTAGGCGAACCGTTCAATGAGAGTTATGGATAATAAACTTAAAAAGTTAAATTGAAACATGTACAGGTCCAAAATGAACTTTAAAAACAGCAAACCTTCCTTAACATTCGGAGAATTCAATGTAAATCTTACTTTTGGAATTCCAAATTCAATATACAAAATATAACAAAATGAAATAAAGCTTTAGGCGAACCACGCAGTGAGAGTAATGAATGATAAACTTTAAAAGTTAAATTGAAACATGTACAGGTCCAAAATGAAATTTAAAAACAGCGAACCATTCCTTAACATTCGGAGAATACACTGCAAATCTTACTTTTGGAATTCCAAATTGAATATATAAAATATGACCGTATAAAATAAAGCTTTAGGCGAACCGTTCAGTGAGAGTAATGAATAATAAACTTAAAAAGTTAAATTGAAACATGTACAGGTCCAAAATAAACTTTAAAAACAGCGAACCTTCCTTAACATTTGGAGAATTCCACGCAAATCTTACTTTGGGAATTCCAAATTCAATATATAAAATATAACAGTATGAAATAAAGCTTAAGGCGAACCGTTCAGTGAGAGTAATGATTAATAAACTTAAAAAGTTAAATTGAAACATGTACAGGTCCAAAATGAAATTTAAAAACAGCGAACCTTCCCTAACATTCGGAGAATTCAACGCAAATCTTACTTTTGGAATTCCCAATTCAATATACAAAATATAACAAAATGAAATAAAGCTTTAGGCGAACCACGCAGTGAGAGTAATGAATGATAAACTTTAAAAGTTAAATTGAAACATGTACAGGTCCAAAATGAACTTTAAAACCAGCGAACCTTCCTTAACATTCGGAGAATACACTGCAAATCTTACTTTTGGAATACAAATTGAATATATAAAATATGACAGTATAAAATAAAGCTTTAGGCGAACCGTTCAGTGAGAGTAATGAATAATAAACTTAAAAAGTTAAATTGAAACATGTACAGGTCCAAAATAAACTTTAAAAACAGCGAACCTTCCTTAACATTTGGAGAATTCCACGCAAATCTTACTTTGGGAATTCCAAATTCAATATATAAAATATAACAGTATGAAATAAAGCTTTAGGCGAACCGTTCAGTGAGAGTAATGATTAATAAACTTAAAAAGTTAAATTAAAACATGTACAGGTCCAAAATGAACTTTAAAAACAGCGAACCTTCCTTAACATTCGGAGAATTCAACGCAAATCTTACTTTTGGAATTCCAAATTCAATATATAAAATATAACAGTATGAAATAAAGCTTAAGGCGAACCGTTCAGTGAGAGTAATGATTAATAAACTTAAAAAGTTAAATTGAAACATGTACAGGTCCAAAATGAAATTTAAAAACAGCGAACCTTCCCTAACATTCGGAGAATTCAACGCAAATCTTACTTTTGGAATTCCAAATTCAATATACAAAATATAACAAAATGAAATAAAGCTTTAGGCGAACCACGCAGTGAGAGTAATGAATGATAAACTTTAAAGGTTAAATTGAAACATGTACAGGTCCAAAATGAACTTTAAAACCAGAGAACCATTCCTTAACATTCGGAGAATACACTGCAAATCTTACTTTTGGAATTCCAAATTGAATATATAAAATATGACAGTATAAGCTTTAGGCGAACCGTTCAGTGAGAGTAATGAATAATAAACTTAAAAAGTTAAATTGAAACATGTACAGGTCCAAAATAAACTTTAAAAACAGCGAACCTTCCTTAACATTTGGAGAATTCCACGCAAATCTTACTTTGGGAATTCCAAATTCAATATATAAAATATAACAGTATGAAATAAAGCTTAAGGCGAACCGTTCAGTGAGAGTAATGATTAATAAACTTAAAAAGTTAAATTGAAACATGTACAGGTCCAAAATGAAATTTAAAAACAGCGAACCTTCCCTAACATTCGGAGAATTCAACGCAAATCTTACTTTTGGAATTCCAAATTCAATATACAAAATATAACAAAATGAAATAAAGCTTTAGGCGAACCACGCAGTGAGAGTAATGAATGATAAACTTTAAAAGTTAAATTGAAACATGTACAGGTCCAAAATGAACTTTAAAACCAGCGAACCTTCCTTAACATTCGGAGAATACACTGCAAATCTTACTTTTGGAATACAAATTGAATATATAAAATATGACAGTATAAAATAAAGCTTTAGGCGAACCGTTCAGTGAGAGTAATGAATAATAAACTTAAAAAGTTAAATTGAAACATGTACAGGTCCAAAATAAACTTTAAAAACAGCGAACCTTCCTTAACATTTGGAGAATTCCACGCAAATCTTACTTTGGGAATTCCAAATTCAATATATAAAATATAACAGTATGAAATAAAGCTTTAGGCGAACCGTTCAGTGAGAGTAATGATTAATAAACTTAAAAAGTTAAATTAAAACATGTACAGGTCCAAAATGAACTTTAAAAACAGCGAACCTTCCTTAACATTCGGAGTATTCAACGCAAATCTTACTTTTGGAATTCCAAATTCAATATATAAAATATAACAGTATGAAATAAAGCTTAAGGCGAACCGTTCAGTGAGAGTAATGATTAATAAACTTAAAAAGTTAAATTGAAACATGTACAGGTCCAAAATGAAATTTAAAAACAGCGAACCTTCCCTAACATTCGGAGAATTCAACGCAAATCTTACTTTTGGAATTCCAAATTCAATATACAAAATATAACAAAATGAAATAAAGCTTTAGGCGAACCCCGCAGTGAGAGTAATGAATGATAAACTTTAAAAGTTAAATTGAAACATGTACAGGTCCAAAATGAACTTTAAAACCAGCGAACCTTCCTTAACATTCGGAGAATACACTGCAAATCTTACTTTTGGAATTCCAAATTGAATATATAAAATATGACAGTATAAAATAAAGCTTTAGGCGAACCGTTCAGTGAGAGTAATGAATAGTAAACTTAAAAAGTTAAATTGAAACATGTACAGGTCCAAAATGAACTTTAAAAACAGCAAACCTTCCTTAACATTCGGAGAATTCAATGTAAATCTTACTTTTGGAATTCCAAATTCAATATATAAAATATAACAGTATGAAATAAAGCTTTAGGCGAACCGTTCAATGAGAGTTATGGATAATAAACTTAAAAAGTTAAATTGAAACTTGTACAGGTCCAAAATGAACTTTAAAAACAGCGAACCTACCCTAACATTCGGAGAATACACTGCAAATCTTACTTTTGGAAATGAAAATTCAATATATAAAATATAACAGTATGAAATAAAGCTTTAGGCGAACCACTCAGTGTTAGTAATGAAAAATAAACTTAAAAAGTTAAATTGAAACAAGTACAGGTTCAAAATGAACTTTAAAAACAGCGAACCTTCCTTAACATTCGGAGAATTTAACGCAAATCTTACTTTTGGAATTCCAAATTCAATATATAAAATATAACAGTATGAAATAAAGCTTTAGGCGAACCGTTCAGTGAGAGTAATGATTAATAAACTTAAAAAGTTAAGTTGAAACATGTACAGGTCCAAAATGAAATTTAAAAACAGCGAACCTTCCCTAACATTCGGAGAATTCAACGCAAATCTTACTTTTGGAATTCCAAATTCAATATACAAAATATAACAAAATGAAATAAAGCTTTAGGCGAACCACGCAGTGAGAGTAATGAATGATAAACTTTAAAAGTTAAATTGAAACATGTACAGGTCCAAAATGAACTTTAAAACCAGCGAACCTTCCTTAACATTCGGAGAATACACTGCAAATCTTACTTTTGGAATTCCAAATTGAATATATAAAATATGACAGTATAAAACAAAGCTTTAGGCAAACCGTTCAGTGAGAGTAATGAATAATAAACTTAAAAAGTTAAATTGAAACATGTACAGGTCCAAAATAAACTTTAAAAACAGCGAACCTTCCTTAACATTTGGAGAATTCCACGCAAATCTTACTTTGGGAATTCCAAATTCAATATATAAAATATAACAGTATGAAATAAAGCTTTAGGCGAACCGTTCAGTGAGAGTAATGATTAATAAACTTAAAAAGTTAAATTAAAACATGGACAGGTCCAAAATGAACTTTAAAAACAGCGAACCTTCCCTAACATTCGGAGAATTCAACGCAAATCTTACTTTTGGAATTCCAAATTCAATATACAAAATATAACAAAATGAAATAAAGCTTTAGGCGAACCACGCAGTGAGAGTAATGAATAATAAACTTTAAAAGTTAAATTGAAACATGTACAGGTCCAAAATTAACTTTAAAACCAGCGAACCTTCCATAACATTCGGAGAATACACTGCAAATCTTATTTTTGGAATTCCAAATTCAATATATATAATATAACAGTATGAAATAAAGCTTAAGGCGAACCGTTCAGTGAGAGTAATGAATAATAAACTTAAAAAGTTAAAATGAAACATGTACAGGTCCAAAATGAACTTTAAAAACAGCGAACCTACCCTAACATTCGGAGAATACACTGCAAATCTTACTTTTGGAAATAGAAATTCAATATATAAAATATAACAGTATGAAATAAAGCTTTAGGCGAACCACTCAGTGAGAGTAATGAATAATAAACTTAAAAAGTTAAATTGAAACATGTACAGGTCCAAAATGAATTTTAAAAACAGCGAACCTTCCCTAACATTCGGAGAATTCAACGCAAATCTTACTTTGGGAATTCCAAATTCAATATATAAAATATAACAGTATGAAATAAAGCTTAAGGCGAACCGTTCAGTGAGAGTGATGGATAATAAACTTAAAAAGTTAAATTGAAACATGTACAGGTCCAAAATGAACTTTAAAAACAGCGAACCTACCCTAACATTCGGAGAATACACTGCAAATCTTACTTTTGGAAATAAAAATTCAATATATAAAATATAACAGTATGAAATAAAGCTTTAGGCGAACCACTCAGTGAGAGTAATGAATAATAAACTTAAAAAGTTTAATTGAAACATGTACAGTTCCAAAATGAATTTTAAAAACAGCGAACCTTCTCTAACATTCGGAGAATTCAATGCAAATCTTATTTTGGAATTCCAAATTCAATGAATAAAATATAACAGTATGAAATAAAGCTTTAGGCGAACCGTTCAGTGAGAGTAATGGATAATAAACTTAAAAAGTTAAATTGAAACATGTACAGGTCCAAAATGAACTTTAAAAACAGCGAACCTACCCTAACATTCGGAGAATACACTGCAAATCTTACTTTTGGAAATAAAAATTCAATATATAAAATATAACAGTATGAAATAAAGCTTTAGGCGAACCACTCAGTGAGAGTAATGAATAATAAACTTAAAAAGTTAAATTGAAACATGTACAGGTCCAAAATGAATTTTAAAAACAGCGAACCTTCCTTAACTTTCGGAGAATACACTGCAAATCTTACTTTTGGAATTCCAAATTGAATATATAAAATATGACAGTATACAATAAAGTTTTAGGCGAACCGTTCAGTGAGAGTAATGAATAATAAACTTAAAAAGTTAAATTGAAACAAGTACAGGTCCAAAATGAACTTTAAAAACAGCGAACCTTCCTTAACATTCGTGGAATTCAACACAAATCTTACTTTTGGAATTCCAAATTCAATATACAAAATATAACAAAATGAAATAAAGCTTTAGGCGAACCACTCAGTGATAGTAATGAATAATAAACTTAAAAAGTTAAATTGAAACATGTACAGGTCCAAAATGAACTTTAAAAACAGCGAACCTTCCCTAACATTCGGAGAATTAAACGCAAATCTTACTTTTGGAATTCCAATTTCAATATACAAAATATAACAAAATGAAATAAAGCTTAAGGCGAACCACGCAGTGAGAGTAATGAATAATAAACTTAAAAAGTTAAATTGAAACATGTACAGGTCCAAAATGAACTTTAAAACCAGCGAACCTTCCTTAACATTCGGAGAATACACTGCAAATCTTACTTTTGGAATTCCAAATTGAATATATAAAATATGACAGTATAAAATAAAGCTTTAGGCGAACCGTTCAGTGAGAGTAATGAATAATAAACTTAAAAAGTTAAATTGAAACATGTACAGGTCCAAAATAAACTTTAAAAACAGCGAACCTTCCTTAACTTTCGGAGAATACACTGCAAATCTTACTTTTGGAATTTCAAATTGAATATGTAAAATATGACAGTATAAAATAAAGCTTTAGGCGAACCGTTCAGTGAGAGTAATGAATAATAAACTTAAAAAGTTAAATTGAAACAAGTACAGGTCCAAAATGAACTTTAAAAACAGATTTACTGTGAATCCGTGTTCACGGAACTTGATTAACAAGTTCTCAATAAAAGACGAACGTTTTTGAGGAATGTCGACACTTGAACATTGTCCTCTATTTTCATGTCAGTAGCCATAATTTTAGAATATCTCCTACGTTGCTCCTCACCTTTTGTCGTTAGTATTTCGTTGTATCCACCAAAAACTATAGTGGCTTTAGCACCGTAATGTGTTTTAACAAGTTCAAAATACAGGGAAAGAACTTCACCGTAATAGCATGGACGAGGCCACACTACTCGTTGAAGTAGAAACCTACCATCTACGAATAAATGAGTGAAATCCAAGTTCGATTGGTTTGATGAACTATTTTCTTCTAGTATGTTGGCTAGAGTACCTTTGTTGGTTTTCCTAAACGAAATTTCGTCGAAGAGTGCCGGGGCGATTGGTGACAGCTCAAATTGAAAATATGTCTCTAAATTTGCTCCGCGTTTTAAGGCACTGGCAATTCTACCAAAAAGTTGCTGTGGGTTTACAATTACATCGTCTTAGTCAAATTGAACGGAATTTTTCATCGCTGCTAATGGTTTTACTTTGTCATTTCTTCGTAGCTCCACTTCAAAAAACGTCCTTCTTACCTTGCGCTTTATGGATTTACTATCTACTTCTAAAGCTGAATCACTATTTATTGTAGTATCTGCGATTAAACCTGAAGCAAGATACACCAGGGAAGACTATATCTTAAATGGCGAGTGATCTCTTAACCATCCATAAAGTTTGGACGAGTCTTTGACGTCACGTGCTTGTCTAGTGTCTCTAACTTCGACGTGTTGTTCAGATGTAGCTGCAGTGACGTCACAATAATCATCTAGTGCCTTACTTATAAGGGCACATACTGGAGTTGTTAACACCAATCTAGCAATTGAACTTTCAGTTAAACCACGTCCGCTTGTTAGCCCACCCACTGTTAAAAACCGCCTCGTAATTTAATTAAAATGTTTAAATCAAATGTCGTAAATAAATAAAAATAATAAAATGTAAGTGCAGAACTAAAATTGTAAAATTTAGTATAAAATCAAAAAATGTATAGAAATATCTTGAAAACTTTCCAATGTAAAAATAATCCTCTAAAAAATGTAAATTGTATTGTAACGTGTAGGCTCGGTTGTCGACGCGGGATTCTTGGAAACGGGGAAATGGACAGCGCCGATTTGGCTCTGAAATTTCGACACTTTGGGCCAATTTCCTCCGTTTTCCCCGGGTGTCCAAGATTCACGCATCGAGTCCGTTGACTTCACAACCCAACTTTCTTTCATTGTATTTGTAAAATGTATTGGCACTCTCGACCTAGCCTCGAAGTCGACAAGGATGGAGAAAACCACCATTCCTAAAAATAAAACTAAACTTTTAAAAACAAAACTTTTCATTTACTTAGATAAACTTCAGTCCGGAACGAAATTATATAGGCGCAATTAAAAACCTCGCAAAACAAAACGAAAAGAAAGAAAACCTTACATCGTTTTTCAGTCGGCGACGTAACGTAAAATATAGCTCTCCCTGAACCAAAAAATTAAACCATTGAAAATCGCTGTAAACCCAAATCCAAATTTTCTATACCCACCACCTTCTTAGATCGCATCAGAACTTGTTCGATAGTCATATCAGACCAGATTCCGGACCAATATTTATTTGAGCGTCTAACGGTAAAATACCCATTTTTAATGAAATTGTTAAACTCTTCCAGCGACATTGAGTTTTCGAGCTCAGAAAATTTATGTAAGTATAGGTGAGCTGATTTGGCGTAAGCTAAATGTCCCGAAGCGTATAAATAAAGCAACATTTTTTGAACACAGTATAAGTGTAAAGACCAATGTCCACTCCACTCGGCTCTAACAAACAAGCGCATGACTTCAACAAGGCTCAAAATATAATACCCATAATTTAGCTGTTCAACTTGTCTTGCTTATGTTTTCTTTCAGTCTCAAAAATTGAAGATATTTTTCGTACTTCATAACACTCCTGCATCTCCTCAGTATAGTTATTACATTAAACATTTACTCCGTGTGTTTACGCTTGATATTTTCCTTTAGACTTTCATTTATTGTGGGCATAGTATCGAGTATAAGCTTTCCAATCTATGGTGCTATGCAATCGTAATTTCTTTGCTCTTAACCATTCATCACTTCGAATTGCTGTACGATTTTCTAGAGTTGTTTTTATTTGAAAAGTTTCAACCAAAGGTACTTTTCCTTTATTTCCCAATGGTTTTCAAACTGATCTAGATACATCTTCACCACATAACAAGCAATATTGCTAAAGTCAAAAGTTGACGTCTTCGATCTTAAATGTGTTTCCTCATTTTCAGTAGACGTACTGGCCTCTTCTAATTTTTTAATATTATCGTCACGAGTATATTCCCTTCTGCAGTTGTCATGTAACCGAACCTCGTACTGATTTTGGAGTTTTTCATGCAGCCCGTCTTTCCTTCTTAAACTTGCACTAACGAGGGTTGGTAATCCGCTCGTAACTACTGTAGTTTTTCTACTATTTAATAACTCGTCACAGATTATACATTAACTATCCATTTTGAATGAAGAAAAATACGAAATATTTTAGAGTTTTAACAACTTTCTTCTGCTAAAACTCAATCGCGACTGACCCCATGCTTAGGTAAAAATGAACTCAATTATTTTTGTTTTCTTTATGGTACGAGGTCCAATTTCAGTGTTTCGATGCCCTCTCACCTCCAAGGTCGTTTCGGCGAACACCCGTACGAAGATCGAAAAAAAAAGCCGTAGGTCGTAACAGCTCGGAGATAGGTCGTCGTGTCCATATTTGTCAAAAGGGTTTTTTTGCACAGCAGCGAAATTCAAGTATTTCTCCCTTGCGTAGGGTCACACAACCGGAGTTAAAATTATGCCAAACTATTAAAAATATAGTTTTCAATCAAATTCCCAAATAATTAAAGCAATGAACAGTGGTCCTAATCGAAAATAGGCTCTGATTAGAAAGTACGATCAGTTGAAGCGTAATCGCGATTCGCGAGTAAGGTGGGTCAGACTACACGTGACGTGTGACCAATTTACAAAATTATACCCTAGCATTATATGTAAATAATTCCATACTGGCAGGATTGTGCCTAAAAAGAATAAGTGCAATTTAATAGTTTACGTAACTTCTAAAAAGGAATAAATCACAATTATTTCCAAGTGGCCTAACATATCAAGCATAATTACGCACTTCCGGTGCATAATCCCCAGTAGCACAAAACAGTCGGGCCGACGTCGTTTTTAAAGAGTCGCACCGCGACTATTAACCGACGCGCCGAAAAACAGTCGTACTGTCAACTGCTTTTTGTGGTCGGGGCTTTCCAAGAATAACAGTCGAAATGTCCTACCCGGATTTCAGTCGGCCGACTGTATATCGTGTGCTATTTGCCAACGTTATAAATGGTGCCCAACCGACATCTAATCGTATAGCGATGTCAAAAATAATAGTACTAGTAACCGACCCTTTTTGTTCTAGCGTTTCCATTCTAGGCAATTTTACGCTTCTCCCTTAAAACCCCCTTTTGAAATAATTCAATAATTTTTCTTAAAAATATTCTTTATTGCGTTTTGTACCCAATTCTTTTTACTTAAAATAGGAATTTTATTAGTTATAAAGTTCACTTAAAAAAATGTATTATACTAGCTTATACTTATAAACCTTTTATCACATTTTATACTTAACAATTAATTTGTCAGATAAAATAACACCGTTTAACCTTTAGAGAAGTAACACAAACATTTTAACACACTTATAATGAATTCTATCACGGTAAATTTAAATTTTTATCTTGAAATATTTAAATTTAACAATGAAAAAGAAAGATTAAATTTTTAAACTAACTTATCACGTTAATTTTAGAATTTTACTTGAAATAACTAAAATTAACTTTTAACTATGAGATCAAATAATAAAGGTTTCTTAACTTCTTTTAGTAACTTAAAATTTGTTATCACAATTAAATTAACTAAATAAAGATTTTATATTTCAATGCACATTTTTAACAAAAATGAGATCAATTCACTATGAAGGTAAAGTGTTTAATTATCTGGATTCAAGACTTCCTGCTCCTGTGTTTTTTTAATCCTCTTTACTCTTCCACCATTGCGGTCTAGTTTATGTTTTAGCCAATTTTTTATTACCATCTCTATCTCAAATTCTTGGCAATTTTTTAACTTCGGGTTTTTTCGTACAGCAGCTATAATTAAAAATTTAGATGTAATATTTACTCATTTCAATGACTAAATAGTAATACACTTACCATAAATGACTTTTTTCATTTTTAATTTGCAAAATGAAATTTTATCGTTGGCCCCATTCCAATTCATATTTAAAACTAGCTTGTGATCAAACGAATTCTTTAAAATTCGCCGTGTTGTATCCACAACTCCTCTCCCTCCCCAGGATCCAAGCATATTGACCTGCGAAGGAATTGATTTTATGGGTAATAAATTAATAAAATACAATTAAAATAAGGGCATACTTACAATTTTATCACATTCGTCCTGTTGTTCAAGCAATGTCTCCAACTCAACTAATTTTTCCTGGGTTTTGACAGGAAAATGGCCACCTCCATGATTCGGCAATTTCAAAAGATTATCTTGATTACAAACTTTCAAAAGTTGGTCTAACTTGCGATTAACATCAGCAAACATGACAAAAACACTTTTTTGGAATACGTCAGCACTAGTTTCTGTAAATATTGGAAGAAATTTAAACATGATAAGTTAAGGATAGCATTTAGCAAGGGAAAAAAATTATAAAATTTAACTCTACCACAATAAATTCCTATTTTAACAAAAAATATTAAAACTACTAAAAAAGTGATATGGCCTTACTTGAGCCATAAATATGTGCTTGGTTGTGGGTGGTACTTGAGCGAGGAATATGTTTTTCATGGTAGTGACTGGTACTTAAGCGAGAAATATGTGCTTCATAGTCTTGACTGGTACTTGAGCGAGAAATATGGGCTTCATGGTCATGGTTGGTACTTGAGAGAGAAGAAAGGCCTTCATGGTCTTGGTTGGTACTTGAGAGAGAAATATGTGCTTCATAGTCTTGACTGGTACTTGAGCGAGAAATATGGGCTTCATGGTCATGGTTGGTACTTGAGAGAGAAGAAAGGCCTTCATGGTCTTTGTTGGTACTTGAGCGAGAAAGATGGGCATCAAGGGCATCGTTGGTACTTGAGAGAGAAGTATGGCCTTCATGGTCTTGGTTGGTACTTGAGCGAGAAGTAAGGCCTTGGTCATGGCTGATACTTGAGCTAGAAATACGTGCTTGGTCGTGGCTGATACTTGAGCCACAAATATCTGCTTGGTCATGGCTGATACCTGAGCAAGAAGTACGTACTTCATAGTCACGTAATTCATTCAATTTTTTCATCTCTAAAATAAATTAATACATATTAACACACCCACATGCTAGTTGTAATTTTATCAATCCCCCCTTTAAGGTTTTATTACCCCTGAAAAAAATTTAAGGTCGCTCCTGGCTTTTACCCTACATTCGTTTAAGCTATAGTGCCATGAGAAACAAAAATATATAACTATTTACCAGATGTGTTAATCTGCAGATATTGATGATCATCAGTGAATTTGTCACTGATTATAGGAGATTCTATCAATTACACCAAGATAATTAGAAAATGTATATTTTAAGGGAAACAGACGTTATACCTAGTGTAGTATCAGAAACAAACATTGATGAGAAAACTGGTGGAATTAATAGATTAGCACCTTAAAGAAAAATCATTCAATCAAATATTAATAAAATAACACAATTTTTCTAATTTTCGAAACTAACGAGTAGAACTTTCTGCAGTCACAGGTGTTTTAAGTAGCAAGCATTTTTTAGAGCTAGCTGCAAGAGAGCAAAACGATTTCCTAACCAACCATATTAAGAAAATTTAAGTTATATGTTATAACTCACTTTTGGGTTTTTTAAAATAAGGTGTGAATTCCGGAGGTGTTGGTAACTCTATTTCTTTTTGTTTGCGAGCGTCCTCTATAATAAAGAATTTTATGTTATAAACTAAGGTATTTTACTGAACATATGATATATAAATCTGGTTTACTTTTGTCATTAATCTTTCCTTTCACACTTTTTGAGTTTTTCTTGATATCTCCTTGAAATTAAAATTTATAAATTTTAAATTGTCATGACTTACCTAAATCAAGACCTACCACAAAACTCTTCATTGTCACTATTTTCTGAGCTAGTTCCTTCATCAGAGGATATCACAACTTTTTTCTTCTTTCTTTTACCTCTGCCAGTTTCGGACTCACTGGCTAAGTCCGAGCTTTGTTCAGCTCTAATGCTAAGCTCTCGTGCCTTTTCATAAGTCACTATTAATGATTTTTTTATGGTAATTATTAACTTAGAGTAATTATCTAACCAGAGCTGGTATTAGAGTAATTCTACTCTAACCAGAGCTGGTATTAGAGTAATTCTACTCTAACCAGAGCTGGTATTAGAGTAATTCTACTCTAACCAGAGCTGGTATTAGAGTAATTCTACTCTAACCAGAGCTGGTATTAGAGTAATTCTACTCTAACCAGAGCTGGTATTAGAGTAATTCTACTCTAACCAGAGCTGGTATTAGAGTAATTCTACTCTAACCAGAGCTGGTATTAGAGTAATTCTACTCTAACCAGCTTTAAGAAAAAAGGTTGGCCAAATCTAGGGTCCAGTCTTATAAAAAGAAAAATTGAAGTTTAAGCCAAACGTATGGGTCTTGAAACGTACTTGTTTTCTTCAAAATTTTCACTTTAAATTTTTCCCAATCTTTTTCGGGTTTCCGACATGAGTTAGCCAACTTGGTAACTTTTATACCAGACTTGGTTGGCCATAAGCAGGTGTGGTCATTATAAAGCCAAGATAACGGGACAACTTCGACAGTATCCTCCCTCAAAAAATGCACTACAGCGAACATTCTCACCTAAATATTTTAATTTAAATAAAAATTTGTGTGGCTTCCAGATATTAAAAAATCACTGGTATACTACATCCTATTTACGGTTTCAATTATTTAAAATGCATGAATTACACTTGGATACCTCATTTTAATTATGTGAGAAAAGCATTTTCAGGAGAAAAACTCAGAACACCCTTAAGGGTGTTGCTGGGGTTGAGCTGAGACGCATACCTGTCTTAGTGCCAATGAATTGGAAGAGCGCTAAAGAGTATCAAAGTTGGGTCGAAAAACCTCTGTAGGTAAGCTACCGCACTGACAAACACTCCAGCTGGGGAAACCTGAAATTAAGATTCTCATCTAGGGGTTTTTTCTTATGCAGTAGAATACCTAAAGAGTTTCTATACCCAAATTTGGAAATCATTAGCACTCAAACAATACGTCGCAGAAAATCTAGACCAAGACAGGCATACAGCTCAGGTCAAGCCTAACGATACCGTTAAGGTTTGTAATGATTTTTGAATCACCCTGTATATATTCATTTAAGATTTTTGAGTTATTCAAGAATTATGTAGTAGAGGAATTACACTTACAAGCCCTCGTTTATCATTAGGTAATAAAAAACATTTTTGCTTTAGTCTTAAATAAGGGTATGTTGTGATTTTGTTTGATAGCCTCCCATTAAATACGCCTAATTGGGATGACTTAACAGGATCTTCAACAAATTCACAAATTTTTCCACACACTTGAATTCCAGTATTTATCGTTTCGAAAATGCATACAACAACAAAAACCTCATTGGTGTCCAGTAGAAAACAATTGTCACCATGTGACACTGTTACAATAAATTTAGGTGTTTGAAGTTTTTTAAAGCATTGGGCATCCGCTGGAATATTTCGGATATTGCAAATAAATGGCATTTTAAGGCAAAGCGTTTTAGATTTAGATTCACGCCACAATACTGGTGATTCACCTAGTCTTTTAATAAGTTGTTGCAACGGTTTGTGAGGTGACCTTATTTTATGTTTAACAAATTGCAATGCATTTTCAAAAGGAAAAGCACTGTAAAAATCCAAGGGACCAAAGGTTTTAACATCATTGGTCACATGGAGCAATGCGTGAACATTTAAAACAAGCATCTCAATGCCATAGAAACTACTGCAGTTAGAAACAAATAGTTTGAGTAGCTCATTAGCATACTCGTTGTGAGTTTTATGTAAAACTGGATGGGCCAATATATAAATTGCACAATGTAATAACCGAAAGTGCTTAATAACATCATTTTTAACAATGCTTTCAATAACAATCGGGCCAGTGTAGAGTAAAAACTGCCTAAATTCAGTGGCTTTCCACCGATCAACATGTTTTAAAGATCGCGGCTTTCGAGCAAATTCACAAGGAATGTACTTTCGGGCTGCATTTAAACTTGATGATAGAGTCTCTGATAAATTAGTACTGAGCCTTACAGTAAGTTTACCCCTTAGCCACGAATGTAGAATTCGCTTCATTACTCCAAGACAAACAAGATGCATGTAATCTAATGGAAACTGATTAACCATATCAATATTTAGAAGTGTTAAAGGGGAAGGGTTTCCTACTAGATGATGCATTTCATGTAGCTGAGATCTGAAAGATTCGTTTGTGCGAAGTACACCTTCTTCGAGAAATAAAGTCCTGTTATTATGCCGTATCCCTTTTACATTACACTTATCACAACAGAAAAACCCTGTATGACCCTTGGTTTTTTTCATCTGTGCACGCGCAGGGGTATCTAAAATGAAGGGTCCTCTTAAGTTACAGGATAAATTCTTATTACCATAAATGAAACCATTCTCATCTAAATCCTGTAAATCTAGAATAGTGGGTGTTAAAAATAATTTTAAGTCATCTGGTTTTGAATCACCACAATAAATTCCCACAATAAAAGGATTACCTAACAAACCCCTATTGAAACAAAATACTCCCGCTAAAATTGGCCAAAATGTTTTGCTGGAACTTTTAAATATTGGCAAACCATCAATATTAATTGAAAATGATAATTCCTCTATATAATCGGGGTGGTCACCTAAAAAAGACTGAATTCCATTTTGAAACCCTACATGCCAGTATTCCCCACTACCTAGATTAACGACATTTGCTTGTCGAGGAGTTTTAAGCAGAGTCCTAGAATCTGAAGGTAAATTATGACCCTTGGTTCTTAGAATGGATAGCAAATCATTTAGCGTAGTGTGTGTAACTTTATGAGATATAGCCCAGTCTCTTAACTCTGAAAAAAGGTCATTATTGTGATCACTGTCTATTTCCGACTCCGTATCATCATCACTAGAGTTTGCCCAATCACTATCACTGCTAGTTGTGATATATTGGTCCCTGACTGGGTTCTCATCGCTATCACTAATAATGTCATCCCTTTCTCCCTCCCCATCGTTAATCCTTTCTCCCTCCCCAGCGTTAATCCTTTCTCCCTCCCCAGCGTTAATCCTTTCTCCCTCCCCAGCGTTAATCCTTTCTCCCTCCCCAGCGTTAATCCTTTCTCCCTCCCCAGCGTTAATCCTTTCTCCCTCCCCAGCGTTAATCCTTGCTCCATCGTTAACATTTTCTTCATACAAATCACTATTATTATCACTAACCCCTTCGATTTGATCCCTATTAGCCCCACTACGACTTTCTATATCCTCCCTATATTTTTCATGGAATTGACTAGGTCCAGCTTGAGGTTCATTGGTACTTTTTCCCAAAATATCAGGATGTCTTAGCACTGTACTTATAAAATCAGATGTTTTTCTCCTCTTTTGTCTAGAGCTGAGATCATCATTACCCTTGTAACCCTCCCTTCTACCTTTACTACTACCCTCCATATATCCTCCAACACTAAGCCTTAGTTAATGAACACGCGGATTATAGAGTAGCAAAAACAAAAACTCACTTTCTTCCCTTCTAATGTTTAAATTAAGATAGTCACTACTACATAAAACTCATTTAATCAAATAAATGTTTAGAAATTTACCAGAACTAATAAATATGAGAACACATCAAGAAACCAAGACTAGCACCAATGGCGCCCAAACAGACAATGACAAATGCATTGATAAAGCTACATACTTAATGTTTAAGCGTCACTGTAGGTGGCGTGGCGGTCAAAATATTTCTTTAATTTTTTTGTAATTAAAAATTAATACAAATTTAATTTAATTAATACGAAAAATTATTTAGTTATTTAAAATAATATATTAAATATAATTAAAACAATGTTAAAATATTATGTTGCATAGATGGCGTGCCGGCATTCCGTTCAACCCGTGAAACCTATTTAGCCTACAGAAAACTGAATAGTTAAAACGGCAGTAAATTAAGTGTTATGTTTCGAAATTTGTATGATGTCAAAAATTACATTGCCGACTATATTTCGTATACAATTTGAAGCAGTTGTCTCTGCCGACTATAATTCGTAGAATTTAAAGCAGTCGGTTATGCCGACTATATTTTGTACTCGAGAATGAGAATTTTTCAAAAAAATATTCAATTTTTCCGACTCAAAACAGGTTTCAAGTTATTGATACTTAAAGCAGTTGGTTTTTCCGACTTTTAATTATTTTTTTAATGTTAGTCGGTTACGAGTCGGTAGTGCCGACAGTACTCTTAACCGACTGTCAGACCCCTAACCGACTTCTTTTCGGAAGAGTCGTGCTACAGGGGATATGACTAAATACCTTGAACATTTTAAGTATTTTTTTCATGTAAATCGGACAAGCCATACGAGAGATATTGAATTGTTACTGAATTTTGGCCATCATTTTCTAAGATGGTGGAAATAACACCAATGGGAGAACACCGGAGACCACACCACGTGAAAGAGCAACCCAAAATCTATAAAGTAGGAAACTTTCAGCTTTGTGTTAATTTGTTGCGGGTCAAAACCTATTTTTCCTGTACTATATGTTTCAAATTAAAAAATACCTATCTTCTGAAATTAAACGAATGTTTAGTTATTTTGTATATAACGATTCAATTCGCGACCGAAAACTACGGGTACGACCTCTTTTAACTGCAGAAGAAAACAGTAAGAGGTACTTGCTTTATTATTACAATTCAAAACAGAACAGCATTAAGTGCCAGCTTTACACATTTTTGATTCTAGCTGACGCTACACACTCTAGAAGTGGCGTGAAAACTTCAGCGAATAATGCATCATTATAGTTTTAAAAGCGTTTCAATTTTCCTTGAGCCTTGGCTGCATTAAGCCGCGATTTCGTTACTTGGCAGTTTCCAAACACCAGGAGCAATTCGCAGAAACTTGTTTGTCCTTACAATGTTTGTCACATAATGATTTACGTTGCATTGGCGAAACCGACTATCATTTAATAATTTTGCACTGAATGAATGGGAAGTGTCATACTTATTTTACTATGTTACTTATGCTATATCTCACTCGCACTCACTAGCTTGAGATCTGCTGATGCTCGCAGATTTTTTAGCACCTAAATCGTTGATCCTAACATTTCACTCTTTTCGAATCGCTTAAATTGGCGCTCCTCTCATTTTTGATTTGTGATATTTTAAATGCTTAAAAACCGCTCAAAACTAAAGGAGCGCCCATACAATTCTTCAATGTACGTGTTCCATAAAAGCAATACGAATAGTTCGGGCCATGCAGACGAGTCGCAAGGGGAGGGGGTAGGTTGAAAATTAAAAATTTATGAAAAAAAACCACTTAAAAGGCTGGAAGTAGGGGTGCAAATCAACCACATTTCTAATCCGCTCCAAGGGTTCGAAAGGGGGGTGGGAATAAACAACATTTCTAATCCGCTTCTAGGGATCGAAGGGGGAGGATGCGGCAAATAGGAAAATCTATAACAATGATTTAGAGTTTCGAGGGAGTCGTGTAATTGAAAAGAACCAGCGACTATTGCTCCAACACTTGGGGAAAATGCTTATCGCCACCCCTTTTTAAACCATACAGTCTCGGAAACCATGTTTAAAGCCATTGAGGTTCTAAACAAAAGAATCTGTACAAAGCCGCAAGCGAGAAATGTTGCTCCTGGGGCCAAAACAACAAAATTGTGCCTTCGACGGAATCTATTCACTAATCACTACTCAATATACACTCTTTTTCGCGGTCTTTTCGACCTCTCTTTTTGGCCGCCCGTTAGTCGGCCATTACCTCTAACCACCGGTGGGGGGTCTAGGCTCGGGTCTTTGGTTCTAGGATATGGAGAATGGGGGTTAAGGGGGGTAAACTCAAGATGAACGCGCCCAGCAAAATTAAAAAAAAAGAGTCTATAGGTATTTTCGAAAATCTATGAAAAGTGTTATTTTAGATACAGTAGAATTGACGACGGGCAGCATTTAGTTATATGCAGAAAACAAAATATAATTGTTATCAAGAATTAACAATTAAGCAATATATTTATAATATTAATATAAATATAGATATATAAATTGAAAACCTTAATTTTTTTATTTTATTTTCACTCAATATATACACGACGACGAAGTATTATATATGTACTGGAATCTTAAGGGCTTGTAAATTAATTTCCACGGGGTAATTATATGAAAATTAGTTATGAAAAATGCCCTATGAAAATAGAACCCACCGGGTAAGGTTCCATAGATAGGACGTCAGAAAAACTGAAGGAAAAACTTCCTCTACAATTGAAACTTTCCGTATAGAGGCGAAACTTATTAACTCCAAACATATAGCAGACATTCGCTCTCCGTGGGGCTTTAGTTTTGCTTTGTCTTGTTCATATTCAGTAAGAATTTATCTCATTATTAGAAACATAAAGATTCCAAAACGAGTGTAGTGTAATCCAAACGAAAACTTTTATTTGTCTGTCCCGGATTACCGGAAGAGTAATATTATTTGAGATAAAGTTCGTTGGGAATTTATCGCCTCGTGTCTCTACTCTCCAAGGTGAAAACGAAAAATAATAATCGGCCAAAAGTCAGTTAAATGGTTAGTATTAATCGTTCGATAAGTTTGCTTCTTTTTCTAAATAGCAATGATTCTGAATAAAACACGATTTACCATTAAAATTATGGTTTAGTATTTTTTTTATAAAATGAAACTTTCGGCGGGATTAGACGGCCCTCAATGGGCTGGATAAATCGGCCGAAACTTTTACTTCGGGAAAATGTCTGCCGAATTAGCTGGTTGCTAATGGACGACTATTCCGGCCGAAACTTTCGGTTTGGAAAATTTCGGCACTAATAACGACCAACAATACGTCAGCTATTCCGGCCGAAAGTTTCGGCCGTTGTAGCCACATTGTAGTTGAAAGCTATTCCGGCCGAAAGTTTCGTCCGGAATAGTCTGGGGGCTAATTCGGCCGGAATTTTTGGCCGGAATAGCCACTCCGTTTTTAATAACAATTAATTCAGGAAAATCATTTGAAATAAAAGTAATTCTAGTTTTGTGAATATTCGATATCATTTCAACTTCTCTTGTACCATCAATTGAACGAGCAATTTTAGCTACACGCAATGCATATAATTTCGTACCTTCCTCTATTGGAAACTTTATAATAGAAATGTGAGACGTACGATAAATATAAAAACAATAAAGAGTGCAGGAACAATACTTTACTTAAAAAAATTATCATCATTGAACGGAGTAAATAAAAATTGTAAAAACGGATCAGTCAATGGAAAAAGCTAAATAAAATAAAGTGATTAAATATTTATTTAATAAATATGTTTTATAAAAGGTCTACTATATTTTATGTTTTAAGATGTATAGTAAAAGATTACAGATTATGTTGGTATTTTTAAGAACACCACCTTCAATCAAAAGGGTTGATGTGGGATTGTAAACTGGCGAAATTGACAATAAAGAACATTAAAATTTCCTATTTCACATAAAATTAATAAACTTTATTAATCTTTGATATTTTCATATATATTAACGAAACTAAATACATAACTTTAAAATGATTACATATGACGAGGTGAAGTTGGTTACTGTTACTTCATAACTGTTTTTGAGAGGCAAGTGTTGCATTTGGAAAACCAATTTCTCCGACATTTAGTAATATTTGGGCTTTTGAAATACTTGTTCAATATTTAATTTGTTTTCTTGTCTCAACTTTAATTTATAATGCTTTGTAATATAACGACATTTAGCGTCATTTTGTAATAAAATCGATGTTGTCCTTTAAAATTTTAATAATAAATCTACATTATTTAAAGCTTAAAAGAAGTACATAAATTGTGAAAATTTTTAAAATACAAAGTATGGTGTTTTTATTTTTAACGGTATTTACCTTCTGATAGTTATGTTGTACATCGGTTGTTTGCTCCTCATGCGAGGTGGAAAAGCGTTTCACATGAAATTTAAATTCGCTGTTTGAGAACTTCTCACTTTCTACCAGACTTTATACCTTTTAACTTTACAATTCACAACCGTTGCCTTATTTCCGCGAACGATTATCTAATATTTATAGTAATAAATATGTATAAGTCTTCAGCGGAAGCATTACTGATTTGAATAATGATGTTTATCCCTTCCGGAAAACATATAATATAATAAATATTTCTTTTTTCGTAGCTAATTTTACCTTTTAATGCATAAGATTCGTTACTCCATATCGCTTTCATTTATTTTGGAAAATTGAAATCGTTTCGTGACAAAAGTACATAAGATACAGGCTTGAAATCTGTTAAGGTTAATGTATTCGGTCGGAGACTTTCCATTTATATAATAATTACCAAATATTTATTGTTTTAAGTAACCCCAAAGAGTTGTTTACTTTTCCATATTAAACGATACAAAATCAATAAAAACGCTTCCGTTCGTAGCTAATTTTACAGATAATGGTATGTGAAAAAGAAAATATCGTTCACTTGGAACATGAAAAAGGTCAGGTACATGTCATATACGGCGAGATGGGCTCTTCTCTCAATTTGCGATTAGTGCAGGCTGCGGTGTTAAACAATTACTTCCGTGTTTTTGGCGTGTAAAAATTAAAAACTCAAAGGAAATACATTGTGTGTCCTTTTAATGTTTTTAAGAAGTTTGCAGTTATTAAACCAGTGGTGTTTAATTTTTAAGATACCCTTTCAATGGTCCGAGATCATACGCTACCACTACATCTAGCATAAGTAACATGGTAGTGTATGTTAAATCCTGTGGAAAAGTAGTGAGAAGTCGCATTGAGATGTGGAACCGAATAGAACAGGTCTCGGCATTCGGCTAAGGCAGGTTTGTGAAGTGAGGAAATTCTTAAGAGAGGGTTCTTTCTTTTCAATCCAGTTGGATGGCGTGCGAGAATGGATAGAAGAGAAAGATCAATTTTTAGAAACGGAAATTTTCAATGAAAAACGGCGAATTGAAGTTAAGATTTATTAGCTGTTTACAAAATATATTAAAAATAATTTTTTAATGCGTATTTCGGAAAAGAGTGATATTTACTCAGTGACCAATTTTAATTTATTTTTAAATTTGGACACAAGTTAGTCTTATTCAAGTTTGTGCACATTGCTAAACGTTCAATAGAATAGTACAGATCACTTAATTGATTAGACTTGGCTTTGCAACTTAAACGAGAGGTAATTTTATTGCAAAGCATGATACTTAACTAAATCAAAGCTCACAAGAATGACGCAATAGACAGTTAACGTCCGTTCAGAAAACGAGCAGGAAGAATGCGGAACCCATTAAGTCAGAGTACAATAAGGCTTGCATACATTCCTAGATCTTATCCCTATTGGTTTCCTAGCTGGGGCCTAACCTCCACAATATTTCAGAAGCTAAAAATTTATTTTTACGCAAGAACCTCATAATTTCTAATAATTATAAATATAAACGTGCAATTTACGATAAAATGTAATAAGTAATTATTAGGGGTGTGCAAAATATTTGGTCAGTCCAAATAATTCGATCGAATACCAAATCGAATAGCGCTTGGAAAAGTTCGCGAATAATCGAAGTTTTTGATCAAATAGTCGAATATTCGAAAAGATAGGGAAAAAGTATTTGGTATTTTCAAATAGTTTGCAAACTGGTCGAATAACCGCGGGTCTTTTTCTAATTTGTTGAAGTTCAAGGCCATACCAGGAGAGCGCAGTGAAATTTTTGAACTAGTCCTTTTTTCTGGCCCCTCTTTTTAGGCCGCAGCGCCAAGGACCATATAAAGAGTACATGTAGCTTGCACGTCCATTATCCATACCGTTTGTATTAAAACTTCTTAGCGAAAGGCAGAAGCTGTTTATTCTAGCGCCTATTGGCTAGATTACTCGCGTGTTCTCTTTTGTTATGGAATTTTCTAGAATAGCAAAGTAAAACTAAAATTGAGTAAACCAAGTCCAAAACAAAACTAAAAACCGGGAGGAAATTTGAAGTAAGTATCTTTATGGATTTTTCTGTTTAGAATTTTTGAGTTTACTAAATTAATAATTATTGATATAAAATTAATATAAATGCAATTTTTTAATTTGTAACAAAAGATCTGCTCCCTCGCGTTTTACACATATTTAAAAACTTGAAATTTTAATTAAGTGTTTGCCAACTATGAAGTATGTAACATGTCCTTTGATTTTAATTGTAGTTAATAGTTACTAAAGGTTAAAAGTCGCTAGAAGACTTGGTCGTGGAGTGGTACCTAGGTTATAAGCCTAGTTAATTATTATTATTATTATTTGGCCATGGTACCCAATTAAAATATGTATGATAATTGATAAGTTGATATGCACTATATTTTTGTAGGTTACGATTAACTCATTTTGATCAAATCGAAAAAATTTATCGAAGGAAGGTTGAAAATAAAGACATTTTGTACAACAATTAGAATTAATTTGAATGATAAGTTAGAGTTTACCACAGTGGCGTAATATAAAATTATGGGCCCGCCTGCAGCCTGAGACAATGGACCCCCTTCAGTTTTTTTTTATTAAGAGCCTTAGAGAAGTCTAAGTAAAATTAAAAATTTAAAAGACCAGCTTTTAGGACGGGCCCGTCATTATACCACTGATTTACCAAGCTCGTCCAGGGAACTTTGTTCTAGGCTATACGTACTGTATTTGGTTTAATATTTTACTATTTTCAAGGAAAAATAACAGTGATTTCAATTACTTTTTTTGACAAATATGCAAACTATTTGGCTATTTGAAAACCAAATACGCCGAATAATTTGATATTCGAAATACTATTTGGTATTTGATCAGTTAACTGGTCTAAATTTTTGCCCTTAAAATATTCGACCAAATTATTTGACGTTATAAATTTTCGATTTGGTATTTGCCGTGCTTTTAAAAAAATATTTGATATTTGATTCGATCCCCAAAAAATGGTATTTGCACACCTCTAGTAATTATCAAAATGTACATATGGAAAATTAATACTTTTTATTCATGGTAATTTGTTAACGCAAACGACATCGCATTAGATTCGGATGTTTCAAAGCGATGTTATCATTAATTAAATTATTTATAGGTTTTACCCCTAAGAAAACGTATAGAAGAAGCTGTTAAGAGGGTAGAATGTTTGCGATAAAGCTACGTGTACACTCCTACACATTTAATGTACACGATTTTTTTAGCTTAAATCGCTTAACCTGATGAATATTAATATATTTAAATAACAGGCATTTCTGAGAAGTATCTTGTCCTTCCGGTTGAAATGTGGCTCTAACATCACTGTCTTAAATAGACTATACTGATAAAGTTCAATCTTGTGACGTCAAATCTACATTAAATGTGTTTACTTTCTATTAGTTTTTTTATAGAAACATGAATTACGATCCGAATGATTTATAATTATTTCATATGAAATAAGAAAAATTGTTGTGAAAAACGTTTTTAAAATCTGCGGATTTTTCCATAAATAGAGTAATGTAACGTAATAGGACGTCACCGCTACTTTTTACAATATACGGCACCCAAAATGGAGGACATGGACTAAGCTACGCAGTGCCACCTGTCTATTGCGTAAACTATCGCTATTCCAGTTAGTGTCATATATTTTCAGTAACATAATGCATTAGTAGTAAATCGATTTTGAAGTTGACACCCGACCTAAAATGACCTTTTCCCCAGAATTTAAACTTTGAAAGGCGGGAAGCGGCTTGTCAAAAGATCGAATCAGTAAAAAAACAAGTCGGCCCAGGCCGTAATATTAGTTCCACATCAGTGTATTCGAGTGGGCAAACCCAAACACCCTTAGTAGACACAGGTAGCCAAACTAACACAAAAACTGTTCAGGCTACGTGATTTCTTATCGTTTGATATATAATTTACCATCCTATGTTAAAGAGTGGCCACCGCCCATCCTCAGGATACGCGGGTGGGCAAACCAATACAAAAGCTGTTGAGGCCATGTGATTTCCTATCTTTTGATATATAATTTATCATCCTATGTTAAAGAGTGGCCACCGCCCACCCTCAGGATACGCGGGTGGGCAAACCATTTTAAAAGCTGTTGAGGCCATGTGATTTCCTATCGTTTGATATATAATTTACCATCCTATGTTAAAGAGTGGCCACCGCCGACCCTCAGGATACCCGGGTGGGCAAACCAATACAAAAGCTGCTGAGGCCATATGATTTCCTAGCGTTTGATATATAATTTACCATCCTATGTTAAAGAGTGGCCACGGCCCACCCTCAGGATACCCGGGTGGGCAAACCAATACAAAAGCTGTTCAGGCCATGTGATTTTATATTATCTCAGTGATTAAATTACTATTTTCTTAGAGCAGATATTTAATATGGATTATTAACAACTGCATAAATCATATTATTGCAAGAATGTATTTATGTACTAAGAATATGGCAAGACGTAGATTCTGTCCCCATGGTCGCATACTTTGCAGCTTAAGGGCCTGTTGCAAAAGCCCTAGCCAAAGTGCTAGACCATTGAATTTAACATGTGCGATTCTAGCAAAGCAGACTTTTGCAACAGGCCCTAAGTTTGACTGCTTTGTATTTATTGGTCTCACTCTTTCACGTAGACACGAGCGTAGACGATTCCAATCTTACTAGAGTTCTATCGAATGAGACCAACTATTTTTTCGGTCACTCTCCCTTTAATAAGAAAGTGCCACACTTATTTATTACTTCTGACCATACACGGTTTCGATAAGAAAGTGCCAAATTTATTTATTACTTCAGACCATACACGGTTTCGATAAGAAAGTGCCAAATTTATTTATTACTTCTGACCATACACGGTTTCGATAAGAAAGTGCCACACTTATTTATTACTTCTGACCATACACGGTTTCGATAAGAAAATGCCACACTTATTTATTACTTCTGACCATACACGGTTTCGATAAGAAAGTGCCACACTTATTTATTACTTCTTACCATACACGGTTTTGATAAAAAAGTGCCACACTTATTTATTACTTCTGACCACAGACGGTTTCGATAAGAAAGTGCCACACTTATTTATTACTTCTGGCCATACACGGTTTCGATAAGAAAGTGCCACACTTATTTAATACTTCTGACCACACACGGTTTCGATAAGAAAGTGCCACACTTATTTATTACTTCTGACCATACACGGTTTCGATAAGAAAGTGCCACACTTATTTATTACTTCTGACCATACACGGTTTCGATAAGAAAGTGCCACACTTATTTATAACTTCTGACCACAAACGGTTTCGATAAAAAAAATTGTCACAATCCAGGCGGCGCCACCGTCTCGATGCGACAGAACTAAATTCAACTTTCACCTAAGAAGAGTCTATTTCCGTTTGATTAATCCATGATTGATCCTTTCTAGGTGAAAGTTAAACATGGATCTATCAACTGCAGCTTTAGCTAGTGCAAGTTTTTATCATATAACTATTCTGGTTTTTTCATGGAGTAAACAGTAAACAGGATAAAGAAAATCTTTACGCCCAGGAACTAGTATTTTTTTAATATTGTCGTTAAAGAAGGCTAGTTCCGGGGCCATTGTTCAAGGGTAAAAGTTCAAGAACAAATATTGAAGAGTACGGCGTATCTCGGTTGGTATAAGCGTCGGGTTTTGGATACTACGCGGCCCGCGGCTATCTGTGTTCGAGTCTCGGCGACGACGCTAATAATATGAATTATAAAAAAATTATTTTTCGCAGCTCCATCTACCGTGTCGTCGCTTTCCACGCCAAACAAACAAACATACAAACACTTAACGACATTCCGTCCATAGCAATAGTCCCACTTCGATATATATATATATCTCGATGTGGAACTAACGAGAGAGAAAAAGAGGGCGAGGGGGCAGATTGTCTTTTCTACTAGTGGAAAAATAAAAAATAATTTTTTCAGTAATAATAGCTTTTTTATGAGGAAAATTTCGCAATAACTCAAAAATATTATAAAACGAAAAAAATATTTGCTGGCTTTGCGTAACTAAGTAATTATATTCCAAGAAGTTTTATTTAAGGAATATCTGATATAAATTATCAATTGTAGAAAATAACAGGTACACATCACTTAGAGATAATTTTCTTTTCGTCGTTAATTTCTTAGCTTACTTGCAAATAAAATATATATTCTATTTGCGAGTAAGCTGAAGTGATTAAAACAATATATATATTTTTTTGGATTTAAAGTTATTTTATCGGATTTCATTTGTTTTTGGCTTTTCTGAATCAAATTATCTTTACAATTTACTCTTTTGAAGACCTGTTGGCATGACTATGGTATAATGAGTTGGTATATTTTAGTAATTAATTCTATAAATCCGTCCTCATAACTTAAAATTAATCTCATTATTATTAGAATCTTACGTCCTGGTTGTAGTTTAGCCCTCCATAGTTAACTACACTAGTTTTCAATCTTGTAGCGGCCATCCAGCGCCCTAAAGTCTTAATGCTAACCCTTAGGCCTTGGAGCGACCATCCAGTACCTCCATGTGCCGTCCTACTTAAATTATCTTTTGCCTGCCAACCCATAAACTGAGTCTATACAACCCTAAAAGGATCATTCAGTTCCTAAATAATTTTGTCGAAACCTGTTATATAACTCAACAAGGTAATATCCTTCGTAATTTTGTGATAATATGTCTGTGATACGACTATCAGTGTGATATTAAATCTTTACTATTTTTTGATACGAATTTGAACATCTCTCTTTCACTATCTTACATTGGGAAAACCCATCGGGTCCTAGGATCCGAACAAATAAATTCGAAATTGCGACGCAGGGATTATTTTCGTCCTTTTATTCTCCCTGGAATTTAGCGCTCGGGCCTCGTCCCTCTAGATTTCCCACTTTTCGGCCCACCACCTGCTCGTAAAGTGGTGCACGTCGTAATATCGGGCTTCGGCGCCATTTTGCTTACGCTCGCTCTCATGTCTAGCGTAGCCTTTAACAGCGCCTCGCTAGGGGGCGATGTTCATACCGAGAAGAAGTCACTCCGCGAGTTGCTCTCGCTTTGTCAGTAAGAGACATACTTATTGAAGAATATTATAGAGTTATGATCATTCGTTTTTCCTAGGCCCAAAGTATTGTATTTTTATTTGAAAAGTTTATAAGTGGAAAAGAATATCGTATATTTGGATTTTCCAAATCATACTAAAGTAAGCCACTAAAAGCCTTGCCTTTTTAGAAAGCCACAGTCATTCGACATGACGGCACTTAAAATGAAATAGTGAGTGTCAGTGACGGAAATCTCGCATTTAATACCGTTTTAAAGGTCTAGGATTTCTTTTGCCAGTTTTTCTTTTCCGCAACGCAAATATCCTGGTGGTAGGCCAACCGCAGAGCACGTTGGCCCACCACCAGGGTTATATGCGCTGCGGAAAAGCAAAACTGGAAGAAAACATCCAAGGCCTTTAAAGGGATAATGAAATCCGTATTAAACCTATATTTATTCTTTTTCTAATTCTAAAATAAGTACGAAAATGGTACTTACAAAATTTTATTGATTAAATTCAATTTTTAATTAAATAAAAACTTCAGTGAAAACTGGCTGTAGCAGACGTCGGCCGCTTTCCACTGTATTTTGCCAACGTCAAGATTCATATAGGGTAAACAATCGCCACTCTTTTCGCCCCTTGAGCCAACCGCCAATAAGAGATCTCAATTCCCAAAACCGGAATTTTGACATTCTTCACTCGCTTATTTTGCTAAGCCTACTTCAAGCAACTTCAGAATTTTCGCTTATAAACGTAATAAGTGCTTTTAAAAAGGTTATTAAATAGTAATTGGAGGCAAAACTGAAGATGGAAGAGAAACATTTAGCTGCGCAGCCATTTATGTTTGAGCCTAGAGCAGCTGAACATAGAAATAGAGGTAGAGGTGTTGACTCTGATGAAGAGCCTGAGGTTGAGAATGAAGTTGGTGTGAACCCAAATAACGAACGAATTTGGAATACTAACTGGTTAGTAGTCTAATCTATTGTTATGCCTTAAACCTATATAGTTCTTTGATACCAGAAATTAACTAAAAAAATAGGTGCAGATGTAAAAACTGTTGCTGCCAGGAGGTCAGGCAAATTCGAGAAAAGGCTGTTGGTCATGCATGTATACAGACCTTTCGTAAACTTGTGGTTAATTGTACCGAAATGGATGTCCTAGAAAACAATTACCTTTATCATGTTCAGCAAATGAACGATAGAAACGATTTTAACTTTCATGAGTACGTTTGTCAGTAAAACTAAGTCTATAATATTTTTCAGTAAGTGTCATTGTAGAAATATTTTACTGAGAGCTATTCATAGTGACGCCATAGTGGTAAGAAAATCGCCCCCTTATGAAGCGCTGTTAAAGGCTATAAGAGGTACTATAACAAGGGGATGCAAAACAATGCAGAAAGCCCATTATGGTCTCTTGTGATTACCTTTTGGTAAATGTTTGGAATACAAAAAATAAGAAGTGACAGACTTAAGAAACAATATTGTAAACTTATGGTAAAACCATATCTTTTCCCCACAAAATAAAACGTTTAGAGGATCCTTATAGGAAATATAGGTATATAGCCTACATAAACTATATATATGTAGTTCATGGCAAAATGGGTTTACGTAGGAGGACACCAATTCCCAGCTGCGCAGTTGTAAAGATCCGGGAATCTTTCCCAGAGGAATCTGGTGAATACACCGGATTTAGGTATCCCCGATACCAAGGTTTCTGTGTTTTCATAGTGCTTATAATACCTAATTTTTTCATAATTTCCGTAATTTTTGTAAATAATTCCTTTGTTTTATAAGTCAGTCCGATGGTATTATCATATTGTGCCATTCATAGTATTTTTGTTATAACCCCTTCATTATCGTTAAATAATTCCATTATATTTTCAGTATTTCTTAAATAATTCATATTATTAGTTAGTGGCATTATTACATTTTTGTTATTGTCCCATTTTCATATAATTACAAAATATTTTGCCACGCTGATCAGTAGTTAATGTATAGAAAGGTAGGCCAAATAAGTGGGCTAAAATATATTATTAATATTCTTAAACCTCTTATTATCCTTAAAGGCCGCCTACATGATATTTCGATGTACTCTCTTCAATTGGAAGTAGGCTGACTGCATAGCATATGTGACTTACAACCTACCTACTTCCAGTTCAAGAAAGAGTAAACCAAAAATTAATGTAGGTGCCTTTTAAGCTACCATCAAAAATTTTATTTTATTCCAAATGTATGCCCCCCCCCCCTGAGGATTTGGGGGCACTCTGAAGGCTTGTGTCTTTCCATTGTGGGGGCGCTATCTAGGCCTCATTTTACTGTTAGTTGCAAATATAACAATTTAATAAAAGTATTATTTTCAAGTAAAAAATGACAATATTTACAAGTCTGAATTTTCATCGAAATCTGCGTTTTCTTGCTATAATTTTGTCCTTATCAACTCCTTTTGAATATTTAGCAGCAAGAGTTTCTGCTTTACACGCCGGTGCCATTAGGGTACTGCCTTTAGATGCTTTCAATGCATTTTTATATGCCATTTGTAAAAGATTATCAACATATTCTGAAAAAAAAGATTTAATGTGAATGGGCTAAGTATCATATTTAGCATTTATTGCATCACTGAAAAAGTTTAAAAATACCATATGTGTTTTCTTCCAAAATGACCTTAGCAGTTGGTTCTCCAGCCTTTGCTTTTGGGTAGGCCACATAACACTCTTCTTCACCTTGCTGGTTAAGTCGTTTCGCTTTTTGTCCATTTTCATTAAAATGAAGGGCTGCTAGATATGTTCTTGGAAGGAAATAAATGTGAAAATAATATGAAATAAAACAAAGTTTGAGTAACCTACCTAGATGGCATCGACTATGAATTCAGCACCGAATGAAAAACCTCCAATGAGTATTAGGAGTATTAGGAGCAGTGATAATAGGCAAAAAGTTTTTGATATGTGATGGATTCTGCATATGAAATAATACGTAATTGAATTAAATTATATACAAGGTGTTTCATGGGACATAAGGAGTAACAAGAATGTATTTATTTGTACCTAGGGAGAATGTCTATGTAGAGCCGTTCTTTAGCGTTTCTCTCAACCGTTGCGCTCCCCCCTTAAGATAAACCCAATCTTCTCGTTAATGCAATTGCTCGGTAAAATTTACATCACCCGATGCGGTAGAATCAAAGGCGGTGACCTTTTGTCTTTCCCTCCCCAAGGCATACCCTCCATTCTCCCCTCCCAACTTGTATTTCGCTTGTAGCATTCATTATGCAAAAGGTTCGAATCAGTGGAGTAGCCAGGATTTCGCTTCAGGAGGGGCACACAATGAAAATAAATAAAAAAGTAAACAATTTGTACTCCCCCCTGTGCCCTCCCCTAGCTACGCCACTGGTTCGAATGTCACACTTTGGTAATTATGCTACTTTTGATATAACATATATTTCTTACCTCTGCTTGTCCAATATCTCTCATCCTCAGTGGATATCTCATCATGCAGAAGACAATTTGGAAATTCTGGTGTGCCCCTTATGTATGTCGCAGATATGGACCCAGCAAACACAAATCGTCCCTGGGACGTCCCAGCATGGTCCATAGAGCCCAGCTTGGTCCCGTCCAAAATTCGTCCTACGGGACGAATAACGGACGTTCCATTTTAGTCCTCGTAGTACCAATTTCGCGACATCCGATATTCAGCCCAGTCGACGTCGCACGGATCTCCACTATTCGTCCGAAATGTTTCGTCCATCAATGCTATCTAGAGGCGCGTTTATCAGTAATTAATTTTAATTTGTTTCACCTGTATTTGTATTTGAGCTGATAATGATTAATGAACCACAAAATATTAATTTTATTATGAATATTAATATTTAAATTTACGAGTTTATTTAATGTGAATTAATGAAATTACGTGTTAAATCAAAACTACTTAATTATTTAATTAATTTTATCTGTTCTTAATATTTTTATTTTCTTAATTTTTATTTCCATTATTTTCATTTGATGAATTATTTCTACAATCACAGCCAATTACTGCGAAAAAGCTGATCTAAGTTGGCCGCGCTAAAGTCCTTTTAAAATATCTGGTAGCCCAGTTTGTAGTTTCTTTTTGTACGACGCCATTACTCGATAGTTTGGAATCGGTCACCATAAAGTCCATTATGCGTTCTACACAAACGTTAAAGATTATAACATAGTAATCTCTAGTATCGCTGATAATATATCATAAGAGTAAGTATTTTATTAAAAAAACTGTTTGATTTTTTTAATGATTTTAATTCTATTTTTTTAATGTGTCTTTTACAGAGGTAGCAAGAAAATATAGGGCCTGCAGGCCCGAAAATATGTTTGATCAAAGTCTATTTTGACTCGTTACCTTTATGGAGTATTCATCTTCACTCTCACTGAATGGTGGACTTATAGCTCAAATGTGTTCCGTGAATAGTTTAGTGAATTTGCAGTGTATTCTCCGAAAGTTAAGGGAGGTTCGCTGTTTTTAAAGTTCATTTTGGACCTGTACATGTTTCAATTTAACTTTTTAAGTTTATTATTCATTACTCTCACTGAACGGTTCGCCTAAAGCTTTATTTCATACTGTTATATTTTATATATCGAATTTGGAATTCAAAAAGTAAGATTTGCGTTGAATTCTCCGAAAGTTAGGGAAGGTTCGCTGTTTTTAAAGTTCATTTTGGACCTGTGCATGTTTCAATTTCACTTATTAAGTTTATTATTCATTACTCTCACTGAACGGTTCGCCTAAAGCTTTATTTCATACTGTTATAGTTAAATTGTAATTCTAAAAGTAAGATTTTGATAGATATTAAAATTAAGCTTCGAGAAACAGTAATTTCTAGAGTACATTTTCCATCCGATAGTCTTAATTTTTTTTAAGCAATAGTATTAAATGGCTTAGTTTTATTTTGCTTCTGATTTAAAAATTAATTTAATTGTTATTTTTACATTTGTATAAGGAAGGTTATTTAATTTTTTAATAGTTTAGTTCGAAATTTATTTTGTTATATAAAAATTAAATAACTATATAAGTTTTGTAATTTATATGTTAACTGCTAATACTTGAGTTTCCAACTTTCGAAAACCTATCGTAAAAATTTAATAACCTTATATAATAAATTTAAATTCTTAATTTTTATGCAGAGTTCGTGTTATTACAATCAAATTGTACACTTGTTGCTGGATTTTTTCCATTATCTTGTATTTTAATGTTTTGAATAAAATTTTAATATCCAGTTTGGCTTTTTAAATTATATGTTCAGAATACGATATCAAATGAACGTCCTAGTTTCATCCTTATTGAGCCATGATTGAACCAAATTAAAGGCCCAAAGACATCTCTAGGTTTTATAGAAAGACATCCAGGGGACGACCGCCGTAATCGCCGTTGGACGTCCGAAAACTCGTCCCCGGGACGTACTACGGCTATAGACAAACCGGACATTTGGACGTCCTTTAACGTCCAACCGACGTCAACCCCGGATTTTGGGATGTCCTACGGACGAAGGCAAGATCCGAGTGTGACGTCTATCGGATGTCCAAAGGACGTTTTTGTGTTTGCTGGGGAAATCCATTTACCAATACGTTCATCCTTGGTCTCTGACGAGCGAGCTACCCAATACACGTGATTGATAATCGACTGTATCCATAACTCAAGGTCTTCACAACCCTTTATTTTCAATACTGCCCCTAGTTTCTTCATTAAGTCTAAAAAAGTTTTTTTTTAAATTACTTAATAATGGTTGAAAACTTGAAACCATGGAAAAATATCTACTTTTAGCCACATGCCAGTTGTCAAATTCATGGGTAATTTCTGGGTGTTTTTTCCTTATATATGCTGTAATTGCAATGTGTCGATCTGTTACTAATTTTCGAATTTTAACACCTTTGTCACTGAAAAATTTTAAGCCTCTAATTAGGCCTTCATTTCCATAGCGTTAGAGCTCTTGACTTCAGTTGATTGTACAAGCTCAATATGTATGATTTTTCTTGTTTCTCCAATCATAAAGTTGTACATCTCGTATTTAGCAGAGAAACCTATTTGTTCAATTTAAACATTTATATTTCAAGGTTCATTTTATCAAAGAATTAAATTAATTAATAATTAACTAGCAGGTGAATCTGCCCTTCCATCTGCGCAGACATTTAGAGGTGTTTCTTTCACTTTTTCTAACAGTTTCTCCTGTTCACTATGCCATAGCTACATATTTATGTATGAAATTTAAAAAGCAAAATTCATATACAATAAAATTAAATTAAAAAGAATGGATAGCTTATGCTTTTCTATTATTGGATGAAACATTCTTTGGTAATAGAAATACATTCTCAAACTGAAGCACTGGAGTTCAAATTGTTTCAAAACCATCAAAAATTTAGTGGGCAAAGCTCCAGAAAAGAATATGCATGCAGCGAGTAAATAATTTCCCTAAGCTGTTTCACCAAATTTTGGCTGGCTTGACCAGTTAAAAATGTGGCCATCCAAGCATTGCGTCTCAATGCTCAGAAAAGAACCAGAAATTCTTCGTTTAAAATTTGATATTGGACTTTTATGGCATACATGGCACATTTTGAAAAGTGCGAAGAGACATGATGAAAAGACAAACTTATCCTCAAGATGAGGATCAAGTTCAGATGGAAAGGTCTCTCTATATACAGGGTGTCTCAATTTGCTCGATCAGGCCATTTTTCTCAAAATTTATTTATGCTAGGGTTCTGAAAATTTCAGGGTTTATTTGTTAGGTATGGAAGGCTTTGGTTACTAAATTTCAGAAAAATCGAACGATTTTGTGCCGTTTTGGAAAATTTATTTTTTCACCGGTAGGTGTCACGCAAAATGTTTCAATAGAAAAGTTGTAGGGCATAGTCGAAAGTAAAAAATAATTTGGGTTCGGTTGAAAAAGACCTATTTTTCACTGAGTTTGGAGGTCGGGGGAAAAACAAGTTGTACTAGCAGCCTTTAACGAATTGTAGGTAACATGCATTTCAGTTATAAGATTTCGAAAAATTAACAAATAATAATTAGCCCAAGTGGCAAAAGTTTTTTAATGACTTCTACAAAATGTTTTCAAAAATACCACCTTCTGATGTTGCACATTGCGAAATGCTCCCCGAACCATTTCTGGAGTCACCCGGCGACATGCTTCGATGATTCTTGGTCGTAAATCTTCAACGCTCGTCACAGGTGTTTGGTATACGTAGTCCTTTACGAATCCCCAAAGAAAAAAGTCGAGTGGTGTTAGATCAGGGGATCTTGCAGGCCAACGAACAGGACCAGTTCTTCTGATCCATCTTCCAGGAAACTCGTCGTTTAGATATGCAACCACGTCACGATATTGGTGAGGTGGCGCCCCATCTTGCTGGATGCGTCTGTACTCGGCCAGAGGAATGTCGTCCAACACGTTGGATATTTCATTTTGAAGGAACTCCAAGTAGTTTTGACCGTTCAGACGATTTGGCAGGAAGAACGGGTCAATAATTCTGTCACCTAACAGACCAGCTCACACATTTAAGCGAAACTGCACTTGGTGGCGGTGAGGAAATCCCCAGTGTGGATTCTCGTAGTCCCACATATGTTGGTTTTGACGGTTGAAAGGCCCATCTCTTCCGAATGAACATTCGTCGGACATCAGTAGTTGATCGTGAAAATCCTGGTGTGCGTCAGCCAAGAGGCAAAACCAATTGCAGAAGTCGAGTCGGCGCTGTCTATCACCGTCATGCAGTCCTTGGTGAAGTGTCGCTCGATAAGGATTAAAATGGTGTCTTTTGAGTGTTCTCCAAACGTAGTTTCGATCCAGCCCTAAGTCAAAGCTGGCAGTCCTGACGCTCGCTCGAGGATAGGCGACGAAGTAGGCAAGTATGGTGTTTTCCATGTCGATGTCCTGGAGACCACGACCACGAAACCTCGGATTGATATTACCCCAGTTGTCGAAGTCGCGGAACACTCTAAGAACCGTCGTATGACTTGGTCGGCAATTGGGAAATCTTCGTCCTTCTCCGTAAATTAATTCTAGCATATGAGCGCGCTGATCTCGAGTGTAAAGAGGCATACTGGACAACAATCGGCCAAGCTGAGATAATGTTTTAACTTTGAAATGTAAACGCTTTAAATACTACTCGGACACTTGATATTTCACGTTAAAAAACAACAAAAGAAAAATAAGCGTAATTTTTGGTCTACAAATTTTTGTTTGATGATCTTACTCGTAACCACGTCGAAATGGAAGACGCGGTCTTTGTCTACTTTGTCTAATTAGGTGTTGAACGTAATAATTTTCTTTAACAATAACTTTTTGCAGATCTGATTATTAACTACATAGCTCAAAGCATAAGTTCCCTAAAATAAATGTACATGTGTGTTGTGATTATGTACGATTGTTTACGTTAAAGGCTATTGCCTGCTAGTACAACTTGTTTTTACCCCGACCTCCAAACTCAGTGAAAAATAGGTCTTTTTCAACCGAACCCAAATTATTTTTACACTTTCGACTATGCCCTACAACTTTTCTATTGAAACATTTTGCGTGACACCTACCGGTGAAAAAATTAATTTTCCTAAACGGCACAAAATCGTTCGATTGTTCTGAAATTTAGTAACCAAAGCCTTCCATACCTAACAAATAAACCCAATTTTCAGAACCCTGGCATAAATAAATTTTGAGAAAAATGGCCTGATCGAGCAAATTGAGACACCCTGTATAAAAAGAAATATAATACCTTAAAACATTTATTCAAATTTAATATCATTTCAAATAAATTACTCTGAAGATTCAAAGTCCTCATCAGTCTCTTGACTAAGAGGTAAAGTCTCACTGTTCGCTTCGTAAGTAGGATCAGTAAGTTGGATCAGTAAGTTGCGGGTCACTTTTAATTGATAGAGTTCCTTGGGAAAAAGTAATAGGCTCTGGGAAAGGTTCTTCAGGAAAATCTTCTTCTGGTTCAGACTCGTAGGTGTCAGGTTGATCCACAATTGGAGTAGAAAAACATATAGGGGAGGGAAATGGTTCTGTAAAACCTAAATCTAAACAAACTAAGTTGTTATGAATTGTACATTCCAAGTTAACTTTATTTTTACCAATTGGAAGCACCATGGTTCCTATGTCTCTTCTCTTTGGTTCTGAGGTTTGAACAGCCATCGATTTATTAGTTTTCTAAAATAAATTCCATTTATATCTTAAATAAATTTTACAATAGATAAGAAAAAAAATTTCTTACCCTTCTTCAGCATCGTGAAAACTCAAGTCCATTCCGTATGAAAGCAAAGGCAGTGGAACATTCTCTATACTTTCTTCTACATTTAATGCTTTTGGATTTTCCATTGGTTCGGGGATTGGAGCCTCTACAAATCTTGGTCCAGCATCATGGTCACTAAGTCTCAATCTTTTAGACTGGTTAAGATCATTATTTACATGTGGTACTGATCCACGTTTAAGACGTTGTTTTGCACCAGCAGCATTGAAGTTATAACAGTGATCAGGGAAGTGATTGGAACATATTGTTAAATTTACTGAAGGAACCCAATCGTCAGATCTCCCTAATATTTTAATCCACTGACTTTTAATAGTAGTATCATTGGGAAATATATGGAACATTACATTATGTCGTTTTGTGTTCTGGCGAGAATTATTACAGTCAAAAACTACACATCTATCTCCAGCAGACATCTGTAGATGTAGAAAGTTACTGTTAGACTGATTTGTTCGGCCACTGTTAAATAATACTCAAAATTATTCATTAACCGATGAAATTGAACTGAAACAGCTTTAATTACTAGTCGATAACTTTTATATACTTTTTAAAAGCACTTATTACGTTTATAAATACAATTTGGCGAAAATACTGAAGTTGCTTGAAGTAGGCTTAGCAAAATTAGCGAGTGTAGAATGCCAAAATTCCAGTTTTGGGAATTGAGATCTCTTATTGGCGGCTAGGCTCGAGGGGCGAAAAGAGCGGCGATTGTTTACCCTATATGAATCTTGACGTTGGCAAAATACAGTGGAAAGCGGCCGACGTCTGCTACAGCCAGTTTTAATTTTACTTCGGTTATTGCTCAAGATAACGTTTTAGATAAACCAATTGAATGTACAAAAAATGATTCGACATTTGCTCTATATGAAGTGAGCCCCTCGGAAATTGAAGAAACCATAAAATCACTACATTTAAATTCAGCCCCAGGCTTCGACGGTATCCATCCTAAACCGATAAAGTATGTATCCGAATTTCTATTAATCCCCCTTGTATTTCTTATAAATCTCTCTTTGTCAAGTGGTATATATCCTGATCACTTAAAAAAATTATATATTAGCCCAATCTTTAAAAAGGGGAATCCCAGCCACCATGGGAACTATAGGCCAATATCTGTGCTATCTGTAATAGCCAAAATCTTTGATAAATGCCTCTTTAGAAGACTTAACTCATTCTGCGAAAAACACTCCCTTCTATCGAATTATTAATTCGGGTTTAAAGCGGGAATTGGAACTGATTCGGCTATAGTCACGGCCTATAAATCGGTACTCACCGCACTTGACAGCGGATTATATTGTCTAGGTCTATTTTTAGACCTAGAGAAAGCTTTCGATAGCGTCCACCACGAACGTTTACTTAAAAAACTTGATCGCGTAGGGATCAGAGGATTGGGCTTATAATGGGTACGACCGTACGAACCTATTTAACAAATCGAACTTGTTGTACCAAAGTCAACAATGTTATATCTACTACTGACGTTATAATGATTGGTGTTCCCCAGTGATCCATATTATCCCCACTTTTTACCTCTCCGAGGGGACAAAGTCCCCTAGGAGGGGTTATACAACCACCGTGTCTGTCTGTGGGTCTGTCTGTCAGGCCTGCGAACGCGTTCGCATTTTCGGTGCAAAGTGTAATCACTGCGTACGCAGTTTCTCGAGATCTCTGCGTTCGCAGTTTCTCGAAGGGTTGGCAAAACCACCGTGTGACGGTGAGCGTTAACGGATTCATTTGCGGTTTGGTTTGGATGGTGATTTTTCGCTCACCGTCGTGACGGTTTGGTGTATTACGTTTTTGTAATGTTTATGCGTAGGTTGTGAGTGTTGAATTTGTTGTATTTGTGTTCTGATGGTTGTGCATGTTGAGTCGGTTATGTTTATATGGGCGTTTTCTCTCCAAGTTCTTCTTAATGACTTTGGGACGGACCGAGTGCTGAGTGTAATGCTACCTCTCAACGTCCAATGGCAGGGTTTCCACCAGTTGTACACGATATTAGTCTTAGTATCAATTTGCGATCGCATCGGGCGGGATTTGAACCCGAGACCTCCTGCTTGACAGGCGGACGTTCTACCACAGAACCACCGACACTTGTTACGCCTTATTGAAAATTAGACCTTCAGCTTTATCGGAAGCGTATTTAATAGAGTACGAAATTTTGGTTTAATTGAAATAGAATTGAAATTGAAATTATTGCATCGAAGAAATTCTAATTTAGCGTTTCTCTATTGATTAAAAACAAATGCGCCACCCAGGTTTCGAACCCGGACCATTCGGCTTGGCAGTCGACCGCTCTACCACAGAACCACCGATAGCTGCTTAGGTTCACTGAAATTAAGACACGCATCGTAAGCATAATAGGTAATAAAGTCTTTTTTTATTAATGAATTTATGAAGGCCTAATCTGGTTTTTTTACGAATGAAATTTTAAAGGTTAAATCTTGTTTTAGCGCAGTCAGCCGAGATAAGAGGGTTAAAGGGTAGACCCTGTGGGTGGTCCACTTTGTTAGTTTTTTGTTATTTATTTACGGGTATTCTTAACGACCTATATATAGTTGTGTTAATTCAAAGACGATAATTTAACGTTTATTGCTTTAAGAGCTGGCGGTTAGTCAAGTGGCTCTCTGTGCTTTGTTGATGGTAAGGTTTTTGCTTCTTTTAAATATATTTGGTGTGGATATTTGGATATCTACGATTTCTAACGCAGTCAATGATTTCCTGGGTGTGCGAATCATTATATGATATTGGAAATTGGAAGGCATTGGTCTTTTTCATGCGGTATGTGTCACAACGTCAACTGGAAGTCTACGAGTGTTGAAATATAATGAGCGTTAAAGATGCGGCAAGTATTTCGTAAGCGAGAAAAATACAATTACCATCTGTAGATATTTCTTTCATTAAAATTTGCTTAGTATTATATTCAACTGATAAACATGTACTGTAAAAAGGGTTAAATTCAATTGTGCATTGTTTTAGTAAGTCTAACTCGCTGTTGTAACTACTTAATTTATAATATACTGAATAAATTAAACTCGATTGTTTCGTCTCAATTATTTAAATTAAAATTAAAATTTTATACCGGGCAGGGTTTGAACCGAGAATTCGTTTTTCGTAAATAACTCTGAATTGCGGAGATATCTTTGGGGGTCGTGTCGAGAAATTAATACCACTAGGGACCATTCTTCCGAGGAGAGGTATATTTTGGCTTGCCAACTTGTTTTTAATTGCTACCTAAATGATCTTATCTGTAAAATCTTAAATGGCTTATACCTGTACGCGGAAGACACTTTTTTAATTTTTAGTCATTTAAATTCAAATACCCTTATGGAAAATGCAAATAAAGCCCTCATTATAATAAATACATGGTTAGAAAAAAATGTGCTTAAACTTAACGTATCCAAAACGGAAAATATTATGTTTAAAAACACCAACAAATGGATTGACGACAGCTTATGCGTACACTCTAAAAAAGGTTGGGTAAAAAATATTGGGTAAAATATTATTTTACCCATTTTGAGTCACTTTTGACCCAATTCAAATTTATTGGGTAGTCTTGTTTCACTAACAAGGAGACTACCCAAGGTGATAATCACCGATTTAATTGAAACTAGGTGGGTATGTAGACCTTATGGTAAAATGAAATTTCACCAAGGGAAAAATTGCAATGGGCATTAGTTTTGCCCTGGCAACTGAAAATGTTTTTGACAATACAGTATGTATATTTTCTCATTGAAAATAACATGGGAATCTGAGCACTTCTAAGGGTACCCCATGTGAAACATTTTAAAAAAAATTTAAATTTCAAAACCAAAAAAAAATAGATCAAAATTGTTAAATGAAATGAATTTTATGATATTTTGATGAATTTTGGTCAATATGATCAAAATATGTAAAAATTGATCAATTGTTGTTTTCAATGGGACAATATACAGACTGTGTTGTCAAAAACATTTTCGGTTGCCATGGCAAAACTAATGCTCATTGCAACTTTTCCCTTGGTGAAATTTCATATTACCATAAGGTCTACATACCCACCTCCCCCAGTAGCACACGTAGTGCGTTTTATGGTCGGGTAGGGGTCGCGCTGTCGGGTAGTAGTCGGAGTCGGCTAGTGTGCGTCTTGCCGACTCAATGCCGACTGATATGGTTGATTTAAATATCCTTCGCGGTTGGGCCGACTATCATTTGAGCAGCTGTAAAACATACGTTTTATTGTATACAAATTGTCAAAGGTTGGTCGGCCCGATGTTCCTCCAGAAACTCAAAAAGTCCGATTTCTGGTCGGATATGGGTCTTGCTTTCCGAAAAGATAGAAACCGATTGTTAGTTTTACGCCGACTTAATACATATCCCTCGTGGTCGGGCCGACTATAAATTGAGCAGTGGTTATATATGCGTTCCCGTACAAAACGTTTCGTTACAAAATTCTATAGAACGGTTTTATAGAAAGTTAATAGAATAATTTTGAATAATGTCTGTGGAATAATCAGCAGAGATATCATAGATAGTCTTTAGCAAATGGGTCATTTTTCTAATTTTTTTTTAAAAAACATCTTTAGAAATTATTAAAATGTTTCTTTATAGGGTATATAAACTTTTCTGTAAAAATTTGAAAGGTTTCTTTAGATTGGTTTATAAAGACATTAATGAAGTTATCTTTAAACTTTCTATATTTTTTCTTACAGTTTCTTTAGAAGTTATATAGAATTTCATCAAACTTTTTAAAGACTTTCATCAGAAATTTTAAAGATTATCATTAGAATTTTAACATCAGAATTTAAAAAGAATTTCATTAGAATTTAAAAAAAAATTCATTAGAATTTAATCTGAATTTTTATAGAATTTAAAAGGAATTTTAACACAATTATTTTTTATAAATAAAATTTGATCTGACCCTATCGTTACGTAGAGCTAATGGTAGATGAAAAAACATTTTGTATTTTTAATAAAACAAATTATCCCACAATGTTCGAATATTATAAAAATATTTTTATTTCAAATTTTTTACATATCATGAATTGCACTGAATTTCGAATTGCATTCTTTTACTTTGTTGGACAATGAGTCCATAATGTCCCTTTTTCGAGCATTTAGATACCTTTTCATAGTATACCCTAAAAATATATACGAAAATTAGAGATAACTATTCAAAATATGATATCAAGAACATTTCAATTTTTCAAAGTTACATTTCCACAACCAAAACATCTATCTGTTAAAGGGATCCCTCACTCACAACAGGGGAAGGCATAGGGGTCACAAAAAAACTGGTTTTGAAGCACACTGCAAGGCTGGATTTTATGTTACCCCTATGCCTCCCCCTGTTGTGAGTGATGGATCCCTTTAACCAGGGCAGATGGGGGGGGCAGGGAAACCAAAATCCTCAGGGCCCACCAAGGACGGATAGGGGGTCCCGTTGTTGTAGGGGTAGGGGTCCATCGAGAAGTTGAAATATGTTTTCAGGGTGTGAAGGGGGGGGGGGGCGTCCCATCCAAGGGCCGGCGAGTATCTTTTGCCCCAAGCATCAGAAAACCTCTGCAAGACCCTGCTGATAACTTTGGTTTATTAACTTCAGATAGTATAAAATTCAACTAATTATACAAACCAACAATTGCTTCTAGTTTTGCCTTGTCCAATCCAGGCTTCGGTGTCATCCATTTGTGGGCATTACTTCCGCGACCAGTGAGAGATTTTCCAATTATATCCTCCATGGGAAATAAGTGGACCAATAGCGATCTAGCTAGGACTGTTGGTCCAGTTGATGACCTTAACATCATGGTTAAGACATTTTTTTCCACACTTACACTGGGTCCAATTACGACCATAGTCTGCTGGAAGAACATATTATTAGTTGAAGTTAAATTTCAATAAAAGGCTTAAAACCTAAAATGGTAAAATACAATGAAATATCTTACATTTTGGAAGTCATCAATAGCTCTCGGTTGAGATGATTTTTCAATATCATCCGAAAAACCAGAGCTTCCAAACGAAGCCACGGTTTCAGAACTACCACTCTGGTTGAAATTACTTTGCCTCGCCGATTCAACCAATGTTCTCAACTCAGATAGCAATGATTTTGTCTCTACATTTTAAAAACAAAATAAAACAAATACATATTTGGAGCGAAATGGCTCAAAAATCAAGAATGTTGTTATTCCGATATTTGAAGAAAACAATCTAGATAAAATTCAAAATAAAAATTAGTGAAAAATGGGGCGAAATTATAATAAAATGTAGGAAATGAGGTAAAATTAAACGAATTTTTAGGAAGGCATTGAAAATATAAGAAACCTGATCACCATATATTTTAAGGGGGTAATACCTTTTTGCTTTTCTAGTTAATCTAAAATCTTCACATTTTCTCTCTTCAATAGCTTGTATTTCTCTTTTAAGGCACTATATTTTTCACATTTGCAAGGATTTGATTTAGGAACAGAATCATTAGCCATTACATCCCGCATCAACATAATCTGTTGATCCTCCTTAAGTCGCTTTTTCTATAAAAAAAATTATTTAAACAAACGTCTACTGCCAATTTCCAACAAATATCACCTCAGAGTGGTTGATAGTTACTACACTACATTCATTTCCGGTTAAAGTTGTTAGCCTACTCAAATTGTTGTTTGCAATCTCAGTTCTTTTGATTTCCATCTCGGCCTGCTTTCCATCTCGGCCTGCTTTCCTAAATTTCAAAATTTAATTAGGATTTGTAGTCATTAAAATGTTTCCATATAACTAAAACGTTTTTAATTAACCAACAAATCAGCATAAAATGTAGAAATTATATTGCATCAAATAGGGACTGGCAGTGTTACATCATCCATGCTTCCTCTTATAACAGTTATAAGGAAACCTAACATTATGATGTGCTACTACCCATGCATTTTGCATTCCACCCACCATGGCCAAAGCTATGGAGTGATAGTTCCCTATAAGGTATACCAGCTTGCAAGATTAAATTTTATCAAAACTCCAGTGAACCTGAAAGCAACACTGTTGGATTAAGAATATGTTACTTATGCCAAACCCAGGACTTCCATTTCCCTATACCAATTTAGGCCCAAAAATGGATTGTAGGATCTACATTTTTTTTTTAAATTGTAATATTTTACCATGGGCGAGCAATAGTCCTGGAGATCAAGGTTCTCCGTTTTTCCAATGAAAATCTAATTCCTGACCAATGTATTTATCAGGATTTTCTAGCATACTTTTCTTTAGCTCTGGATTAGGCTTCATTATGTCCTCTAGGCTTAAAACATTCCACATATCAGTGCCACTCCATTTCAACACAAAGAACAACCTTTTTGCTTTCGACATATTTCAATCTAAAAATAGATTATTTTTAAAACAATTGTTCATTGCAATTTTAAATTAACAGGTAAAAACAATCTCAACTTACCAAATTAAAGTTCTAAAAAATGTTCAAGAATTTTCTCGTCACCTTTTAGTTAACTTTTTAATTCATAACTAACTTGCAAAAGTTAAATGGCGAACAAAAGTTGACCTATTCACAAAGACTTGATTTTCTTTGTTTCTGCTTCAAACAAAGTAGGAGACCCTCTAGTCGCAGCGGCTACACTTTAGTAAAATATCCACCACGTGACAATTTGCAAAGCATTAAAACAACTTTCAAATGTGGCAGTTTAGAGTCGCGGTTCGATTGGCTATCGTTCGACTACGGCCAACTTAGATTTGCTCTTTCCGTCACTGAGCAGCTAGAAGTGGTTTTTGGTCGAAAATAAAATAAAAACGTTTGCTATGAACGTATTATGATTATAAAATATATTATGTAATATGAATAATATAAACGACTTTCTTTTAATCGAGGCACGGCACAGCCAAAAAAACATAAGAGTGAGGAATTTGTGCATATAGCATAGAGCCCTTACAACAAGCGCGCCAGGGAAAAAATACAGATCATGTACGGATCGAAACATTTCTCATTCGTCGTGAATCGTCGGTGGCGTCTTCTACGGCTAGTGGTAATAAGCCGCTCGTATTCGAGACTGCCAAATAAATAAATAGTTATGTTGTGAAAGATAGATGACGCCATCGACTAATGATAAAAGTATGATTCCATGCATGATTTAAAATAATGTTTCGCGATGCCCCAATCACCGCAGATATCAATTGAGGCTCTAGAAGAATATTTACTACTTGATGGTACGAACTACGACCGTATCCAAGTTGGTGGTGGTATAGGGCCTTTGCGGTTTCGATAAACGTATTACAGATTATTTAATTTGACGTTAATTAAGTGTAACGATTCGTGGTACGAACTACTGATATTTTGAGTAAGAAATTACCAACCTAATAAAATTTGTAAGTATTGAAAACCAATTACTTTTAAGTTGAGTGATTATTGAAATAAACTAAGCCTTTACAGATGTACACCAAATCATACCCTGATTGAAATGGGAAAAGTAAATGCGAAAAAAGGCCTTTGGAAACTAGCTTCTTATAAAGGTGTCATTCATATTCCTAGAAAGACTGAATATAGAATTAGGAATGCCAAAAACAAGAAAAGCAATACCATATTTGAGTCTGATCCAAACGTTCGAAATCAAGAACAATCTACAACAACCATTGGAGCAATTAAATATTGTGAAAACAGGTCAACACCGTGTACAAGTAATAGTTCAGGACCGACAATATCATCATTGAACTCTACCGAAGGTATAAATGACATAACCTTTACTACCAAATTTCTGACTTTTAATAGCTGTTATTTGTATTTAGGTATCAGTAATAGATCCGATAGTGCCTCTGAAATGTCTGATTCTTCAAGTTTGTCATTTAATGATCAATTGCAGTTAAGTGACTTGAGAACAGCGGTTTATGATAACATTGAAGAACCCATTGATTCACCACTTGAACCTAATTATGTAAGTCTATAATGATAGTGAAATAGGAAAGAAATGTAAGTTTCTTTAAAAGAGAGTTTTCAAAATGTATGATTATAGGTTGCAACAAGCTCTACTGAGTCCGAACAGGTCTGTGGTGTGTCAGTTAGTGAAGATGATCCGGATGAGCTAGTAAGTAGACTTCATGTTTTTCAATTGCAGGGGCCCAATGGATCTTATTCCCCTTATACGCGGCAAGGCTTAATTAGTTCAATCTGTAACTGAATAGTTTTACATTATGCAATAGGAATCATAAGCCTTGTCGAGTGTATTGGGAATAAGGTTGATTGCAGCGTTGCCAGATTGCCAAAATAAAATTAGCGTTCCAAAGAATAAAAATAATAGATTATCAGTCCAAATTATAGTACCCAAAACGTACAGTGGGAAATTCGATTTTGAATAATAAAACCGAGGGTAACCTACTAAAATCATTTTAGACTAAAAAAACACAGAAATACTTAAAAGTATTAATTTTTATCAGTAACTTTTTAGACTAGATTTATATTAGTTTCGGCTAGATATTAAAAAAACATTACTCACAGTTGTATTAAAGAATTATAATTAAAAAGGAAGAACACCTGTGTAATGGTCATAAAGAATAGTAAAAACAACTTTAATTACACAGTAAAAATCTGTGTAATTAAAGTTGTTTTTATGTATTAAAGAATTATTGATTTTATAGTATGCCAAGAAAATACACTGATGGCATACTTATGAGTAGTTATGTTAATGATATGATAATGTTTACTCAAATAGTATCCTTGTTCTTTCTAAATCTAAATAAAATTACTTTTTTACTAACATTTTGACTATTGTCATAAGTAACATAGCACAAATAAGTAAGAAAGTTGGCAAAATTTTTCACCGAACTGATTTTCAGAGTTATTGCATAATCAAGGTTAAGTGCAGAACAAAGCACTCTTGTGTATGCGTTCTCAGGTTCCTGCTCCCCCCCCCCCTTCCCAAAAATGTTTTTACGCCAAAATTTAGTAAAGCACCCTGGCTGGGATATTTTTACCCGCTTACACCCCCCCCCCCAACGCCGGCCCTGCAAAGAACTACGCCGTTTGACCAGTTCATGCGTGTTTAAAATTGTATATTAGCTTAAATATCATAATTTTGATACTTGATTTCTAGAATTATCATTAAACTTATTTATTCTCTTAGGATGACGAACTTTATTCTGGTTCATCTATCACGCTGAAACAAAGCCTGTTACTGATTATGGCACATATTATACGTTATCAAGAAAGCAAGGAAGCCACGGCTTCGCTACTGAAGCTTTTAGGGTTTCATATGCCTTGCAATAATAAATTACCACGATCATTATTTCTATTCTACAAACACTTCGAGCATGCCAAGGCACAATATAATTTTCACATGTACTGTGCTAAATGTAGTGGTTATATTGGGGTAACGTCAAAACCATGCCAATTTTGCCACGGTTTTGTCTCTTATGAACAAGCCCTTGAGAAGGGAAACTATTTCCTGGTATTTGATATTGAAGATCAAGTTAGAATCTTTTACTTAAACAAAATTCTAAACATGAAATGAAAGGAAACACAGAAACGAAACTACATCCTTTGAAAGAAGGATATTTGTACCAAAAGCGTCCTATGAAGGAAAATGACCTTCCAGTTACATGGAATACAGATGGGGTTCCTGTATTCCACTCATCTGACTTCAGTATCTGGCCTTTACTTTACATAGTAAATGAATTGGAAATTTCACAGCGAAAGGATGTTCAGTTAGGTGCTCTGTGGTTTGGCAATGGGAAACCAGATATGAACACTTTCTTGAAACCATTTATAGACCAGTTAAATAAACTCTCATCAGAGGGTTTTAAGTACAATCACCCAGGGTCAAATAACGTGAGAACTGTAAAAGTATTTCCAGGACCATTAACTTCTGATTCGATAGCTCGTTGTGAATTGCAAAAGATAAATCAATTTAATGGAGCGAATGGGTGCAATTGGTGTCTAAATGAAGGGTAAATGGTGTTGAGAGGTGAAGGCCGTACAAGAATTTATAGAGCGGGACAATTTGAAAAAAGGACTGTAGCTCAAATGAAAAGAGATGCAAAAACTGCAGTACAACTTAAAAAGCCAGTTAATGGAGTTAAAGGATTTTCGATTTTAATGCTCCTTAATTACTTCGACGTAGTGGAAGGATTTGTAGTTGATTACATGCACTGTGTGTGCCAAGGTGTGGTAAAAGCCACCTCTTGTATGTGGTTTGACTCGTCTAGCCATAAACAAGATTATTACCTTGGAAGGAAAATTGACGAGATAGACGACCTTTTACTTTCTCTGAAACCTGTAGATGAGGTAACAAGAACACCACGAACAATAAAAGATAGGAAACAATGGAAAGATAACGAATGGCGTTCTTGGCTTCTATTTTGTTCACCAGTAATACTAATCAAGTACATACCGGACAGGTTTTATAAACACTGGCTTCATTTGGTATTGGGTGTTAAAATTTTACTATCCTCAATTGTTTCACCGGAAATGGTTGTTGAGGCAGCTAACTATCTGAGAATATTTGTTGAACAATATTCCGAGTTATATGGAAATGATACCATGTCATATAATGTCCATTTGCTCCTTCACTTGCATGAAACTGTAAATAATTGGGGACCTTTATGGGCCGTATCATGTTTTCAGTTTGAAAACATGAATGGTAAACTTTTGAAACTTTTTAATGGAACTCAGAAAGTGCCCCACCAAATAGCTGAAAAATTTTCCATTTTAACTACAATTTCTCTGATAGCTAATAAAACATTTTCAAGTTCCTCCGAAGATATCCAAGGTTACTTCTCTAATTTGCTTAGAGGATACCCATTGCTGAAACGCACTAGTAGAATCAACGATAAATGTTTTGCTCATGGTCTACCAAAAAAAATGTGCTATAAATAATGAGGAAAAGTTAGCCTTGGAACCATATTTCAGAGAAGAAAATATATCACTTTTAAAAAGAGTATTCAAATTTCAAAAAATTACTATTTCTGGCTATACTATATGTTGTCACGAAGTAGCAAAACGATGTAACTGTGCAGTAAAGTTAAAAGACGGATCCTATGGTATTGTGCATAAACTGTATAGTATAAAAGATCATATTTGCAATTGCATTTCTACTAACTGCCCCTGTAGTTATAGTTATTTTGCAATAATCAAAGAAGTAAGATTATACCACCAATCAGGCATTAAAAACCAAATATTTTCCAAGTGCAAATTTACTAATAAAATTTTGGCATACCCTGTATCAGATGTAGAAGTTAAGGTTATGGTGTTAGGTACAAATAATTCAAAATTTGATGGTTACATTTATATTCTTGAAATGCCAAATTTATATGAATGTGATTAAAGTTATACAATTATGAAGTGTGTGATTTAAATTATAAAATAGTCCAGTATGTGAATAAAATTACAAAATTGTCAAGTATGTAATAAAAATTAAAAAAATAACAAGTATTAAAACTATTTTGTTTTTCAATTAAATGTATTGAAATATTTTTCCTGAAATAACTGACATGTGAATTGGGCATAGCTTTGACTGAAACAAATTCAGAGGCGAATATAACTGAACTGCGGAGCGGGAGGGCCCCAAAAGATAACGAAATAATGTTTCCTTGTGAGTAAAAAGGCCTTAATTACTTCACTGACTTTCTGAATTATTGACTACGCTGTTGGGTATTCGCCTATCTGATTATTATTACAGTGGTGGCGTAAGGGGGGGGGCGAAGGGCGGTCCGGCCCGGGTACCAGGGTAGCTAGGGGTGTCATCGGAGAAGAGAAGCTCGAGGGGAAAGGGGTGCAAATCAAAACGTTGGGACTTGAAAAATGATTTTGGGCTCAAGGGGAGGGGGGAAATCGAAGGGCCCGTGAGAACCTCTGCACGTCTCTAGGGGGGTGTCTCGAAACATTTCCGCCCCGGGGACCCAGCCTTCTTAAGCCGCCACTGTATTATTATTATTATTATTATTATTTTAAATACCGAAAACCAATTATTTAAGCAAACGTTGTAATTGAAAATATTGAATATAGCATTTAAATAGCTCGGGGATGTAGAATGGTCTTATAGAAATTACACAAACATTATTTAGCATTAGTCGGTATTGTTTTAAATATATGGGAATAAATTTTAGACATTCTATAATATACTTAGTAGAAACATTATTATATAAGCTATAGAATAACTTGGGGATAATATATTATAGATTTATAGAAATGCTACGAAAATTCTTTAGAATTATTCGCTATTGTATTATACGAAAATTTAAAATACACTTTTTAGAATTATATAAAGAGTTGGATAATATTTTTTTAAAGACATTCTATGGGATACTTAGTAGACACGATATTTTGAATTTCTAATAGTTTTCCTATAGAATATTCTATAGGCTATAGAACCCCATTAACACTCTATAGAGCTCTAAACGATTTTTTAGAGATTTGATATAAAGTTTTTTTACGGGTTTTATTGTTTAAAAATTGTCAAAGGTTGGTCGGCCCGCTGTTCCTCCAGAAGCTCAAAAAGTCCGATTTCTGGTCGGATATGGGTCTTGCTTTCGGAAAAGATAGAAACCGATTGTGAGTTTTACGCCGACTTAATACATATGCCTCGCGGTCGGGCCGACTATAATTTGAGCAGCTGTAAAATATGCGTTTTATTGTGTAAAAATTGTCAAAGATTGGTCGGCCCGATGTTCCCTTAGAAGCTCAAAAAGTCCGATTTGTGGTCGGAAATGGGTTTTGCTTTCGTAAAAGATCGATAAAACTTGAAAAATTAAGTTTATAATTAAGAATTAAACACCTTTTAAAAATTTACATAATAGTCATATTAGTTGTGCCGACTGCGATGGTCGTTGGGCTTCCTAAACTAAATGAAAATATTCTAACGCCGAATAATTCGTGGATTTTAAGAGAGCACGTGGTTGACTATCTCTACGGCTGTGATACAGTAGGTCAGTGGGATGGATGTTTTCGCTATAAATTTTTTGATTGACCTAGTTCTCACTATTTTCAGTTAAAATTAGATACCCGGTAATTAATACGTAAATCTGTGCATAAATTATATTTATATAATTTTTACTAAATCATTATTTTGATTATTTACGTCTTAAGACCACCAACTTATATCTTCTCGTATACTAAGCGAGTGTACGAATTGATCGAAGTTGGCCGTGCCCCAAGCTGGTTGTAGATCGTTAGAGAGTCTGTGTATTTTTATAATAATTTTTCCGCACGCGTGTGTTTTCCCGCTCATTTGTGCCCTTTGTTAAAGCGGTAGTTAAATCCGTGGTTCCATCCGAGTCAATTCCCAAGCGACTTTTCTTCTTTTTCCGGCCATAAAAGTATTTACATATAGTTTTTAAATAATATTCGGTATTTTACATAACATTTACGGGTTTAAAGCTTATTTATAATTCTAAAATCCCAACTTTCGTAGATTTAGAGGTAGGCCTTGGTCTACATTATTATTCATTATGGAAATAGAGAAATTGCCTTATGTTTTTAGAAAGTGCAAAGTCTCAACGTGCAACAACTTCTACAATACCCAGCATTACAAATGGTAAATCAGGAATAATTACATTTGTTTTTAAATATATAACGTGAATCAAATACAATACGATTTTGCTTTCGGATATTTCAGATAGGAGTTTAAAAAAAACATCTGTTATCTCAATGTTGTGCGACATAACTACAAACATAAAAGTTCTTACTGAAGTGGTCAATAGTTTAGCTGGCAATGGTAGTGGAAAACCAATGGATATAGATTATACTGGCTTGCCAGAATTTCCCATCAATAAAGTCAAGGACGTAAGAGAATTTAATGAACTCTTGTGTGATAGTGACATAAGAAGAAAATCGGTAAGTTTGAATGCATGCTTAATGGCTAAAGTTTATAGGGAGCACGTGAAAGTCTTTTTTGTTTTAGTCGTTTTAAGTATCAAAAATTCAGCATTTGAGTATCTAGTTCAGGTTTTCAAATTAATAATATTCTAGTACTTAAGTTTAGCTTAGCTTAGATGGGATTTCTAAATTTGCACAGTTTAAATTTCAATCTCAAAAGGTACGTGAGGCAGTAAGTGCCCAAATTACGGGGTATCAGGAACCACAAATTGATAGATTAACAGCGAAGGTATTTTAATTGGTCAATTGAGGGAGGTATAATTTCCCATTCTATGGTGAAAGATAATTGGTACATACATTGTCCAAATTATGGGCCTTGGAGCCTGTTGTTTGAACCCTGTTAATAAAGCCAAAATGTCCATTTCCATTAAAATATTTGGTTTTTATCCATTCCCAAACCAAAATTAATTTCCATTATCTCGGTTATTGGTGTTGAAACTGTTCTATGTAATACTTGGCTGTTATTTAAAAAAAATATTACTAATTAGGTAGACAAAATTTCAACTTGGGGTGCAAAAAAGATATCTGACTCCACAAGAAGCATTATGCGAAACGTAATGACAAATGAAGTTGCTCTAAATTGTAACTGGATCGCAGCAAATGAAAAAGAAGCTTTTGTAAACACGCTCATAAAGAATTTCATCATTGGTATAGTGTAAATAATAATAAATGTTTAACAATTTAACCCTATGATTTATCTCTTTTCTAGAAGCAGTAAAACGGTCAACCAATTTGAAACTGGGAAAAGATATAGATGTAGAATCTTCAATAAAATTATGGCTCAAACACGCGAAGGATAGGAACGGGGGATGCCTAATGAGAAGCTTAAAAGCAATGGAGTCAAAAGACACTGACAAAAATGACCAGGAAGATAGTGTTTAAAAACTTATTTTGTATTGGTAATCATGAATTTAAAAATTAAGTCATGTATAATTAAAAAGACAAGATATTTCATGACTAAAAACTTATATTAATATAACATTTTAATTTCAATAGACGAGCTTTCGAACCAAAGTCCCTTTTCAAGGCATAGTTGGGTAAATGCTTAACTATGACTTGAAAACTAACTTCGGTTTGAAAATTCTCCTATTGAAAATAAAATATTACATTATTAAATTAAAATTTGTCATGAAGTATCAATCATTTTAAATAAGTTATTAACAGTGTCTAAAAGTTGACCTATAAATATATCAAATTGTTCAATTAATTTTTTTTCGAGAGTAACAAAAGTTTGTTAGCCAAAGTATTTAAATATGTTTTAATTAAAATATCTTACACATTTAAGAAGGTATGTTTGTCATTTAATTATATCCATGTGAAATTAGTACTGTTAATTGATATAATGGTAGATCCTATGACTATACAGCCTTAATTTTTGGTCGGCAAAACAGCATAATATTGGTTGGGCCGACTGATAAGCTTGATGTTTGGTCGGCAAATTTACTTATATTAAGTAGGGCCGACTGACATAGTCTTGATGTTTGGTCTATAACGTTATTGAAAATAGGTAGGGCCGACTTTTATGCAGTGATTTATTGGTCAGGAAATTGAGCAAAAAATTGGTAGGCCCGACTGATATAGTCTTAACATTTTTCTAGGCAAAGTGACTCAATACAGGTAGGGCCGACTATTACACAGTCTTGGTTTCTGGGTCGAAAATTGGAAGGGACGACTGATATTTTGGTAGGGGTCATAGCAATACAGCGACTCTCTACCGACCATGAAACAGGCTGTGACATTTCGACCTGTTAACCAGCTGAGGGCCGACTACGACCCGACCAAGACGATCGGCTACGGCCCGACTATGGCCAACTACGAGACCGCCGACTTCGACCGCCGATTTTATACGTCCATCGGCCTGACTAAATTGTGCTACTGGGGTAGTTTCAACCAAATCGGGGATTATCACCTCGGGTAGTCTCATCGTAAATGCTTTTGGGTTATTTAGGGATTATTGCACCTGTCCAACTTGGGCTATTTTCTGCCAACAAAGTGGTAAAGAAAATTTTGTCGTCAGCTAAACTTTTGGTTTCATTTTCGTTTTCCGCCATCTTGCCTATCAAAGTAATAAACTAGCTAGTCGCTACAACGGACAAATAGGAAAAGTTTCAGATGTTAATTGAAAGATTTGGTTTAATGGTAATTTCACATATTCTACTTTATTTTTTGAAAAATATCCGTTGTATAAATGAATTATCATTAGAGTTAATTTGCATTCAACAGTTGTTGCGCTTACTTCTAAGCCTTAGATCTTCAGGACCTTTTAGAAGTTAGAACTTGGTCTTTGAAAGTTGGAATTGGAGTACATTGTACATAATTTCTTTGAGGTTTAAAGTTCGAACTTGTTTCTTTAAATAATTTTTAACGAAATCTAATAATAATGAAGGTTAAAAGTAAAGCCTTCAAACACATTTGTTAACTTAGCATGGTACATGTACATTAAATATTTGGGGCTTAAAACTTGGATTAATTATTAATGTAAGCTTCAATATTATATTCTATTATATTTATATTGATAATAGAATTGATGATGGTGAAGTTCTTTCAATATGCTTAATTATGGTAACATCCTGTTGTTTTTACAAAGTCCAATTACTATTTGACTATTAATTATATAAATAGTAAAAATGGAATTAAATTAGGTCAAAATTTAAGGTTCAATATTAAAATAATTAGAAAAATTTATAATAGTGTTAACGAGTGAAAAGTCCACAAATTTAACAGCACCGTTGTTTTTGTAAGGGCTAAAGACCAAATTCATTTTTTAGAGCATGATTTGACTAATTATTTTTTGAAGAGGGAAAATAAGTATGAAATAGGTCAGATATTGTGGTTTAATATTTACAAGATTTTGAAAAAATTTCTTAAAGTGTTAGGGTGTGAAAAATCCATAAATGAAACATAACACCGTTGTTTTCACAGGTACTACACACCAAAATAGCTGGTTTTTTACTCTTTTAGTACCATGCATGGACCAGGTTGTAATGCACATTGTATTTGTCTCATAGGACAGGTCAGGTTTAATCTATGAAGAAGCTACTTCACTTACCAGGTTAAAACCATTTTTAATAATAATAATCTACTATTTATAACCTGCATCACAACAGGCCTCTGGCCCTTTTAACAGTGACACAGGGGAAATTAAACCATGTAGGAGGGTTGTGGCTAGCCCTGCCATAGCTAACCGCTAGCGTCCCTAACTATTGCTTTAAAAGCTCAGACACTAAGTTTTCAATGGGAAATGAGACTCTACTAAGCATACAGTTGAGTGAAAATAATTTTTCCAGTGATATATTTTCGCGGCTACATGTGTGAAATGACCTTTCACAGCCACTTTTGAGGTTTTTTAGTGAGAAATCTGGCTCCACCAAGATTTCTGAGATACATTTTAGTGAAAATAATTTTTCCAGTGTTATATTTTTGCGGCTACATGTGTGAAATAACCTCCCACAGCCACTTTTGAGGTTTTTTAGTGAGAAATCTGGCTCCACCAAGATTTCTGAGATACAGTTGAATGAAAATAATTTTTCCAGTGTTAAATTTTTGCGGCTACATGTGTGAAATAACCTCCCACAGCCACTTTTGAGGTTTTTTAGTGAGAAATCTGGCTCCACCAAGATTTCTGAGATACAGTTTAGTGAAAATAATTTTTCCAGTGTTATATTTTTGCGGCTAGTGTGAAATGACCTCCCACAGCCACTTTTGAGGTTTTTTAGTGAGAAATCTGGCTCCACCAAGATTTCTGAGACTGCAGTTGAATGAAAATAATTTTTCCAGTGTTATATTTTTGCGGCTACATGTGTGAAATAACCTCCCACAGCCACTTTTGAGGTTTTTTAGTGAGAAATCTGGCTCCACCAAGATTTCTGAGATACAGTTTAGTGAAAATTATTTTTCCATTGTTATATTTTTGCGGCTAGTGTGCAATGACCTCCCACAGCCAGTTTTGAGGTTTTTTAGTGAGAAATCAGGCTCCACCAAGCTAGGTTGGATACATATTAAGATCTAATTTTTTAAGGTTGAATTGTTTTTTAATTGTCATGTAACCTGTGATATTGAATTTAAACAAAACATTTTTTGATATTTTATTATGTAGTCAGAACTCATTTTTTGATACTCTTAAACATTCAATTGTGTTTAAAATCGGTGATATTGAATATAAACACTAGTTTTGCTACATAAGATATTAAACTAAAACGTAAGTACAGATAATATCTTAAATCTTGATATTAAATGTGTAGTTTTGTATAATTTACTGTGTATTCAGATATCATTTTTTGATAAACTTAAACATTAAGTTATGTTTAAAATCGGTGATATTGAATTTGAAAAACATATTTTTGCTATATAAATTGAATTAAAACGTTGTAAATACAGATTATATCATAAATGTTGATATTAAATGTATAGTTAAAATTATTGTTATAGTATGACCATTTCCATTTCTTTCAATATATTTTTTAAATGAAACGTTTGATTTAATAAAATGCATTTGTAAATAATCACCAGCTAAAGTATTTTTTAATTTAAAGTAAATTACCTCAACTGTAATCTGTGGTTAGAAAGAAATAAAGGTTGTAGATGAGACACACATCCCAGTTTTTTGGTTTAAAAATAGAGGTCTACTCTTTATTTGGGCTATTTTTTAATTTTACCTATATATTTGGGTTGATACAGTAACCCAGTTCTTTTGGTCAAATATGTATTTGACTTTTGTAGTTGGTCCAATTTTTTAAATTGACCCATATAATTGGGTATTTTAAACTACCAAGATATTTGGGTTAAATTATTAATTTAACTTAAAAATTTGGGCTATTTTGAATATAACCCATATTTTGGGGTTAATTTTTTACTACCCAAAATTTTGGGTTTTTTTACATTGACCCACGTTTGGGTAATATTTTTAACCCAATTAGGTTATTTTAAGGTTTGCCCAACTTCTTGGATAGGTGCTATAGTGACCATAGTTTTGGGTAAAATTTTACCCAATTTGGGTATCATTTGACCCAACCTTTTTTAGAGTGTGTATACTTAAAATTGGCACCAATATTATTAAGCGCGTATTTTTTTATAAGTACCTCGGTGTTTAGTTTGATCACAAACTATCCTTTGATACCCACGTTCATGAGATTGCGAAAAAAATTAACTGTGCCTGTTACAAACTTAATAATAATCAGCTAGGCTAATACCCAAGGCACCACCTTAGGCCTAAGTCATCACGCGACATTTGAAGCCCTTAATTCAGGTGGCTGGGTTACAATACGTAGGAGGGTAGTGGCGAGCCGTTCATGCCACGAGATCGAGCCAACAGCTCCCTACACTAACTATTACCGTTAACCTGGACAAGTTTTTATGGAAGGGGAAACCGAAGAACTCGGGGGAAAACCCCTTAAACCCGTGGTGAGAGAACTTGCAAACTCAACGCAGAAGGAGTTGTTCCGAGTTTTCGAACCCGGCTCCTCTTGCTGGGAGGTGAAAGTGCTAACCACTCCGCCACCCCACTTTATCAGTCTAAATTAATCTTCCCCAGAAAAACATTAATACAAATATATAATGCGTTACTTTATCCATATATAATATATGGGATCCAAGCCTGGGGCAATACAAGCCAAAATAACTTAAATAGAATAAAAATTATGCAGAAAAGAGCTATCAGAAACATATTCAATACATCGTGGTTAGCCTCAACTAAGCCCTTATTTATCAAAAGTGCATTACTTAATATGGAGCAAATTGTCGATTACTTTTATCTAAAATTCGTTCATAATAATATTAATGGTCCAAGAGATTATCAGTGGTTCGAAAGAAAAAAACAAAATTGTAATCAACGTTATCCTCGCGCGTTAATTGAACCATACTGCAGAATAACAAAAAAAACTAAATTCAATTTTCTATAACGTTTGTAAGAAGTATAACCTAATTTATCAATTGCAAAAACAAAATATCTCTCAAAAGCGAGTTAAAAAATGTTATATTAGATAAAAAATAGTGAGCCCAGTACTTAGTTAAGCTTTGAAAACGAAAACAAAAAACAAAAAACCAATATATATACAATCTAAAAATGGATCTAGTTATTATGGAAATTTAATTCCCCTAATTTTTAAAATTACGTATTTTATTTTTTTTTCTCAGTGTTTGTCTTTTTTTTTAAATTTTTCCTACTGTTTCCTATTTTTGCAACTTTGATATCGGTACTATATCTAATTAAGAAATTACGTATATTTTTCTGATGTTAATAGTCTTGATGTTAATATTTTTTATGTTGTTTGTTATTAATTATATTTACAATTTTTACCTATGAGATTATATCTATAACAAAGGGGCCTATAAGTCGCAAGATGACTTACCCCCCCCCCCCAAAACAAAAATGTACAAACAATACAACTATGTTAAATAAATTAAATTGAATTAAAAATTGAATTTAATCAATAAAATTTTGTAAGTACCATTTTCGTACTTATTTTAGAATTAGAAAAAGAATAAGTATATATTTTATAGGGATTTCTATATCCCTTTAAATATTTGAAATTGTTCTTCACTAAACCAATCTAAACAATATTCATGTAAAACATTTTCTAGAGTTTATCGTTTTTTGGATTCGATTTTAAGGAAAGCAGGTTGGAGTGCGCGAAAATGGAGTGACTGCTTTTTCGCCGATGGATTTCTGGTTTCTGTTTCCAGTTTTCAGAATATGGTTTTACGGAATCGCTGTATCTCTCATATTCTTCATCTTCGAGATGTTTCACGCTTTATGTGCAAGACATTAACGTAAGCCACGACGAAAGAGACCAACGGCAGTTTCGATTTTACGGTTGGCGTCGTAAACGATTCCTTACGCAAACACTAAAATATTAGTTATCGAAAAAGTTCTGAAATAGTTTTCTCTGGTATGTCTGCCTCTTCGTGCGCATAGTCTCCTTAGCTCTTTTCAAACGACGATGTTTTCCGGTAGTAAGTCAATTGACAACCATGCCAAAAATATAGATTTATAGTGACGGATTTTTTTATCCTCCCAGGGTTAATTAAAATTAAATTACTTAACTAGTTTATTTTTAATCTGTTAACATTCCAATTTGGTTGTGAAGAACTACTTCTAATACTGTTGCATTGGTCCGCGTTAACGATGTAATTTAGTTTATGTGATCAATTATATTCTTATGCTCTTGGGGATACCATAAAATAGCCATTATTTTCTATTGTCTATTATCTCTAATGTAATTTGTCGAATTCGTTTAAAATAAAATTCCATTAATTCGCATTGAAGTCTATTTAGACTAAATTTATGAATAAATATAAGGGGGTCTACAGTTTAGTTAGCCCCCTCTATTTTCCCTAGAACATGCACTCTCGGAAAAAACGCCATTAGATTAACAGCAGTTACTGGCGTTCGCAGATGCCAGCAATAGCAGTAAATTAAACAGTAAAATAAACTTGTTAAAACAGCAGCACTTACCGTTCTATTAAAAGTAAAGGAGCTGTTTTCATACTAACAGAATGCTGTTAAATAAACTGTTATTATTACATGTTTTAAAACAGTATTTGCTGTTTTAAGAACGGTCCATTGGCAGAGGCTTAACCATTATGCCGACTGTTTATATAGCATTAGTTACCGTTTTAAAAACAGTTCAGTGGCATAGTTTTAACCATTATGCCGACTGTTTATATAGCGTTAGTTACCGTTTTAAGAACAGTTCAGTGGCATATTTTTAACCATTATGCCGACTGTTTATATAGCGTTAGTTACTGTTTTAAGAACAGTTCAGTGGCATAGTTTTAACCATTATGCCGACTGTTTATATAGCGTTAGTTACTGTTTTAAGAACAGTTCAGTGGCATAGTTTTAACCACTATGCCGACTGTTTATATATCATTAGTTACCGTATTAAAAATATGCTATTGGCAGAGTTTTAACCCTTATTTTGACTGTTTATATAGCGTTAGTTACTGTTCTAAAAACAGTAGATTGGGATAGTCTTAACCATTATGCCGACTGTTTACATAGCGTTAGTTACCGTTTTAAAAACAGTTCAGTGGCATAGTTTTAATCATTATGCCGACTGTTTATATAGCGTTAGTTACCGTTTTAAGAAGAGTTCAGTGGCATATTTTTAACCATTATGCCGACTGTTTATATAGCGTTAGTTACTGTTTTAAGAACAGTTCAGTGGCCTAGTTTTAACCATTATGTCGACTGTTTATATAGCGTTAGTTACTGTTTTAAGAACAGTTCAGTGGCATAGTTTTAACGATTATGCCGACTGTTTTTATAACGTAAATTACTGTTTTAAAAACAGTCCATTCGCATAGTTTTAACCATTATGCTGACTAACAAGGAGACTACCCGAGGTGTTACACACCGATTTTGTTCAAACTCGGGGCATTGGTAGACCTTCATGTAACTTGAAAAATCCTAAAAGGATTTTATTCAATGGGCAACGGTTTATATATCATTAGTTACCGTTTTAAAAATAGGCTATTGGCAGAGTTTTAATCCTTATTTTGACTGTTTATATAGCGTTAGTTACGGTTTTAAAAACAGTAGATTGGGATAGTCTTAAACATTATGCCGACTGTTTACATAGCGTTAGTTACCGTTTTAAAAACAGTCCATTCGCATAGTTTTAACCATTATGCCGACTGTTTTTATAACGTAAATTACTGTTTTAAAAACAGTCCATTTGCATAGTTTTAACCATGATGCCGACTGTTTTTATAACGTAAATTACTGTTTTAAAAACAGTCCATTCGCATAGTTTTAACCATTATGCTGACTAACAAGGAGACTACCCGAGGTGTTACACACCGATTTTGTTCAAACTCGGGGCATTGGTAGACCTTCATGTAACTTGAAAAATCCTAAAGGGATTTTATTCAATGGGCAACGGTTTTGCCATGGCAACGAAAAATGTTTTTGACAACTTAAAATTGTAATTTTCCCATTGAAAATAACATGGGATTTTGACCGATTCCAAGTCCTCCCCCTGTGAAACATTTTACAAAATTGAAAAAAAAATAAAATACCAAAATTATAAAAAAATTGATAAAAATTGACGAAAAAAATCAAAATTTGTCACATTTTTATCAATTTTTTAAATTTGTTTCACAGGGAAATCGGTCAAAAACATTTTTCGTTGCCATGGCAAACCCGTTGCCCATTGAATAAAATCCCTTTAGGATTTTTCAAGTTACATGAAGGTCTACCAATGCCCCGAGTTTGAACAAAATCGGTGTGTAACACCTCGGGTAGTCTCCATGTAAGTATAAACCGTTAGTTACGGTTATAAACCATTATGCCGACTGTCATTATAACGTTAATTTCTGTTTTAAAATCAGTTATTTCTTAGTAATGGTTAAATTTTCCGAAACGGTTTGCTGACGGATTTTTAGCAGTGCCTCTACGGTTATTGCACTTTTGGTCTTTGTTTCATAAATCTGAGGATCCCTGTATTACCTTTGACGTTCATTTCATAAGCATTCCCATGACTATCACTTAAAATCTTTCGTTGGGAAGTGTTTCACTTGATTTGTTTCTCCGTTGTTTATATACTCTAAAACTATAGTCTTTAATAAGTTAATTCACTTACTATCTAAGAAAAAACTGTTTGTGAAAGCTTCATTTGATGTTGTTTATTTTACCCTTTAAATTTGTACATTAAGCTATTTCAAAATAAGGAAAAAGTTCATAGAAAAATTATACGACTATCACAAATACAATTTCAACTACGGCAAATATTTTTATTTTGAAGTCTAGGCCTTTCCTTAAAAAAAAATAATTTTATTTAAATTTAATTTTTTTAATCTTCTTCACCTTCAACATCACTGTAAAGAAACAATTGTCAAAAAATGGTATTTTCAAGAAAAACAGCCGACGTATTTGTTAAATCTCAATGGACCAGTCATAGTTTGCTATTTTATTAATTAATGATAGCACTTTTGGGTTTGTCGGTGGAGGCTTTTTACTACCCTTTTTGTCCGATGGATTGATTTTTGCAGCGTACCTTAATTTAAAAAGATCATAATGATTAAAACGTATTAAAAGTGATAGTTCCACAAAACCTTTAAAACTGAACCAAGAGTAATTTGAAGGGAATAGAACCTCAGGTATCACCGAATCAGCTAAGCTACTACCCAAGTTATCAATAAAGGGTTAAGTCAAATTGCCTTTGACATATAAAACCGCACTAGAATACTTAATTTAGAAGTCTTGACTTCAAATATTTATTTAAAATGAATTAAAACCGCTCGTCAAGTTGTTCTTTTCCCAATGACATACAAGGTTAAAACGAGGGGCAGATCAGTCCCATGATTCTAACCAATGCACATTGAACCCCTATAACAACCTTCCTACGCCACTAAGCAAAATGCATTGTAAACAGCTTTAAGTCGTGTAAGTGTCAAAAGCCGTTTTGCGTCTGATTGAAACATTGAATAATTTTATTAAATATGACAGAATGGCCAATAATGTATTTATTTATACCTAGGGAGATTCAGTGGCGTAGCTACAGGGCGGCGTGGGCGGCAAATGCCGCGGGCCTAGGGCCTCAGCGGGGCCTCCGGTCCCGAAGGGGTCCATCGGGTAGGGCCGACGTGCTTTGGTTGAAACATATTTTAAAAATCAATAAATATCCAAACTATACTACACTACACTACTACTACACTACTACTACACTACACCGTTTAATATAAATCAAATCGTTCGGGTATTCTATTAGCTACAAAAAAATGATATCAACAGACACAGACGCTAGATTCCTTTGGTCTTGCCCCCCTCCGCGCAAGACGGGGGAAAAGCCTTTCAAAGTGACCGACGATCGTTTCAATATAATAATTATCCCTAGGTATTAAAAATACATTATTGATGGCAATACGTAAAAAGTAAGGTAAAAGACGTATGGCACAGGTTTTGAATAATGATAGTCTGTACTCTGTCATAAAGTATTTGCCAAATCAGAAGATTAATTGTTGAGAAAATGTCTTAAAATGGGTTTTTGGTTAATAAATAAAAGTGAAGGCGCTTTTAGGTCTCGAAAACTTAAAAAAAAAACTGGAAAGTGTTTATAGTAATAAAATTGTATATATAGATTCAACAATATAACGGATTTTACCAAAATGAAGCATTATTTGTTCAATTTAAACATTAAAAGGCTTACTTGATCGGTATAGGCACTGATTTTCGGGTATCTATGACTGACAGTTCCAAAGTTTAGAAGCTAGCCAAAATATTAATAAGAAATGCGTTGAGGGAATATGCAGTGCCCTATTTATAGCTATTAGGTCAATTGTGATTATATATATTTGTATAAAAATTGCCCACAATTCATCCAAACCCAAGGTTGTTGAGCTGATCGTTTTACTCTAACGGAGTAACACACACAAGTTTACACCCTAATAGTACCACTTCCAAACCTTATTTGTTCATGTACATATTTATTTAAATTCATCTGACTTTGTCGAATGAAACAAATGATTCAGTATAGTTTTTTAAAAACGAAAACATTTGAAAGAGTTCGCTGTTTTTGGTCTATTTAAATCTGGCAGTTTTGCCTGCCTTCCCGGCCTGTATCTCCACACCGAAAATGGCCGACGATTACGCCGCCCAAAATATTTTACTAAACTGATCGGCGGCGTTTTGACCGATATTTTGAATTATCGACTAAGACTATTTACACAATGACTATACAATTCCGTAATCCAAATTCCGCTTGCGCCTCAAACTCAGAAAGCACTCGTCAGCACCCTCTCGACTTGACTTGGCTCAAAGTGCGTTTCGTCCCAGTGACGAAGACAATGGAGAGGGGTTAGTGACAACCCCACTTGAGCCTACCTATGATTGTAATAAATTTCCGCTCCTTTCTCAACCGCCTTTTAATATTCAAATACTTGAACCCCCGCTCTCCTTGACCAATTTCTGGCTACGTCCAGTGGCGTAGTGCGGTTATTTGGCGCCCAGGGCAAAACTCAAATTTGCCCGTATGCCCTAGCAATAATTTAAATATATTATCCAATATTCGTTTTAATACTTTGGGCGCCCCTTTGGCGCCCCTGACAAATGGCGCCGACGCGGATGCACCCCCTGCCCCCCCCCCCCTCGCTACGCCTCTGGCTACGTCACTGTGTCGCCTCGGCCCACCAAAAACTTTTCGCCACACCCCAGATTCTAATATCATTAACATTATAATATTAAATGTACTCAAAATTCACTTACCACAATTGATCAAAATGTAAACTGTATCCACGATGAAAGTCTCCGTAATCGGCCAATGCTTTGTCGGATGATTCACGGGTAATCACTTGTACTTCGCAAAGCGGAATGGCGAAGGGAATATATTACACATATATTTGTTTGTTCCTCTAAAATTATGAACGAGGGTTACTTATTTTGGGATGTGAGCCAACGGCAAAGCGGCTACTCAACGTAAACGCCACATAGCTAATGCGCACTGAAGAAGCGTAAAAAATCTGATTTTCTTATCTATTTCGTAAAGTCGCGGGATAGCTTCAATATACCTACCTAAAAGTAAAAAATAACCGTCATTTTCAATGCACGCTATATGAATATTTTTCGTACAAGCCTTAAATTAACTGTAAATTTTATTTTTGGCGAACAGATTTATGCTAGTTTTCCACTAGCGTTCGTTCCATTTTTTTGTTTTTTTTTTACCGCCGAAAAACAAATGCACTTGTCAAAGTTAGGTTACAGCCGATAAATACGTTAGTGTAAACCAAGCTTTAGAGTGTTGTCCGAGCCGGGAGTGTGGCGAACTCCTGTAATCCCAGAATGTGGAAGGCCGCGTGAGGACGACCGCTCACCACTTATCGCGTGGTTGTCAGACTTCCGCCTCAGGTGTTCTGTCCGACTGTCCCTATACCTTATATCCCCCCGTTGGCGTAGCCCGGACAATTATATCATCCGTGTTTATTCACATATTCTGATTAATCACATAGCGAGTTATTGGTGTCTAAGGCTTTAAGAGCCGATACCGCGGTGTGTGGTTGGACGACCCCCTGACGTTTTACGGAATGAGGAAACATCTGGATTAAGTTTTGAAAATACATTTAAACTTTACGTGACAAATTTGACACAAAACCTTTGAATGAGTAGGCCGATTACTTGTTAAACGACTTTTACGAACAGAACACACGGTTTTTTAACATCATTATTAAGACGGCCGGTAACAGAGTATCTGCAGTTGTGTTGCTAGGATATTTGGCACCCTGGGTAAAATACTACAATTCAAGCCACGTCCCTAGCTTCCCGAATTGCGCAGCCACGAAACCTAATCATTATCAGTTACTATTGGGCGACTTCTAGAATCCGATGGCCGGGGCGTCTGCCCCTACCCTCCTCACTACGCCACTGTGTATTTGACGTATAAATGTCAAGTTTTGAAAATAGATAGAGAGTTAAATAGAGCTAGATAAGATTTGAGTGTTGGTTCGAGCGATGAATTTCTTGATATAGTTTCTGTGTATATTGTTGTTTATGCTTATAGTTTATCGCGGAGGAAAGATGAGGTGGGTAAAGTAAATCTAGGTCGTCCAGTGGTGTAAAAAAGGTCCTCGCAGACCATGCAAAGCAGGTGGGCCCCAGGGCTTAAGGGGGTCCCTATATTTTTATCAAATAATATGCTAGTTACCGACTAAAACACTGAAAATAATTTCTCGCGAGAAGGTACGTGGCTTCTGCATCTACTTTAAAAAAATATAGCTTTAAAAAATAACTGGCAGGTTTAAGTTCAGCTCACGTTGATGCGCAGTATATCATAAAACAGAGAGTCGCCTACAAAAACAAGCTACTTTCATCTGTTGTGGACTAGAAATTTGAATTAAATTGGAGCTTGATTCTTTACGAAATAATTCTAGGTTCACGTAAATTTCTATCATTTAGGTTTAATACGTTAAAAGAGATCTGGCAAAATTTCTAGGAATATGGTATACGTAGCTGAAGATTAAGATGTTACTTACATCTGAGTACACACAATCTCAATTTTTAAGTACATCTTCCATATTATAGTTCAATTTCAAGTCATTAACTACTGTGTACATACATTAAATAGATTTTGCATGTGAAATTAAATCTTGAATAACATTTGCAATCATACTATAATATACAATTGCAAGAAAATTATCACCACGTGTACTAAACCTTCCTGTACATAAATCACAACAAATATTTAAAACACCCAGTACCATTAATTATGAGCAAGTTTTAATCACCCTCTATATCAATTATGATAAATATTTTAATCACACAAATAAATATGGGCAATATTTTAATCAGCCTTAACATTAACTATGAGCAATATTTTATTTAATATGTATATTAATTGTTAGTATTGTTAGTAACACTTTAATCACTCTGTACACTTACTTAGAATACAATAACTATGTACGAAAAACGTCTACCTAAAAAACGCATATCGCATAGAAAAAACGTAAAATGTACCAAGAACCGATAGACGCGACTGAGAACGACCAAACGTAGCCTTGGGCTTTAGTGGCGAGACCGACTACTTATTTTAGAAAACCTCGCCCACTTCAACTTTTCTGTCGCCCTCTATTGACTGATATCGGAACTAATTGTCAAGTGATTTTACATGAAAATGGCGGGTGTAGAAGGAAGTACAGATTGTTTTCAAACTTCAGCTTCGCTCCAAATTTAGAGAAATTATTATTAGGAAAGCAATTATTAATTCCGGATTAACAGATCTCAATGTAAAGCTAGTGTATACCGCAAGAAAAACGGTAAGTTATTCATTAGTAATTACGATGACTGAGGAATATTATTTTCCAATTGTGCCATCACCAAAGAAGTTGTCAACTGCTATGCAGGTAAATGATACTAAAATAAAGCTTAAGCTAGGTTTCCACTAACGCATTTATCGGCCGTTGCTCTTCTTTGACGCGTGCTATTTTTTTCGGTCTTAAAAATTAAAACGAAGGCTAGTGGAAACCTAGCATTAGTGTAACATAATTCATGAGGAGTCATTAAGCATGGCCGCCGTTGTTTTCCAAGATTTCAGTAAAACACCAATAAAAACGTTCATTAAATATTGTTTTCGTCCAAAATTTTGTTTTTTACGGCATTTATACTAATTTCGTGCAAATATTTCACATTTAACCTCATTTTTTCTGGTGATTTAGTGCTTTTCCCTCCATTCGGCATTCTCTCGACTTATATTAAGGCAGCAGACGAAACAACCGATGACGTTTTGAGAAAGTCGTTCAAAGGCGGATCCATGGGGGTGGGCGATGGGGGCGATCGCCCCTTCCTAGAAAATTTTGAAAAATTAATTGTAGAAACTTTTCAAGTTATTGAAATATATTAATTTGATGAAGACTACATAGTTTAGTTGTTAGTCTAGTAAAGCATCTAAACCTTGATTGGTTGTAGTTGAATATTTTGACAATTTATAACACAAATTATAGTTAGCTTGCCATTTTCCCATACCCTACAAACATTTCTGCTGGCGCCCATGATCGCCCCTCCCCTTACTGGATGGTCTGGATCCGCCCCCGAAGTCGTTACAATAATGACAGATGCCGACTAAGACTACTCCCTTAAATTAGCTCCGCCTACTAAATTTGAAAAAGAGTATGTCTTGGAAACGTACGATACCCGCAGGGCCGTGCTTACGGGTTGGTGAGCGGGGCAGCCGCCCAGGGCCGCTAAACTTTTATCATTGAAAAGTACATATACGAGGGTCACTAAAATATGTTCGCCCATAGAAAAAGACCGCTTCGCCCAAGGCCGCTGAACACCTAAGCACGGCCCTGGATACCCGTTTGGTCGTTCTCAGTCGCGTCGATCGGTTCTTGAATGTACTTATTGAGGGGAAACTGCTAAGTACGTGGTTTAATTCTTAGTACTGAGTTACGTGGTTTTAATTCTTAGTAATGAGTTACGTGGTCTTAACTCTATGTAATGAGTTACATGGTTTTGACTATGTAATGAGTGGTTTTACTTCTTGCGGTCTTTCAGCTAGTATATACGGCATCGATAAGTTTCACACTTTTTTCAGACTTTTGGGTTCATTATGACTTTAGGTTGCAAGTGTCACACGCATATCTTTACTTTTGGCCATACGTTGAATGTGATGCGAAATTCAAATGCATCTTCAGTGCGTAATAAATTTTGGTTTGACGCAAAACGGCTAATTAACCCAATTAAAACTTTAGTTTTCTACGTTACTGCAAAGCAACTAAAGCCTGGTTTTCATGGTCGAAATTTAGCGGAACAGTTGAGCGTCGATAACTCGAAGACGTCTATTGTTGAAAAAAAATCAACGTGTAGACCCTGTGGCGAAAAAAATATATAAGAAAAGATACTACTTTACGCCGCGCTATTGGGTGATTGCTGCACACGTGACAAGACAAGATAAGCCAAAAAATAAAATTCCGCATCGGCTTCTGCCATTTGATTTCCGCTAAAAATCGACCAAGAAAACCTGGCTTAACATTCTGATTTTAATTCAAATCGACCTAAATTGAAGATAAGTATGTAGATTTCAAACCGAATATAGCCAATAAAATGGAAATATGCCAAACTTCTTGTAAAAAAGTATGTAACCAAGGCTAAGTCTTAAACGTTACCGTAGGTTGTTAAAAAAAACAGCACCGCCCAGAGCGATGTTCACTAAGCCGCGACTCGCGTATAGCGCCGCTCATAGGGGTGAAAATACTAAGGCCCCCCACTTAAGCGGTACTACAAGCGGGTAGTCGCTTAGCAAACTTCGTTCTAGGTGGTACTGTAGTATTAAAGTACTGTGTTATCGGTCACAATGGTTAATATTTTAAATTGGAAATGAAATATTTATTTCAATACCTATTATACTGCGTTTCGATTAAATTCAACTAAGTGAAACTTAGGAATTGTGTATGTTTGTCAGCGAACTAAGAAAAACGAGCAAAGAACAAGCAATTTTGATAAAAATGTTTCGATTTTAAGCGGAAAGAAGAAATTGAAACGGTAAAGAAGATCACAAAACAATTTATAACATGGGTTTCCTATAATATAGAATTAAACGTGCTATGTCACATTTAAATCGTTCAATTACTTGAGAAAAAATGTTATCTAGTTTAATTTCAAGACCTAAAACGCTCATGTGGCAAACAAGATGTCATGGACATTTTGGTGCACACAATCCGATGGTGTGTTAAGAAAAAAGTTCAAGTTAAAACATACATCCTGTACAAAATTTTGTTAGTAATTGGTTAATAAAATTTTCGTTTTCTTGAAAATTCTAATATTTTTTCACACACGTAATTTAAATCATGTAAGCTTAACACCTACTTCCACCACTGTCTCCTAGATATTACTGTGCTGTTTATTGAATTGAACAAAAGGTTTCCACCTTCTGACTGTTAAAAAAAATTATCCAACTTTACTTATTATAATGGAAATTGAGAAAATTTCTTTTAGCTTGCCCAACTTATCGCTTTTTCAAGTCGCGTTTTTTTCGATGAAAAATTGGTTTTTTTTTTGGGTTTTTTTCTTAGCACCAGCGATATTTCTACGTTTTCGATGACACTCTAAACGTTTCTCATTGACTATTTTCATGTAACACCAAGCGATGAAAATCACATTTACAAAAAACGTGAAAATGTTTTACAATTTCGATGAAATTTCGTTACTGAGTGTCCCCGGTATAGAGAGCGTACACTGAAAGTTTCATCTTTCTAGAAAACATAGATTTTGAAATAAGCCACTTTTCCAAGCAACAAAAATCCTGTATAAGGAAATTGTATCTGCTCAAGTGTTGCACCTGAATCGTAAAGAACTAAATAAATTAAATATTAATGGGGAAAATTGATTCACCCTTCTAGCCCCAGTAGCTGCAAAGTGTAAAAGAATTCTGCCAAAATCATTGAAATGGGCAAATTACCAACCAGTGGCGTAGCCAGAAATTCCTCAAGGGGAGGGTCAAAGTATGTAAATGTTAAGGAAGGGGAAAAGAAGGGGGTGAAAATTTAGTACAGTCAAAGGTAGGCCCAAGGGGGGGGGGGTTGTACACGGAAACCCTCCCCTTGTCTACGCCACTGTGACCAACTTCTTAAACTCCAATTTCATAATGATTAACAATGGCGACATTATGTCTTATCGATTGACGTATCGTTTGATTTGTAACGCAAACAGTTCGAGAGTAACAGAACGATCGATAGTGGAGGCTACGTACCAGGTCGTATTAGTACATTTAAATTCCATAGGGATGTGGTCCATGACAAATAAGCGTCTATGATCTAGAAATTAATATGATAGCAGTATACTTAGAATCACCCATTTTTTATTTTGTTAGATTCTACGTAATGTTTCCATGGCATTTTTTACAGGGTGTCCACTAAAAAATGAACCAGGGCGAATATCTTTAATTTGTTTTAGGTACGGTTTTGAAATTTTCAGGTCTCATAGAAGATGTAGGGGGAAACCTGCTATGAAAATGTCGATGACCTTGAACGATGTCTTCAAGGTCATCCCAAATGTATCTCCAGAACCGTTAGTGTTAGAAACTTGGTTCCAATTAGAAACGTATTTCACGTGACGTTTTAGGTATTAATAACTTTGACCTGATCAGATTTGACCAATAAGAAGCCGAGAAATGTTAGACGAAAAACAAGAAGGTCGTTAAGTTGATAATGTGTCGAAGACGAGATTCGGGAGCTGATAGCTCTAAAGATACTCAAGTTAGAGTACTGAAATTTGCTAGGCAAATCTACTTAATGACCTTCTTGTTTTCCGTCTAACATTTCTCGGCTTCCTATTGGTCAAATTCGACCAGATCAAAGATAGTTAGACTTAAGACAACACATGGAACACTTTTCCAAATGGAACCAAGTTTCTAACACTAAAGGAGGATTCACACTATACCACTTCATTGGGCCACTTAATTGTATCCAACTAATTGTAAACAAGAAAATTGTATAGTGTGAACAGAAAAAATTGTAACCAATGCTACAATTTTTCTGTTCACACTATACAATTTTCTTGTTTACAATTAGTTGTAGACAATTAATTGGTATAGTGTGAATCCTCCTTAACGGTTCTCGAGGTAATTTTGAGATGACCTTGAAGACATGGTTCAAGGTAATCGAAATTTCATTCGCCCTGGTTCATTTTCAGTGGACACCCTATATATACTGTTTCGATTGAAACAACGTATTCGCCATTTTCCAGAGAACATAAAGTTTGAAGAAATTTAGTACACGACGATTTATTATAACATACGAACGGAAGCGTTGCGACCTCTGGCGGCAAAACTAGCTTCTGGAAAGGAATATCGGGGAAAAACGCCAATGGAAATTGATATTTACCACACGGAATTCGAGGTTTTTATTTTTTTTCTTTTTTTTTCCAACGAACAAACCAATACGGTGCCCTCCAAAAAAAGTTCGTTTGGAGACACCCCTGGGAAATGAATAGTACGCCATCAGATTTCATTTAAGGCAACATACATTTTCATTTAAATTAACGTACATTTTCATTTAAAGCAACGTACACTCGTACAGTTCGATTTAAAGCAACATACACTCGTACAGTTCCATTAAAGCAACGTACACTCGTACAGTTCCATTAAAGCAACGTACAGTTTAATTTAAAGCAACTTAATGTTTTATGAAATGTTACGCGCGGTTTAATTTAAAGCAACGTGCTGTTTTCTGACAAACAATGTACTGTTTTACGAAAAACAACGTGCTGTCTAATGTCAAGCAAAGTACGGTTTTACGAAACGCAACGTACAGTTTTATGGACAGTAATGTAGAATTTTTCTGACAAGCAACGCACTGTTTTATTAAAAGCAACGTACCGTGTTATTCAAAGCAACGTACCATTTTATTAAGATCAACGTACCGTTTTATTAAAAACAACGTACTATTTTATTACAAACAACGTACCGTATTAATAAAGGCGACATACCGTTTTATGAAAAGCAACGTGCCGTTTTAAGAAAAGCAACGTGTTGTTTATATCACAGCGGTAAAAAGATTTCCCTGAGAACAGCGACATTCTGTTTTTTTATTTGCAAGATAAAATAAAATGCGAAAAACAGCGTCTTACTGTTTTTAAACAGTATTGAACCTTTAAATATACAGTAATTACCGATACTTTGAATCTAAATTGCCGTTATTCCGAAAAACAGTATGCTCTTGTTTACATTACAGAAAAATGTAGTTTTTTTACCGGAAACTGCAGCTAACTGTCAAAATAACCGCAAAAACTACTGTATTTTTGACATTATGTTACGAGAGTGTGTTCCTCATAAACTATTGTGTCGCATTCAGTGGAGTTCCGAAAGTTCAATTTTAGGGGGGGATTCAAGTTAATTTTTCCAACTAGTTAGTATCTAGTATGATAAGAGCATATAATAAACAGGATGTTTCGAAAATGGTCGTAGGACCGAGCCTCTACGGGTTCTATAGATAATTTTAAGACGAAAATTTTCTAAGGCATTTTTTCGATATAGGCCACCGTTTCGAAGTTATGAAACAATTTATTAGAGATACGAATGGGTAATTTACCCTATTAATTCACAAGGTTAATCACCCTGGTAACAGTAATTTACAATTTTCTCAGGTAAATTACGAAAATGGTAATTGCCCTGGTTATAATAATTGTTATTAAAAGCATACGTTTTATATTTTAACTGCGCCTAGGGCTTAGCTCTACCTAGCCTAATGGTACAGATGGACCTGGTGCTAAAATGTTAGTTTTATTTTCATTTTTAATTATTCGGATGTCTTATAGCATCTGCGTTAGTTAAGCATTACTTCGAAGTGATCTAGCCATGTTTTATAGTATTCTTTCTATAAATTGCTATCGTTCAATTAACTAATGAAAGTTTATTTCGAAAAAATGGCCAAAAAACGAAGTAGACCCAGTTTTTCAGAAATAAAATAAAATCAACGTCAATGGTACCGGTTCAACTAATTATCGATGAATCTGACATATTTTTAAACGAATAGAAAATTACGGTAATTTACCGCAAAACGGTAAATTACGCGTACAATTTCCGCGTTATTTACTATTTTCAAAAATTTCGCTAATTTGAGAACTCTACAGTTGATTTAGGGGCTCGTCCGTACATCAATTGTTTCATAACTTTGAAACAGTGGCCTAAATCGAAAAACGAACATTTTCGACTTAAAATAATCTGTAGATCCCGTGGACGATCGGTCCTTCAACCATTTTAGGAACACCATGTATTTTCTAAATCACTCTAGACAACGTAACATAAATTACTATAAGCCAGTGCCAGCCTTGGGCTTTGCGAGGCCACGTGCCAATCCACCTAACACCTTGTGAAGGCTAAGTTTTGGGGAACAGTTTTTGTCACGATGTCGACGACTCATTGTAGATTAATTGAGCGGAGCGAGCGTAGCTCTCATAGGGACGACTTCAATGGAAAGTCTTTTGTGGGACGATTTCGAACTTTTTCGTTTGATTGTTGATTGAAAAAAGGAAGAACTGAAAAAAGGTCGTGAGCGAGGTGACAAGTGATTGGCATTAGGCAGTGACGGTTGAAGGGGGCCATGAGGTTCTTTTACATACAATTATAGGTTTTAGTCTCTATCATAACGGAAACGATAAATAAACTATGGACTACCCGAGAGCGAATTCTTTAACTAAAGGTGGGTTTGGCATAGTTAAGGAGAAGAGCGGAGACGAGGGATGGACTATCGTCTAAGCGAGTGGGGATTCTTTACATAAAAAGCTTAAGTGACGTGCTATTAAATCTATTTCGAATTATCGTGTATTGTGAAGGGTAATGTAACAGTTTATGCCCTTTAACGCAGTTCCCATTTGCAAAATTCTCAAAAGCGTGGTTTCCCGATAGCGCAATTTCGCAAGAGCGCAGTTTCCCAAGGGTGCAGTTTCCCAAGAGCGCAGCTTCCCAAAAGCACAGTTTGTCAAGCGGGTTTACACGGTCTTTCCTAACCTAACTCGTCAAATAAGAAAATTAACGTTTTAGTAATCTGAATCTGCGCCAACAGAAAACCGCGCAAATGGCTGCAGGCCCATTCTACCACATTCCCAATCGACAGACGCATTTCAGAGAATGCACGACAAGTAAACGATATTCCCGATAAAACGATGCTCTTTTTAATAGCATATTTTAATAAGTGAAATAATATAAGAGTTAAATAAGAAAAAATATGTTTTACATTGGATTAATTACATTTTTACGGTAATTACGAACTTCTTTAATGTATCTATCGTCGAAGTTCCTGTTTACATGCCTAACCTTACCTTACCTAAACTATCCCAACCTCATTTCTGTGGCAGGCCCTAAATTTATATAGCAATATTTTGGAAAATGGGTAAATTTTGTCGCAGGCACTAATATTAAACAGCAATTTTTTAAAATTGAAATAAAAACCAAATCTCGGCGGATATTCAATACAACAACTTTACCGTCTTCGAATTTTTATTTTTCTATTGCAACTCCATCTCCAAAGCTAAAACGACCCCTAAAGTTCGTACATATTTGCCAGAATTTACCCAGTGTTATAAAATTCTCCATCGTCTATTCATATTTTAAGCTGAAACATACACTGAAATTTATACAATTAATTGAAAATATTGAACCACATTTTTTTAACTTACCTTTCCCAACGGAGATTCGAACTCAGATTTCTTGAACAGCCGTCGTATGCAGTACCGCGAGACCACGGATGGTTGAAATCCTCTTTTAATTTCTTTAAGTTTATTTTCTTTCATTTCTTATATAAATGTACATATACGTATATTTGTAATATCGCCTAATCGATAATTATTTAATATCGTACTGAAAACTTTGTTTTTAAATTTATCGGTCGAATGGGAATTCGGACCAAGAGGGGAACCGCGCTATTGGGCATCCGCGCTTTTAGGGACACTACGCTTTTGCGAAAAAGCGATTTCGGGAATTGCGCTAACGGTCATATTCCATTGTAACATGGTTGTTTACGAATGTGGTCAGCCCCATATTTTCGCTAAAGATATATAGGCGCAATGGGCTTGAACTCTACAGATAATTTTACAGGCTGGGATGATCCCCCCCAAAAAAATCGAATTGCCCGGAGCAGAGTTTGCTTTTGCTTGAAATGAATAGAATAAGTTGGAACAATAGGTCTAACTTTTACTGTTCACACACAGTGTTTTTGCACACAATTAGATAGATACAATTAAGTGTCCCAATTAATTCGACAGTGTGAGCTGGGCTTTAAATATGGAAAAAGCAAAAGGGCATGTCATTTTGTAGCGGTTTTTATAAAAAAAAGTGTTATATGTAAGTAGATGTTTTTATTAAAAACCAAAACAATAAGAATTATTTAAAAAAATATATATATATTATTTGCAATGCAAAGAGGCATTCCTCTAAGGAAGAGCCCGGAGGAAAAGTGTTAAGCACAGAGGCCGCATTCCCCCGCTGGACCGTGATCGAGATACGTTGAAAAAGGTATTCGGACGAACGCGGTTATCCTGTTGCTTCCTGAATCCTTCGGCCTATGGCATGGACCAGGGACAACCCTTTCCGGCCGAACGAACCTAGTGTCTCGATGGCCACTGCGGGAAAACATATCGATTCTCTATACCGGAGTACTTGTCGCGTTTTTACTTTCAGCCTGGGTGGCGGCCGAGAGGGGCTGAGGAAGATGACGACAAATAAGAAGCAGCTAAAGGGTCGGTGCTGGGGAAATCCGACACCAACGATTTTCCACCGGACCACGGGACGAGGGACATTCTATCCAGGCGCTTACTATCTTCGCGGATGGTTCAAGAATGGACAGTACACCAGCGGATACAAGGGCACGTCTAAGTATGTCGTTGACGACCCCGTGCCTGGAGAGACGGCCGGAGCTTTTCTTGCAGCTCAGGCCGTGTCTGCCCCAAGAATCTAAATCACTGTTGTAACTACAAAGAAAAAACAATGTTTAAATTCTAGACTTTTTCTAAACGGGAAAATGCAACGCTCTCACAAACATATACTATACCAACATGCGTTGAGTAGAAGAAACGTTAAGTCTTTTTTTGCGTCGAATTACAAAACGTTTTCGTTTAAAGCATGTTAAGTTCTAGAAATGATTGTTGTATACGTGTTGAGGTCTTGTAGTGCTTAAAATGTAAACTGGTCTATTTGACAAAACGTTTAATTTTGCAACTCGTAGATTTCTCGAAAAGCTAAAGTTTAAAACGTGTCGAGTTAACCTAACGCGTAGAGTTATGGAAACGTTTAAGTTTCAAACGCGTCGAAATCTGGAAACGTTTACGTATCAAACGCGTCGAGTTGTCGAAACGTTATAAATTTAATCGCGTCGAGTTCTTGAAACGTTTAAGTTTCTAACGCGTCGAGTTCTTGAATCGTTTAAGTTTCAAACGCGGCGAGTTCCCGCAACATTAGAATTCCAAACATATCGAGTTCTTGAGACGTTTCAGATTATTCAAAGAAAAAATTGATTATAAAAAAAATTGATTCTAAAAAAAAAATTTATTTGCAAAAAAATATTTTATTGATTATCAAACATTTTATATCAATATGATGTTCTTCCACAAATTTTAAATATTTGGTGGTTTTAACAAATGACGATTTCGGGGACCGATTATTAAGTACGTACTCTTGATCTGCACCGCAGCGCTCCCCAGTGGCCAAGGGAAGTATAATCGCGCAAAAACGGACACATAACCGTATCTTAAAAATAGAAAGGTCTTATATCGGGCTCGTTACAAAAATTTGGTCTCAGCTCGGACTCGTAGCAGTACATTGTATTATACTGGACTCCGCTAAGGCTCACTGCAATTTACTATATTTTAATGGCCTCATCTTGAGCTCACAAATATACGCTATATTAGAATAGTTTCAGTTTGAGCACACAAAAATACGCTATAATATAAAGGTCTCATCTCTGGCTCAAATTAAATGACCACAACGTTTTGGTCTCTTCTCGGGCTCGTATCATTCTCATAAAAAAGGCTGAGCTCAGCTTCAAATCGAGCTCGGGCTCTTGGTGTGAAACGAGCCCGTTCAGCTATATTCTTTCCTAAAACTGCATTTTTGTGTTTTCTTTAATATTTGACCCAACCAAACTGAAGTGAAGTAGAGCTCATAAAGAAGCTTTTGAAATGCGTGGACAATATTTAGTAAGTTGTGTCTCTACAACGAGAGATGCCCAAGAATCATTTAAACGATAAATTGCATGTTTACATTTAACACTATAGATTCGGAGCGCCATGTATACGATTTCGTTTTGTGACGTGTTGGCGCCCTGGGGTAACATTTAATTTGGCCGGCAGTTATAATACCAACATACAGGGCCGTGCTTAAGGGGGGGGGGCGAGCAGGACGGTCACCCTGGGCCTCTTAAGATTTACCATAGGGATGTATATACCGGAGGGCCTCTACACTCAGTTTCGGTGAAAATGAAATTGCCTCACGTTAAAAATGCAGCCCAGATCGAACCGCCCCCTCATAACTCATATAAATCATAATTCCAAAGTCATAAAACATAATACATAACTCATATAAATCATAATTCCAAAGTTAAAATAACATAATTCATAACTCATATAAATCATAATTCCAAAGTCATAAACCTAATTCATAACTCATATAAATCATAATTCCAAAGTCATAAAACATAATTCATAACTTATAATTCATAAAACTAATATAAAACAGAATTAATATTAAACGTTATTCACATAATTATATCTCATAACGCATATAACCCATATAACTCATAACTCATATAACTCATTTAACTCATAACTCAAGTAATTCAAATAACTGATATTACTCATGTTACTTATATTAGTCATATTATTCATAACTCATGTACCTCATGTAACTCATGTAACTCATGAATAATATGAGTTATATAACTCATGTAACTCATGAATAATATGAGTTATATAACTCATGTAACTCATGAATAATATGAATTATATAACTCATGTAACTCATAGAACTCATAACTCATATTCATATAATTTACATAAATCATTACACATAACACGTGACACAACACAATATAATGTTAAGTACTAATGTTTTGAACTGTTAATTATCTAATTTGTAAACTATATAAAATTATAAGCTCAAAGTAGTTAAATATCGTCCTTAAAAAATCTAATTAAAAATAATTAAAGGAATATTATAGTAATTATTGATGAAATTCGTTGAATTTATAAACAGCGGACGCGAGCATCTTAAGACGCGCCAAAATCGCCATGCGATCTCCGATATGAGATATTGAACGATACCGTACCTGGCTGCATAGTCATTGGGCGTAGGTGCGTTTGTTCGAACTTCGTCGGTTATATTATTACCGGCACCAGATAAAAAAACAGATGACCGTAGGTCAGATAAAAATTGTCACAGGTAACCAGAGAAACCAGGTGGTTTATCGGAAATGTATCTGATATGAGAATTAAAAACCGGTTGAATTATTCAGATAATCGTTCGAAGCAGTATGTCTCACAAGTGTCAGTTTGAAAGTCGCGAATTATGACACTTTTCCCAATTTTGTTTTTGCGACGTTCAGCGAGACTCAGCGGACTTAGCGCTGATCGTTGATTTGACTGTATACAATTTTTCATTCCGGTTGCTAAATTACGTTGTTCAACGAAGTCAGAGGGCGTAAGAGTAGATTTTTTTCCGTTGAACATCGGTTGCGTGACGTCATTCGACAGTGAAAGGTAGCAGACGCAATTTAGATAAAAAGTCGACGGAAAACGAAAAGCGTTCAACAACGTTGTCAGAAGAACTCAACGATAACTCAACGGATTTCTTTCTGTTGAGTTTCTCTGAACGTAGCCTTTGTATATGTAAAATATTCTAAAATCATATTTTAAAACGTAATCAGCCAGAACCGTGAAAAGCCCAGTTACATAAGTCGAATTTTTCCCATTACTGACCATAGTCTTAAATTTTTATCTACTTCCAAAAATTTAAATGTTATGCCTCTTTTGGGAAATAAAACAAAAATCGGCTAATTGCACAATGTAGATGGTGTCTGATCTCCAAAGTATAACTTGCCTCGGGGCCAATGTTAATAAATTTCAGACAATAAAAGGTTGCCTCGAAACGCTTTGGTTGCTAAGGCCTGTGGTTGGTAACTTCGTTGCTAACGGAAATCTGACGTCACTGGGATGAGATCATATTGAAAATAATGGGAATTCAATTGGGTGACGTCAGTAGCAGACGAATTTATGAAGCAATCCAAAATTTCTTTCAAACCGTTCCTCGATCGAGACCCCGTTGCCTTGGGGCATTTTTTATTTATTGGGATCAGTGGCGTCGACAGAAATTCACCAATTTTGAAGTGGTGTCTAAGTATGTGAATGTTAAGAGGGGGGTGAAACTTAAATACAGTCAAAGGTAGGCCCAAGGAAACCGCTCTCTTGTCGACGCCACTGATTGGGATAATAAAAACTACATTAAATATATTCGATAGTCAAAATGAGTAGCGATAATTAAAAAAATATATATTTCGGTAGAAAAACTAATATGATATTTAAATGCATTTTCAGATTACTTGATAATTTTACTTAACGTGACAACTAAATTGCGGTAGTTTTTTCCACCATAATTAGCGCCATCGCCGCCCATCGTGAAACATGAATACGTATTGGCGATAAGTATACTCGGGATTCGTCTGGACGTTTCTCTCGGAATTTTATACTCACAAGCGCGACCAACAATTTTTGTCCAGTTCTATCTATCAATTAGTTCGACCGTTGCCAGACGTAGTACACGTCGAAAATTCGTATCCCATAATTTCAACTGCGTACAATATCGTGCTCTATTTTCAAAATTCAGCCAGAAGTTCCACAACGTTCGATAATTTTCCACTTTATATGAAAAATGGTTGAAACTAATTTTTTTGAAGACATGTAAACAAGAATAACTTTTAATATAAGTCAAATTTTTTTCGAATCGTATGCACGAAATTGTTTTTAGTGGTCCGTACATGAGATACGCTTTCGCAAAGTGAATTAAATAATGAAACTTGGGCGTCATAATTTCACTTCCTAAAACGCGAGAGACTGAACCTAAATAAATTTCGATTTTGAAGTTTCGGTATGAAAGAAATGTGTAAATGTGTCGCGTATATAAAATCTACAATTTCTCTAATTTTAAGATATGCATCCCAATGCAAATCATTTTCTTCTGGTAAGAATGCGAAACAAAGAAAAGGTAGCAGTCGAAATAGACCATAAATCTCACTAGAGGAACCTTTTAATTTCCCGTCACCCGCTATTGCCGAACGAATTTGGATTTCTGGCCTACTACTATCGGTTATCGGAAGTTTTTTTTAAATATTATTCAGTTTTTCGATATTCAAATTTGTGTGAATACACGTATAGTTCAAAATGCGCTTTAAAATACTCGTTATAATTCCTTCTTTTAGGTCATGCATGGGATCTGGTGGTAATTGTTGGGTAATATCGAAGCCATTTATCTTCATTAGGGGACTTTCGAATCGAACACCATAAATAGATTGGTCACTCGGAACCCTTTCGATGCTCTGTAGATGGTAGCTATGTCGAGCTAACGTTCTTAATTGCGGCTCATTTTCCTTGAGTTTCCTTGAAATATCTTTCTTGGAAATCATACAGAATCGACATATTTTTCCGGAACTAAAGCACGCGTTGAGCCCGGCTATTTTAGCGAGTCCAAGGTTATCCCCTGTAAATATTGCCACATTTCCAGTTAAATACATCGCTTGGTTATCAATGGTTACTCCCTCTTGCACAGTTAAGATCAAAAATAAGGAGTTCTAAGACGTCGTGCCAGCCATATTGATCAGACTTCGCCAACAAAATTAAATTTATATCACTTAGTCTAGATCGGTATTTCGCCTGCAAGTTCAGCACTGAAAAATAATAGGCTACTATTTTGTGTTTTCCACGTTTTGACCCAAGAGGGTTTGCAATTTCAAATTCATCGGTATAAATTTTAGTTCGTGCATGGGATCCGGTGGTAATTGTTGGGTAATATCGAAGCCATTTATCTTCATTAGGGGACTTTCGAATCGAACACCATAAATAGATTGGTCACTCGGAACCCTTTCGATGCTCTGTAGATGGCAGCTATGTCGAGCTAACGTTCTTAATTGCGGCTCATTTTCCTTGAGTTTCCTTGAAATATCTTTCTTGGAAATCATACAGAATCGACATATTTTTCCGGAACTAAAGCACGCGTTGAGCCCGGCTATTTTAGCGAGTCCAAGGTTATCCCCTGTAAATATTGCCACATTTCCACTTAAATACATCGCTTGGTTATCAATGGTTACTCCCTCTTGCACAGTTAAGATAAAAAATAAGGAGTTCTAAGACGTCGTGCCAGCCATATTGATCAGACTTCGCCAACAAAATTAAATTTATATCACTTAGTCTAGATCGGTATTTCGCCTGCAAGTTGAGCACTGAAAAATAAAAGGCTACTATTTTGTGTTTTCCACGTTTTGACCCAAGAGGGTTTGCAATTTCAAATTCATCGGTATAAATTTGCAATTGCAGTGTGTTTAGGTTAAAACTTGGGTTTTCCGCTATGATTATTTTAGCGACATATCCTTGGAGAAAATGTCCAATACACTGATTAGGTATTTTTTTTAAATTTTCATGTTTACCTAACTGTTGATCGGAAGAATATAGTTTTTGAATGACTTTAAGTATCAGAACATAATGAAAGTAGCTTTTTTCTTCCTTGTCTAAAGATTCCGTAAACGGGCATAGTACTGGCTCTATTAATCCGTAGTTAGATTTGCAAAGTTTGTTAATTTTATAATTTGAATTTAAGATTTCGAAAGCGGTTCCAACTTCGGTAGTTTTTGAAAATAATTCTTTCTCGTCAATATTTATGGTTTTCGAACGAATAACGCTTAACACATTTTTCTTAATCATTAATATAATATGTTCGCAAAATAATAATATATCATTGGTTAACGATTCCACAACACTTCGTGGTAGATGATGGGCTTCGCGATACTTCAGAATGATTTTCAGTAAGGTTTCACGAATTTCCGCTGGTTTTAATTGCCTTTCATTCCTAGTTCCTGAATCATCGTCACTCAATTCAGGGTCACTTTCATTTTCTATATCCATAGCGTTCCCTTCTTCGCGCGTAACACCAGGTGGATAGTTTACGTCCTAAAGAAACTGTTTATGTTTATATCTAACGTGTCGTTGATACGAGCTAATCTTTAGATGTGACCTACCGCAGTTTTCAAGTCCACAAGTAATATTAAAATTTTATCGTGAGAATGGCTGTTTTGCGTGTGAGTTAACAATGCCGTAAACCTTTTCGAGTAATACGTACATTTAACGCAACTATATAATCCAGATGCTGCCATAATTTATTTCCACTTATTTTCATATAATTTAAATTTCAGTATTCTGACTCGCGCTTACTATCGTAAATTTCGGTACAATCTTAAAATTTTTATTTCTGCCTATTTTTCTTAGATGAAAAAAACTATTTTTTTTAACTACTCTAACAAGGCAGAGTACGAGAAAGGGGGTGAAGGAGAAACTGTAGAAGCGCCTTGGAAGAAACAGATATGGGAAAAAAACCCCAGATACGTCCGACACTTTTTTGCGCTCACGAAAGGTGACGTGACCCCGTAACTACCAAAAGCGGGGGAGGTGTTCTTTTTAGCATTTTTTCTCCACGTTACAAAGATCGGAATCAGGCTTGAGTAATAGAGCTCAAAACGACCGTTTATTTTCGATATACTCGACAATAGTTTATTAACAAAGCGAATTGTTCTTAATTGTATTTATTTAAATAACTGAAACATTCAATGGAAGATGAAGGCGTTGGGCTATTGTTGCGCTTGGGTGGAAGAAAAACCAAAGTTCGAGTTAAAGACAACCGCTATGTGGCATTTTTGAAAAAATCAACACTGATGAATCTTTCATGGATTTTCGGGGGGCAGATTTTATTAATCAGGTAGGTGTTTTTATTTCTCACATATAATATATATTAATTTTCTATGCCTTGACCATGACCGCCATTTTGAGGGATAATTTTTAAGCTATGTGGACTAAAACAGTGTTGGGCATTTTTAACAAAGAGCCGCTCACCTCACACACCGCTCGCACTCGCTAACTTAATATCCGCTCCCTCTCACTCATTTTTGAGCGGTGAAATTGACGCTCCTCTTTTTCCGTTCTTTTTTTGAGCGGCAAAAACGGCGCTCCTCTCTTTCCGCTCTTTTTTGAGCGGTAATAAAAGCGCTCCTCTCTTTCCGCTCTTTATGAGCGGTAATAAAACGCTCCTCTGTTTCCGCTCTTTATGAGCGGTAATAAAACGCTCCGCTCTTTCCGCTCTTTTTGAGCGGTAATAAAACGCTCCTCACTTTCCGCTCTTTATGAGCGGTAATAAAACGCTCCTCTCATTTTCATTATGAGCAAAATTGAGCGGTTAAATTTCTTTTTTAGAGAGCGCATCTCTAAAAAGGAAATTTAACCGCTCAATTTTGCTCATAGTAACAAAACCGCTCACAATGAGACGAGAGGTGCCCATCACTGGACTTAAATATCCCAAAGATTTTGCGGTCACTGTAAATGGATAAAGAAAATAGACCACGATGAAACTCATATAAAAATAAATACTCGAATTGATTCTTAACAGGTCTTCGATGAAGATTTCGATGAATATGTTGATGTCGAAACCGATTGCAAATTCAAAAATAAAAGCAAAATAAAATTAACACGAAAGGTAAACGGGTATTATGTTTGTTTCAATTGGCTTAGTTATCATTTGTGAGGTATTGATTCTATTGAACTACACGTGTTATTAATGTTTTACTACCCGATATCATTTCATATTTATTTTGTAAGAGTTAAAAACATATTTTATTGAAGATCAGGGAAGCTAGGTTATTTCAAAATGTAAATAATTGTCCGTGATGGAAAAAGATTCAAGTTTTAGGATATGCTCAATATGGAATAAAATATCTTGCCAGTGGTGTAGCCAGAGGGGTTTCGGGTCACGCCCCCTCCTCCCTTGAGCGTAGCTTTGACTATACTAAATTATACTTCTACATCACGTAAACCCACCCATGGACAAACTTCTGGCAACGCCACTGCATCTTGTCAGCGATAATTCAGTCTACCTCTTTCAAATGAACTGTTTGATTAACAATTAGTCAATTCTATATCCAGCGTTTAACCGAGATAAGTGAAGTTCCTGAAGGAAATAGGCAAAAGATTTCAGATACTAATCAATAAATTGAAGGTGTACCAGATGTTACTTCTACTGCTACATGTATCAACGAATTGAATATTATTTTGAATATTAATGGAAGTATGGAAACTGCTTTTAATAATGATAAAGAACTGGGATTAATAGACTGGTGAGTTGTAAATCATAACATTTCTAAAGAGTAGCTCAGTCCGAGCAGAGCAGTTGGAGTTGCTATGAAGCGTTGGTTTAAAATAATTTTGTTTTTCTAGTAAATTATAATGTAAAGTTTAATGTCAGGAACTTAACTACCTAATTTTGGAGTAAATTCTGGCAGAATGCAAAAACTAAGGAATTTCAATAAGCGAGTTTCGATAATCACAGTCAACATAGCTAGGCAGCACAAAATCAAAATAACCCGGGTTTTTTAGGTTAAATTGTGTATTTTATTTAACACGCGACAAAATTTCCGAAAATTGTTCATACTAGCGGAACTCTAATAGTTCTCTACATTTACGATAGATGGCTGTGCGACTATTCAAACTTGCAAATTAAAAGTATTAATTGCTTCAAGACCTTTGAATATCCCAATATCTCAAAGTGTTTTTTATTTTATTAATACAGGGTTGCTGAAAATATAGCAGTTGTCACGTGTACTAGAGATGAATTTATAATGAAGTACAAGCTACCTGATGTACCCGAGATTTTTAATAATAAAGATGACTACAATGCGCTTGATGCCGATGGGAGAAAAGAAATGAACGCTCTATTGATAAACATTTTGTTAAGTGATTGTATTAAAAAATTTGGATTGTGAGTTTGCCATTTGCAATTAACAAAGCAGTTTGGACTGTCCTACTATTGACTTTAATTAACTCTTTGTAGGTATCCGTATCACAAGATCATGGCGGCCAGATTAGTAATGGAATACACACATTTAAAATCACAGCCTGGAGAAGGACTGGTAAAAATTTAAATTTACAATAATATTAGGCTGTTCTAACAAGGCGTCCGACACTTTAAACAAAGCATAATAGTTTTTCTCTACCCAGAAGCTCTAGAACCACAGTTTCTAGGCAATTTAATTTTAGAGAAAAAAACCTAGTGTACATAATTTTGAGGAATGTAAAACACTTCAACGTATTTTAGTTCCTCTTAAATCAAGCAAGGGTCTTAACCTAGTGTGCAACCCCATTTATTTACTGAAAAATTCGAATGTGTAGTTTTTATTCAAGGTTTTTGAAATTGCTCCGATACGGATTTGAAAAAATTTATAATAATTTAATTTTCTATTAGGAAATCTGGCACCATAAATTGGTTACCAAGTTTAAAATTTTTCGAAAACCTTTGGGTAAAATAGCTGTCGTAGCAGCGCGTAAAAAGAAATTTGGGAAAGATTCCTACAAAGATCCATCTGCAACTGCGGTAGAGAACATATCTATTGTTAATGTTGTGAGAGTTGAGGTATTTTTTGCAATTAAAACTATTTGTTAGGCAATCATCTAAGTAACCGTTCCGTTATAGCCTGTAGTTTTTTATGAAGAATTTGAAGATGAAGAAAATATTCGGATGCACAAATCACAGATGGTCTTGGAGATGAAAAGCTTCGAGATAGATTGGGTACTAATAGACACTAAAATGGATAAGACGATAGCTGGCAGGAGAAAAATTATAAAAGATCAAAGCTTACCAGTGGTGTTGAAAGAGTATCCAGCTCTTTCAGATGCGAGACAAGTAGAAAATTTACCTTGATACTTCATAATATTATATAATTAAATATTTATTTCCAATAGATGCTTTTTGAATTTGAAAGAATTACAAAAGTAAAAATTGAAGTACAACTAGAAGAGTCATTGCGAAAATGCTCGGGTAAAATCTGGTCATTGGCGGAAAAAAACGTAACCACCTTAAAAGCGAAAATATTAGACGAACTAAAAAATCTTAGTCCAGAAATACGGCAAGGTAGCTGCCAACATTAAACCCCTTAATACTATAAATTCTAATTTTAAACGTTTTAGGTGTCAAGGATTGGTTTTCGCTATTATTACTGCCTACCTTTTTTAACGAAAACACGAGAGGTTTTTTTACGTAAAGACCGACCTTTCGAGAGTATCTAAAATGCCTGTAATCGTGTATAGTAACCCAAATTTGTTTTTGTGACCACTATGAGGTATTTGTCGATCAAGTTAAAGTGACCGAAGCGTCAACCTTCCAATTGGCCATGAGCAGCTTGATCGCTGCATACTGGATATTTAATATAGAATATTCCGCGGTTTTGTTTAAAACGTTAAGCCTAATTGAGTCTTGTTTTTTGGGATTAAAACATACTAAATGTGCAGTAAAGCTAAAAAAATTACCACTGAATTGCAGAAATAAATGTTTTAATATTTGTATTTTGACTTTTTTTTGAATAACTATTTTTAATTGGTTTCTTTACACTGAAATTCAAACTTTAGACCATTTACCGGAACTATTTAGAAAAATAACATACCATTAACCGACCCTAAACGGTGTAAAACTACTCCTTATAGAGTGTAGAATTACACCATAGACGACTGGTGTTTGTACCATTAACCGACCCTAAACGGTGTAAAACCGCTTCTTATAGGGTGTAGAATAACACTATAGACGACTGGTGTTTGTACCATTAACCGACCCTAAACGGTGTAAAACTACTCCTTATAGGGTGTAGAATTACACCATAGATGACTGGTATTTGTACCATTAACCGACCCTAAACGGTGTAAAACTACTCCTTATAGGGTGTAGAATTACACCATAGACGATTGGTGTTTGTACCATTAACCGACCCTAAACGGTGTAAAACTACTCCTTATAGGGTGTAGAATTACACCATAGATGACTGGTATTTGTACCATTAACCGACCCTAAACGGTGTAAAACTACTCCTTATAGGGTGTAGAATTACACCATAGACGATTGGTGTTTGTACCATTAACCGACCCTAAACGGTGTAAAACTACTCCTTATAGGGTGTAGAATTACACCATAGACGACTGGTGTTTGTACAATTAACCGACCCTAAACGGTGTAAAACCGCTCCTTATAGGGTGTAGAATTACACCTTAGACGACTGGTATTTGTACCATTAACCGACCCTAATTGGTGTAAAACTACTCCTTATAAGGTGTAGAATTACACCATAGACGACTGGTGTTTGTACCATTAACCGACCCTAAACGGTGTAAAGCTACTCCTAATAGGGTGTAGAATTACACCTTAGACGGTTTACTGTGTGGTGTGTATTTAAACCATTCGCTAACTATGGTTTCTATTTAAACCGTTTAGGGAGTGAATTTCTGACAAAACTGAAATACGCCTAAAGGGTTTATATTCAAACCCTTTCTTTTTACTGTGTGGCGAACGAAAAGCGTACATTTGTTTCCGACTCCAACCAATATTCACGAAGTCAGGAGATTCATTGGACTCTCGAGTTATTTCAGGCGATTTATCAAAAAATTCGCATTTGTTGCGGAACCATTGACGCGCTTGCTAAAGAAGGATGCGAATTTCGAGTGGACCAACGAGCAAGCCAACGCTTTCAACGCATTACGTCATTAACTTGGAGAGCGACCAGTCATCGCGTTGTATCACCATGTTGCACCGATCCAAGTGCACACCGACGCCAGTAAAGTGGGCATAGCCGCAATTTTGGTTCAACAAGGACCAGACGAGAAATGGTATCCCATACACTACGTGAGCCCACAGACAGCGCGCGATGAAAACGCTTTCACTCGTACGAACTCGAAACCCTCGCGATAGTTTGGGGCTTAGAAAAATCTCGCTCGTACCTTTGGGGTCGACAATTTGAAGTCGTCACGGACTGCAGCTCCGTACGAAACACGTTAGCCAAACGAGATTTGATACCACGAATAGGCCGATGGTGGTTGCGCTTACAGCTTTTTACGTTCGAAATCATCCACCGAGAGGGCACCAAAATGGCACACGTCGACGCGTTGAGCCGCGCTCCGGTCGATCTAGTGGACGAAATGGATTTCGTTCAAGACATTCAAGTCCTCATCGTGAACGTCACAACGGAGGATTGGCTCGTCACGGCTCAACACGAAGACGAACGCATACGTATGATCAAAGAACAACTAACACAACGGGGTAAGATCTCGAAAGAAGAAGCACAAATACGAAAGGATTACGAATTAAGACACGGACGACTTTTCAAGAAAAATACCAACGCCAACGATCTTCGGTCCGAGTTACTCTGGGTCGTGCCTAAGCGCGCAAGGTGGAGAATTGTCAAATCATGTCACGACGACATCGGATATTTCGCTCTCGATAAGACTCTCGCGAAATTGAAAACTCAGTACTGGTTTTCCGGAATCAGAAGATACGTCCGAAAATACATCGCTTCTTGTTTACCGAGCTTATATCATAAGCAGCCAGCGGGTAAAATGCAAGGAATACTTCACCCCATAGATAAAATTGGAGAGCCCTTTCATACCGTACACATCGATCATCTAGGACCATTCATCACCAGCTTAAATGAAAACGCTCATATCATAGTAATGGTTGATGAATTTACGAAATTCACCATTCTTAAAGCAGTACGAAATACCGGAATGAACGCTACTCGACAATTCCTAACGGAGATGATTGAAATTTTCGGAACACCACGACGAGTAATAACGGACCAAGGAACCTCCTATAAGGCAACGCCAAGAGGAAATGGACAGGTCGAAGTCCAACCAGAAATTACATGAGTAATGTGATTACCGACAGTTTTGACGAGGCGGTTATGTCAAGACGTCGCGACGCGATTGAAAGGATTAGGAGCTATCAGCAAAAACAACGTTCGAGGTATAACGCGAAGAGATGCGAAGCCACAGGCTACGAACTGGGCGACTAAGTTGTCGTAAAACGAGATGCTCCAGCAACTGGCGAACCGCGAAAAACGGCCGCGAAATACAAAGGACCTTACGTGGTTACGAAGAAGTTAACTAGCGACCGTTACGTAATAAAAGACGCACCTCGCACCCAAAAATTCTACCGAAATATCGATCCAGTCGCTTTATTGGGAGAAATCTTTTATAACAATTCAAATACTTCCTGAACCGATACAGGTTCAAAGTTGAAAGAAAGATCTCGATTGGAATCCAATAAAGGTAGAAAACCCGGCCAGGGTTTGGTGGAAGTAAAATGCTCATTAAGCGCACACGCGATTTCGAAAGGGTCGTCAAGAACGGAATCCGCAACTTTCAATTGAGTAATAGAAGGCTGACGAGTAGTGAGGTGTTTTTAAATAGATTTCCACAGAAGACAAGGATTACCCTGAGATTGCTCGACTTCGCGCTTGATATAAGAACTCTTGGATGACCGTAGTTGAGTGTTAACCGCATTTCTATAAAAACGATATTGAGCTTCGTGAAAAACAGCATTCGGGCCAGAGCGTCGAGATCTGTGAAGATCACGGTGATGCGACAATTTGTGAATTTCTGAGTTTAACCACGGAGGGTTGTTCAGAGTACAACGTCGAGAAATAGGTGGTGCAAAATGATTCAAAGTATTAGTCAAGGAATTTAGAATAGACATCCACAAATCATCCACCGAACCGTCGGGTATAGTAGATAATGAGTCGGTAAGAGCATGGGCAAATGAATCCGCATCGAAATTACGATAGGACCGAATTTGAATTATTTTGGAAACCCTCACAGGTTTTAAAGCCCGTCGAATACACTGTAAATGAAAAAGGTTCAAAGGTGGTTTAAATTTAAACCATTTAAGGTTAATTGCTAAAAATGGTTCAAATGCATAACATTTTTAAGGTTTAGATTTTCAAAAAGGTTCAAATTCCAACCATCTAAGGTGCAGATGTCAAAAAAGGCTCAGAGGAGGTTCAAATACCAATCATCTAAGGTGCAGAACACAGGCAAGGTTCAAATACCAACCATATAAGGTGTAGAAAATAGAAAAGGTTCAGAGGGGTTTAAATACCAACCATTTATAGTGCACATGTCAAAAAGGGTTCAGAGGAGGTTTAGATATCAACAATTAAAGGGTTGCTTTTGGCTAGAGATTCAGAAGGGTGGAAAAATAAAGCAGTGAAAGATTAATTCTATAAATTGCAAATTGCTTTCAAGGGAGATTAACGTGATAAAATTAATTAAAGGTTAAATTTTAGAAAGTGTAGAAACTAAAATAAAAAATCGTTCATTATCAAATAACAGTCTCCTACCTAATGCAACTTCAATCTTAACGAAATTGCATTACAGGCGCGTAGGAACGTTTTCTATTAAGGGGGTATACTGCTTTGATATTGAAATTTAGCCCTATCCCTTCGATAAGTTTAGCACATCTTGTGAACCAATTTGGCGTGTTTACCTCTTCGAAGGGACTATGTCCCCTAATATGGGTTTTACAATCACCGTGTCTGTGGGTCTGTCCGCGCTGCGAACGCGCACGCAGTTTCGGGGCAAAGTGTAATCACTGCATTCGCAGATTCTTGGAATTAGGGAAATGGTTTTAAAAAATAGTCCTCTTTCTGTCATTGGTTGTAGTATAACGTTTTTGTTAATTTGCGTTAGTATCGGCTAGATTCGAACCCGAAACCTTCTGCATGTCAGGCAAGCTTTCTACCACATGTTACGTTTACTGAAAATTAGAAACTCTTCCGATCAAAGCTACATTATACCCCATGTTCTTGAACGTGTAGGTGAACATACAAATACCGAAATAGTTGGGGAGACCTACTTTTAACAAAACCTAATATGCGGTAATTCGGGAAATATGCCGTCAATAAAAATAAATTAAAATTAAAATAAGTTGGCAAGCCAAATTATGCCTCTCCTCGGAAGATTCTCAAATTTTTTGTATCCGTGGTTCTACGGTAGAACGCTTACCCAAAGACTATATAACGCTTCGCTTACTAGACCGGCGTGTTCCTAGGAAAAACCTGTTAACACCTCTGTAGCTCTGTAAAAGCTGGGGTAATATTTGAACCGGCGAGTAGAGGCACCACTAGTAACACAGCTCAAGCTAGGGGAAATTTTGGGCCATCGTCGAGATGGAGCCACAATCGGTATGCAAGTTGAGCCATAGAATACGCCTGTCTAGTAAGCGAAGCGTTATATAGTCTTTGACTACACCCAATGACAAAAAGAGGGCGCTTTTGGTTTCACTAATTCAAAGAAACTGCGTACGCAGCGATTACACTTTGCTCCGAAAATGCGAATGCGTTCGCAGCCCAGACAGACACACACACCAACACCTACACCCACACACACACCCACACCTACACCCACACACACACCCACAGACACACCGACCGACACGGTGATTGTAATACACCTAATAGGGGACAAAGTCCACTTGGAGACGTATTGAGAAATTGAAGTGGGAACGTTAACTATAAATAGGCAAGCCAACGCGAAAGTATAATTTTTATCCGAACAATTAAAAGGAAAACTTTTATATTTATTTTTCAATGAATGTATAAATATGCTATTTTATATAGACTAAAAATTGCTGAGTTTGTAAATACTGCTTAGGTTTCCATTGTAGTTTTTAACGTTTTAATTTGATAGTCGGTCTCCGCCACTCCGCTGAAAATAACGTTTTTCACTAAAGGTACAATCAAAAGGTTTCGATCTTTCAATATTTATTAGGAAGACAATGGTACTAAATATAAAAGGCTTTAACTGACTCTATTGATGAAGCACCTATAAGACATACCACCTGTTTAAATGGAATATTTCCGATAATGATATAACGTTTATTAATATTTCAGATAAATAGTCAAGTAACTGATTTTATCTATTGTAGATGCCAGAATATCACGTTTCTTATATGGAATCAAAAAAAATATTAAAATTACCAGAGGACTTGAACTATGATGACCTTTTACAAAGAATTTCTGATACATTTAAAATATCTCCAAATAGTGTTTTGCTACAAGTTTTCAGTGCCAAATATGAAGATTGGATAGATTTAGAGAATGAAATCCCCAACGACGAATCTCGAATTAAAGCTACCATGGTTACGAATAATATAGAGACACAACATAAGGGTAGCGCAGATGAAGCAAACCCTTCAACTGAACACTCTTAGAAAAAACCGTTCAAAAGGTGTGCAAATTTGAACGCTCGCGTTCATTGTTGAACACAGCAATATATTTTAGCGTTCAGCCAGAGACAAGCGTTCAAACACATTGAAATAGAAAAAAGTGTGTAATCCTGAACAGAAAAAGTAGCAGCATTCTCTTTCTCCCTCCTCTCTTGGACTCATGACTAGACGATAGCCTGGCTGATCAAAAGGCCCCGCCACCGATAAATTAAATTTATATTTCGCCGCCGAATTCATTTTTGTTATTAAAGTATAATAATTGTGTTTTGAGCTTTAAATTCGAACTACATTGATTTCTATCAGTAGTGCTATGATTTCTAGGCTGTTGGGTGTACAGTGCTCACGGTTAAAATTGGAATAATTAATAATTTCCAAAAGGTCTGGCACTACCACTGTTACTGTGTCTAATATTGGGACAAATACATTGGACTAGTAAAAAATAAGAGCAAGGGGTCATTGGTACCAAGGACCACTTAAATAATTGTAAATGTAGGGTCCGAAGGTCACAAGGACTATTTAACAAAAATCTGGGCCGCGTTCAGTAACAGCAAACGATTGGATCGTTGACTGCGAATACACTTTTTCTACTTCCGGGAGTGACGTCACGTTTGCAAACGGAGAGTGAACGAAATAAGCGGCTGGAAGAGCCAGTTATTTTGTTGATGAACGCAATCGTGACGTCACAGCACGCGGGAAGGCGACACGGCAGACGATATTTTATAAAATTTATAACAATCGTAAAAAAGCGTTCAGCAGATGTTGCGTCACGATTACAAACGGATATCAACGATTAATAAACCCTTTCCCCTCCGTTGAGCGTCACCGAACGCAGCCTTATTTAAAGGCCTAGAGAGAAACGGAAACGGCTTTGAAAGTTTGGAGCAGCCGCGTCTCGTGAAAGAGTAGAGCTCGTATTTTGATTGGGAAATTTCAACACGCATGTAGCATGTCAGGCCTAGGCTTAAATATTTTCAAAGCGAACCTAAACGAAATCTTATTTATGTTCCTCATAATGGCATTTAAATATTCCATATAATAAGTAAATATGAAAACAAAACTAAAAGTTCAAAAATCTTAACAAGTTATTATTAAATAAAAATCCAAAAACGTTGAAGTGGTTCATGTGAAAAATTCCAGCAAAAACCTATGGGAATTTTACGAGCTTGGATCGGATGGATCCTGTAAGAATCGTCTGATCTTTTACTATTTTTAACCGCCATGCTATGGCGCTAGCGGCTTGCCGTAGTCAATGAATGGCCGCTGATTGGCTGAAGCCTAAGCAAAGACTATATAATCATTAGTCGTTGCTAAAAATGTCTTGGCGTCTGGTTCTCCCGTAGACGAGAGCATTCTAGGTAGTAGTATAAGATTTCTATGGGGAAAAACTGTTTTCGAAAACGGAAAAAATTTATTTATCCGCTCCAAAAAAAGGGAAAAATAAAGTCGCCCTCCAAGGTGCGTTCGTACCATAGATATAAGAAATGTATATAAAGGTCTAGATACGGAATTGACACCTAGCACAGACTTGGGGCCAATGGCTCTTAATAAAAATCAGTGGGCTCTTAAAATAAATCATTCGAACGGGGGTTGCGAGCCACCAGGGCTCTCAATTTAATTTAAAAAAAAAATATTAAACATTCTACAGAAATTTCTGGAACATGATTTGTACGCCGTTTTTGAAACTCTGTTTTCCTACCCTATACGAGAGCGGGATCTAGCGTTACAAATAATTATGTGTGATATTATAATGTACTTGCTTGTTTTAAAGTTAATAATTGTTATGTAAGTAGCGTAATTATTTTTTATTTTCCTATTTTCCCTACCTAATTTTAAATTTTTCCCCCTAATTTCACCTCCCCCGCTTGGGCCAGTGGCTCTCAATAAAAATAAACTTAAGGGGGGTCGGGGGCCCGCAGGGCCCCCGTAAAAAATATCACTATTTCCAAGTCTGACCTAGCAGACACCGAGGAAGGCACGTGACCAAGAGCGCGAGCTCTCTTAACATTTTAGTACTAAGTGCTTGACCTTTCCGCAGGCCGTAGTCTTTAGACACCATCTGTTAATGACTTTTAGTATAATTTTTAAGCAGGAGACAATGGCTCTCGCGACGATAGCACAAGCTTTCTTACCGATAGATAGCGCCTTATAAGGATAGCCTGCAGAAATTACGCGTTTCTGCTAGCTGTCACCTCCGTATTCACTCCATTTGAAATATTTTATCTAGACCTTTATATACGTTTCCTATATCTATGGTTCGTACCGTAAGTCGTGGTGAAACTAGTGATAATTGTGTTTTTAGGCCTTGTCATATAACTACAGGTAATGTATATAAAATTAATTTATTCAAAGATTTATATTACTAAATTGTTAATTATTATTTTTAATACTGGTTCGTTGGGCACCCATCCCGAAATATTCTACGGGGTCTAAAGGTTTATTCAGAATGTTCGGAAACTTCCGCGAAGAGACGGTCAACGGCAATTTCGGCAAAGCCACGCAAGGGATTTAAAGAAAAATCTACGGTCCAAGAGACAACTCGATTTAACTTTAGGAGACCCAGATAAAATCGAAGGTAATTTATTGGGAAATAGTTTACATCACAGTATTTTTACCAACCTTGGTTTACATCTGCCCCAATACTAGTTTTGGGTAACGTAGGGTACGCGACGATTGTATTAATAGTTGTAGATTAAATTAATGTTTGTTTCATTAGAAAACAGGGTATTTAAATACGGATCAGCTACCAAAGAGCGAGAAATGGCTTGTTTCAATAGAAAATAGAGTAATTAAATACGGAATAACTACAAAAGAAACAGAAATTTCTTATTTCAATGAAAAACAGGGAATGTACATTCGGAGAAGCTACAAAGAGCCAAAGATGACTGGTTTCAATGGATAACAAGGTAATTAATTACGAATCAGCTACAAAAGAACCAGAAATTGCTAACCTAACCTAACTTAACCTATCCTTACCTTAACCTAACTTAAAACTTACCTAACCTAACCTAACCTAACTTAACAATGACAAATAGAAAATTTTTTTTAAGATAATAAGAAACTAAAATCTTAGTTTAGTCTACAACTATTAATACAATCGTCGCGTACCCTACGTCACCCAAAACTGGTATTGGGTCAGATGTAAACTACAGTCATTTATTGCATTTGTTATTTTGTTAAAAGTAAAAAGTATTAAATAGTAAGGTAGATTATTAACAAAGTTAAATTTATTAAAGGGATCCTCAACCTGTATTGCAGAAATTTGTGAAAAGTTGGGTATAGTGGGAATACGAAGTAGGCGCGAAGCTACGCAGAGGGAATCATTAGCTAATAATTTAAGGACCTAGAAATTCAAATATGCAACGTAGGTTTCCACCCCTTTTTAATTAAGACTTTCGCCAACACCCAATCAGAGCTTAATATAATTTGTTTGATTGTCTATTTTTTTATTTAAAACTTTCGATTAGTTCTAGATGTTACTTGAAAAGATAAGTAATTAAAAAACACGAGTCTCGATCTTAAGGTTAATGATTTAGAACTAGAAACCCAAAATTCGTCAGTGTTTGAAGTTTTGGGGGCCTTCTATTTTACGCAAGATCAAATTACTTATTACTTTCCAGGGGCGTAGGAACGTTCTAGAAGTTGGAGGGGGCAAAGAGAAACCAAAAGGGGTCTGGAGAATGGTTTTGAATTTTTAATCGAGTGTAGCTTCTCCGAATGCATGTGTACCTTTTACTACTATGTAAATTGGCGGGAAAAGACTGAAATTTAAACACAGTTGAGGTTCTATAAGCTTTTTATGCTTTTAAAATGAGAATTTGAGACTTGTGAAGATTTCTACTGACCAAAAAGTTGGAGGGGGCAATAACATTAGTTGCCCCTCCAGCAAAATTCTAGGGAGGGTCATTGCCCCCCTTGCCCCCCCTGGTTCCTACGCCCCTGTTACTTTCTTTTTTATAACTGTCAGGTGACTAGGAAATTACTTTACTTTCAGAAATATATTACAATACGGAGAGAGTGGTCATATTTAACAAGGTTTATTCTTGTACTATTTGCACTGAAGTGGTAAAACGTCACACGGTCTCAAAATGGCGAAAGCATTCACGATTTATTTTCATCATCATTTGAAATTTTAATTAAGAAGGCCAGCTGTGAAGTTACTACTATAGAAAGCGCAGTTGCCTCCATTTTTTTCTGGGTTCTACACCTTCCAATTGCAGTACTCAAAGAAACTATCGAAGACAATGGAATATTTGCAAAAAGTTGTATTTAAAATTCATTGTAAAAATGTGTCAACGTCTATCATAAATACGATAAACAAACTTTCTTAAAATTGAATAAGTAAATATTGTTTAATTTGTAAATCGATATCAAAACATTAAAATATCAATTAATCATGTATTTATAATATTTTAGGTTCAAAATAAATTATCACCCTAATGTTCAATCTAAGGAACCTATCGTTAAAATTACTTAAAGGGACTTTCAAGAGAGGCCTAGTCGTATTGAAATACGTCATTCAGTCGTAACTTTGGCTTCACAACTAACGGCGTCCGAATAAATATTTCAAATTAACAAGACAATTTTAAAATATACGGGCATGTTCAAGAGACATTTTAAAAATTTTGTTAAATAACGAAACTAACTTCGGCTGTCAAAGGCAATTTCGTTTTTTTCACGAATTGGTTAAAATGTCTTGAAATTTTTATTTCGCCAACTATTGCGTTCCATTTAGTCAACAATGAAAATTAATTTTGCTAAGCACAGCGTGCGATTATGTTAACAGCAACGTTTGGTTTTGCTAACCACAACGTGTGGTTTTACTAAATAAGCGTCCTATTTCAGCAAACAAAATGTACGATTGCGCCAGTTAGAACGTTTTATTGTGCCAATTTTATCGCTTGATTCTGCTAACTAATGCGTTGGATTCTGCTAACTAATGCGTTGGATTCTGCCAACTAATGCGTGCGATTCTGCCAACTACCACGTGTGGTTTTGCGAACTAATACGTTTAATAATGCCAACTAATGCGTATAATTCTGCCAACTAATGCGTTTGATTTTGGTAACTAATACGTTTAATACTGCCATCTAATGCGCGTAATTCTGCCAACTAATACGTGTCATTTTGAAAACTAATGCGTTTGATTTTGGTAACTAGTACGTTTAATAATGCCAACTACTGCTTTTGATTTTGGTAACTAATACGTTTAATAATGCCAATTAATGAGTTTGATTTTGGTAACTAATACGTTTAATAATGCCAACCATTTCGTTTGTTCTTGCACACCTGGTGACCAAATCTTCCAACCAAATCGGTTATTTGAGTCAAGCTAACCGTTCACTATTGAACATTTAAACGTGTTACATTCCACAAAAAGTGATCACCATTGAACACCGTCTTAGTGTGCGATGTAGCACGCAATAAATCGCGTTCAAACTTGAACAATAATACGTGCTACTGGTGTGGTGAGCCTTTGCACACTAAATTGTTCAACTTTGAACAATTTTTTTTAAGAGTGAACCTTCCAGGTGAGTTAAAATAAATACCATTGGCACTATAAAACAAATTTATTTTTAATATTTTAATCTCAACTGAAATAGGAGGAGCCACTTTCCCAATGGTATATAGAGTTCCTAGGTTTGCCCCTGATATTGAAGAAATGCTGCGACTGAAAAATGATGAGGTGTTATTGCAAAGGAACAAAAACCGAATATCTAAGGCGTTATTTGAAGACTTATGCAGATTTGGAAAGTAATATAACAATTTATTGTATAACGGAATTTTTATTTTAGTAGCTCTTTTAATTCAACTGCTTAAGTAGGTATCCATCTAGAGATCAATACCAAACTGCGGTGAGAGGGCTTGTTCGAAAACACACGATTTTGAGTGACCGTGATGAGGAGGGAAACCCTCGGAAGAGTTCTGGAGCAAATGTATATCTGCTATATTTGAGAATATACTAAATTATGATTTCTAATTATTTAATAAAATGTACAGATTACATGGTGGGCTGCATTAAAAAACCAGTTTAAGCAGTATCGTAAACCACTCTCGGGAGTTAAAGAAGTGGGTCAAGAAAAAGCGAAACATGGTTCAGTTGTACAAAAAAAGAGAAAATGCTCCGGAGATGAGCCTTCAGCTGCAGATGATCCAACGGAGAGCTCTGTAGAAATGAAGAAAAAGCAACGAGGGGTTAAGAATTCTTTTATTTATTATTTAAGTTAATGATATGATCTTTCATAAATATAGTCAATAGTAAGATGCTAAGTGGTTTTTTCACCAAGTTGAGTATTGAAAACGCTGATTGATGTTGATAATTCTAGCAACTGAAACCACCCTGTGTGTATCAGTGGCGTAGTCAGAAATTCGTCAAGGAGGTTAAGCTATGTGAATGTTAAGAACGGGTTGGCCTAGAATGTTTGGACATGGAAACCACCCCTTGTCGACTTAAAAATGGGGCCAGGGCGAATGTGTCAAAATGGGTTTTAGCTACTATTTTGAAATTTAAGGGTGTTGTACAGTGCTCAGGGGGTCAATCGACTATGAAAATTTCAATGACCTTGAACCATGTCTTCAAGGTCGTTCGAAAATTAGTTTGAGAACCATAACAGAAGTTGGTTCCCATTAGCAAAGTGTTCCCCGTCCCATTTTATGACTAACTAACTTTGATCCGATCTGATTTCCGAGATAGGAAGTCGTGAAATGTTAGGCCAAAAACAAGAAGGTCGTTAAGATAATAATGTGTCGAAGACGAGGTTCGGGAGCCGAAATTTTCAAACTAGAGACCTTCAACCACGATGAGGTTGTCTAGGGAATTTCAGTACATGAATGCTTTTAGAGTTATCAGCTCCCGAACCTCGTCTTCGATACGTTATCAACTTAACGACCTTACTGTTTTTGGCCTAACATTTCTCGATTTCCTATTTTGCAAATCGGATCGGATCAAAGTTAGTTAACATAAAATGGGACAGGGAACACTTTGCTAATGGGAACCAACTTCTGTTACGGTTCTCAAACTAATTTTGCAAAATATCATACGGTTTGTTATTCTTTTATCGAAACGTTTTGCTCTAAGACATTTAGTCGTAAACCTAACCGTTTTTTATTTATAATGAAAATTGTAAACTAAGAAATAAACAAATTAGTTTTTCAAACATTTATTGATTTTTTTAGTCAACATATAATAAATTTAGTTAAAACTCATTAGGTAAATCATTAAATATCATTTAATAAGTCCATTGCCAATCGCTTATATGCCCGTACGTAAAAAAGCGCCATCTACATTTTCAAAATGTTGCTACCCCCGTTTCCGCCCCCTTTATGTCCAATCTGGTCTCTAAAATTTTCGGGATATATCTTTTGATCTAATTGACACATGTTCGCCGATGTGGTCATTTCCATCTTTGTATCTGTTCACCAACACAAAGTTAAAACCGTAGTTGGCGATTTGCGAAAGCAAATGACATATTTCTTTTAGCACTGGGTCCCATGGTTTGGCACGAAAAGTGTTCCCGCTAAAACTGTACGACAATCCGTAGGTCACTTGTTTTCGGGGAATGCTTTGCCATTGTCCCGATTTATAAATTTGGGACATTCACCCGGTGAAGTAGGTAACTTCCTTTTCTAAATGCCCAAAAAGGTTGTAGTAAGCTAGTTTTAAATTGTCGTCAACAATCATAGTGGGGATGACTTTAAGAATTTCTTCTTTTTCATTTTTTAAAACTGATGAAATGTCCTTTAAAGCCCTTTTCCTTGACCTTTCGGGATTCATATGTCCGCATACAAAAATTTTGTTGTAAAGTATTTTGCCTAATACAATGAAAATAGGGTGGAATTAGTATAGATTTAATAAAAATGTAATTAAAATTAAAATGTATTGTTTATTGAAAATTATAGTTACACAAAATAGTTAAATTTTAATAAGAATAGTTTAAATTAATGCTTTTCGAAAAATCAAGATAAAGATTATCTTACTTATGAAATTAGGGCCTAACTTTTCAGTGTCTTTTGTCACTGAAAATGGCGCAGCAATTGTTTTTCCTTCGGGTGTTGAAACAACAAATTCTGCCCAACCAATATGAGCAGGATTTGTTGTTAATAAACGAGGCGAAAGTTTCCTGTCTCGTGTAGCACTCCACAGGGCTAGAGTTGCCTCGTTGCCGTGGATGTCATCAACTACTCTTGCCTTGGTCCAGACAGACCCAATTTTCAAATTGACGTCCCTAAAGGAGAAAGTCATCTAGAGTTATTTACTGATTTTATTTATAAAAATACCCGCACAAAAAGTTTTCAAGATTTATCTATAGAATTGAAAAAAAGTTTTATTTGTTTCTTTAGTAAATGCCTATTAATTAATCTGATTTTTAATTTTAAAGAGTAATATTAACTTTTAAAACCTATTAAAAATTGAATTAAATACCTATTTATATTCATTAATCTATATATTTGATAATATATAATAATGATATTATCGACGGGGTAGTCACTCGTAAAAAAATTGTACACCTAATTTCCGATTACAAATTTTTTAAATGAATTCTAGTGATTACTGAATGAATACCGATGAATGAATTCTCCGATTTTCATGTTTCCTTAATAGTTTTTACACACAATCCTAAGTATTTGTGTGTATTAGTCTCACGTACAGTGTAACCGTTGCCGCCGATGCCGATGCTGATGCCGCCGTGTCGTGCATATCTCTTCAACGGTTAGGGCTAGAAGAGTCAATGATATCTCCTTCGAATGTACATACAACGCCATTGATAGCATTTTATGAAGTTTTCAAATCGGAGCCCTAGAAGTTGGGCATTTGCCCAATTTACTATTTTCGGTGGTTTCGCTTTATGTGGTAGATATTTTATTTAAAATTAAGTCTGATAACGTTAAAAAAATATTATTGAAAGGTAAGGACTCAGCGGACCTACAACTTTGGTTATATCAGTAAATGTTAAATTTAAGTATATTTTTCAGGGTAATTTACGGGACCACAATTTTCGTGTGTTTATATTTTCGCCTAACATAACGGTCCTTAATTTAAGTCCGACTTCCATGAAAGTTATATTTTTGAATAGCTGTGGTTTCCATATAACATAGAATTGCAATTACGTTGCTTTAGTTTAATTCAAAGTTAGGTTTTTTGGACAGCGTATACGCTACGTACCCCCCTCAACTTCCAACATTAGAAATACGCGTGGTTATAAAGACTATACGCGAATTTATCTCCAGCATTTTTCAAGGCCGTTCTAATATGACCCAAAGTAACAAATAAGTGTGGCACTTATCGGAGTAATACGCGATGCTTACAACGTATGACCTGAAGTAACAAATAAGTCTGATAAGAAGTAAAAAAATAAGAAAGACACTGATTGAAGGAATCTTCGATGCTTTCAAAGTATGACTAAAAGTAGCAAATAAGTGTAAATACAATTATGTGTGGCCGTGGATATATATTGGTTGTGATACCGGCGTTGCAGGTTGCGGTGAATAGCTCCAACAAACTTAACACATAAGAAGGATTGTGTGTATTCTGACCGTTGTACGTCTTGTTGAATTTCATAATATATCTACTGATTACCGGAGAATTCCGGCGATTTTCAATGAAAACTGGTTGAATTACATTGAATGCTGTTTGAATTGTACTGATCGCTTTTTGAATTCCTTTAATTTCGATTGATTTTACCTCTCCAAGGGGACTATCACCATGTCTGTGGTGTGTGTGTATACCGGGTCAAAGTGCAAACCCCGCCTTCACAGTTTCTTGTATTTTGAAAAGGTTCACTAAGGCAACACCCCCGTTACGGTGAGCGTCAACGGATAAACTTCTCATTACGTCTATGATATTTTTTTAACGTCAACGCTTACCGTCGTAGTGACAAGTGAATGTTCGTATTGTGATGTGTGTGAATGATGTATTAGCATAGACGAAGAACGGGTAAACCCTGGACACGCGACGTACGCCTCTCTCCGCGAAAAAATGTTAGTGCCGTTGGAGGCGCTGCTTGCTTGTTTGCTGGTGCGCTCGCGCTCCACTCTCCTCCTCCTCTCTTATCAATTTCCGGTTTCGTGGAGATCCCAAATCATCCAACACGTTTAAGCTAAGGCTTAGCAATTGATTTTGAATAAACGATGAATTCAAACGATAATGATGAATTTATTGATGAAATGTTTAATGATGAGTACTATTAACATTTCTGTATTTCACTCTTCCTAACTGCCTCAATATTTTATATTTTTCTTTTGTAATTTAGACTGTTATGGCTTTAGGCATTGTAAAGATGTTAGGTGACAAAGGCCTATTAATAAAAATAAGCACTTTCTACAATCAACAAAGGATAAATATAAAATCATACTTAAAATTTTTAATTCACGATGTTTTATTGCTTTAGGGAAAACACACGGTAAATGGTCGATTATGTCTAATAATCTATTTACAAATAACACACTAAATGCAAGACTGATTTAAACTCACAGGATAAGGCTTACAAAACGGCGCGACTCACCTCGACTATGACCCCAACATGGATTTAACACTAATCCAGGACCCCAAGACCGGAAATTAGAGAGAAACAAAAGTTCGCGTTTGCGCAGTAGCCGTTATTTTGATGACGGCCACTAGAGGCGCCAGCGTCACGCACCAGCAAATTCCGAACAATTTTCAAAATCCCTCTCTCTACTGTGGAAGGCGTACGTCGCGTGTCCAGGGTTTACCCGTTCTTCGTCTGTGGTATTAGGGTGTATATGTGCGGGGTAACTACTCTCCAACTATTACTAATTATTGACATTTGGGACGGCCCGAGTGCCTAGTGTTACAGTAAACGTCTCAACGTACAAATGGCAGGGTTTCCACCAAATGTGTAGGGTATACGCCTTATTGCCATTGTCATTTTGCAATGGTATCGAGCGTGATTCGAACCCGAGAACTTCTGCAAGACAGGTGAGCGTTCTACCACAGAAACATCTTTACACGTTACGCTTAATTGAAAATTAGAAACTCAGCTTAAGCAGAAGAGTATATTAAGAGTTTTAAGTTTTTACGTATTAAATTATAAAGGTCAAATCTTGTTTTTTATAAAAAAAGAAAAGCTATAGAGTGTTTCGCATAAAAACTTTCTGAGGTTAAAAATGATTAAATTAAATATAAATGAGAAAGCCAAATACCGAAAAGGAATTCCGTCACTAAGGAACGTAATTGTGGAATGGAAAACTGAGTGACATTCTCTGTATATTTTCGTAAGTCGGTAAAATAAAGTCGAGAGTAAAACAACGACGTTTATTTCTTGGTCGTCAGAAAGGAACTGCGTCTTAATCTTACAAAGTTTTGGGGGCGCAAACAGTAAAAAAAAACCTTATCTTATCAAAGGTAAATTTTCAAATCTAAACAACAAATTTTAAATTAATCCTCATTAATTTTTTATATTTTTATTTACAATATTTAAAATTATTTTTAATATTATCCCTAGTGTCGGCGGGCAACGAGTTCTAAGTACGAGCACTCCAGATGAAAAAGTAATTTTCCAAAGCCAAGCATCGGGCAAACTTTACATAGTACGTAAGGCAAGACTGCCGGGTACTAAATGTCATGTAATCGCAAAGATTGAATGTCGCTGACCTGGGGCGCGATTCTACTCTTTTCGTTATTCCAACGAGAAAATACTAAACGATCGTATTTCAACGAACGCCTTAACGAAAATCGTTGTGAATTTAAAAAAATGGTATTCTACTCTAATAGTTTGCCACATTCGTTACGAAGTTCTTCGATAAGTAGTATGGACGACAAGAATTTTCCCTAGAAACATGCAATGACGTCATTGCTTACTATCATCCAATAGAAGAAGACGTTACAAAACAAAAATACAAATAACAGCAAACAATTTCCGGTCTTGAAAAACGCGTAGGTCCAAGGCTTATTGTTCGGGTGTATGTATTTCACAGTGGTTAAGGTTGTATACTAATTTTCTTTACATGAATAAAGGAAAGAGAGTAGCTCGAACGTCTGACAGGCAACGCGAAATTATTATAAGTTTTATGGAAGAACACCCACATTTTCTAGCTGGAACCTTCACAAATACATTTACTAAAAAAATAAAAGATAGGATGTGGCAGGAACTTGCTTTGCAATTAAACAGCGACGGTAGTGGTCCCCAGAAGGATATTCCTCAATGGAAAAAGGTATGTCATATTCCAATCATAGGTATAAAAAACATAACAGTAAATGTAAATCTGCCTAGACTTGGTGTGACTGGAAATGTGATGCAAAAAGTAAAGCCGCAAATATTAAAAGAAAACCTACTGGTGGAGGACCAAAAACCAAGGACTTTGTCCTTAGTGCTTTGGATGAAAGGTTATAAGCTTTGTACCCTGTTACTGTTGAGGGTTACACAGGTCTTGATGAAGCTGGATTTGGTGTAGTTTCTGTTAGTAACAATGTGTACCATTTGAAGTTCATTAGTTTTTATGTTATGCGGTTTGTGTATAACAGCCTATGGAGTACCTTGAAACTGACAATGGTAAAAGTATGAAGACCTTTATGGAGCTAGAAGGATCTGACACTGGAACAGTAAACTTATTAAAATCTAAAAGGAACATTGAAGATCTAAATGAAAATAACGAAGATTCCATAGACATATTTGAAACTAACACAGAACCGGTTTTTCTCCAAATTGAAGAGTGTACTGAAAATTGATATATATTTACCCAAACACCTGGTAAATATGAAATAATTGTGTGGATTATTCTAGTAGGTGTCATAAATAGTAAATATAATTATCAGCTAAAAAACACAAATCAAATATGAGTCAAAGCACCTTAAAAATCAGTTTGTTAAGTCAATTTTGGGAGATAAGCCTTCAAGAAACTTTGCTGAGAACACAAATACCAATAGCGAAAATAGTCCACCACTCATTTGTAAGAAATTGTAATATATATTTCTTTTCATAGTTTAAACTTTTCGATTTTCAGTTAAAGTTACACCTAAAGCGAATGAAATTTCCAAGCCTGCTTTGAATAATAAGCCAAACACAATGAAGGAGATTTTAAACAAATCTAACTCTGTTACTTCAAAAGATAATTGTTATCAAACTGGTAAAAACTAATTTACTAATATGTAGCCATGTGCGAGTCTTGATTTTGGGGCTTCGAGTCGAGTCTCGAGTAACTAAAATTTCCCTTATTGAGTCAAGTTTTATTTTTTCCTCGAGTATTCAAGTATTTAGGCTTACATAGACGTTTCGAGTACTAGAAAAACTAAGCCGATGTCTCAAATGGCAACTCGAAACTTTTTATAGTTTTTCAAATAAGGTTTATAGAGTTTAGAGTCGAACAAAATTGAGTACTTGCACATGACTACTAATTTATTATAACATTTAAATATTACATAAGATTCTAAATGCAAATGTTATCTGTAATTTAAGAAAATTCAATTCCATCAACTGTAACCTCAACTTCTAATGATCAAAAAAATAAATGTTGAATAAGAGGTTCTAAGAGTAGGATTTTTTAATTTTATAGCAGCTTAAATTTATTTGGTGCAACACTAAAACCAATTATGGCTCTTTTAGGGAAGTTACTGGAAGATCAGTGTGAATCTTTTTACAAGCAAGCAACTGAGGATTTAAAAAATATTGAAGATGAAAAAATGTTATTGAAAATAAAAAAAAAACATATTTTAGAAAATATAAGTTTTGCTATTGAGAAAATAGCCTCATCACTCGAAGATATGGCAAAAGCCGAGGACAAGAAAGCAAGAGCCGAAGAGGAGAAAGCTTTAGCTTTGGAAGATATGAGCTCCACTCTAAGAGCTTGGAACAATAATAGAATTTAAATTTTGTAGTTATTTAAAATACTAAATAGCATTTATCACCCTAATGATTTTTTTCAATGTATATTTTCGTCTAGTTATGTAGGAATACTAAAATACCTTATTCTGCGTAAAAAAGGGAATATTAAACATTTATCTCCCTAATAATTGTTTTCAGTGTATATACAAAATGTTTGTTCTAGTTATTTAAAAATATTTAAATAACATTATGATAAAAATAAATACTAAAATACCATAACTCGAATGTTCTTTTAATTGTATATAAGAAATATTTTTTGGTTCTAGGCTACTTAAATGTGACATTGTGATCCAACCAAAAAGTGATATCTAAAAGTTTAAGGTTTTTTTATGTAACTATTGCAAAACTAAGTCATTAAAATTATAACCTACAATTTTGACTGAATTTATTTATAATTCTTTTTCATCAATAACATTAATTGCCCTGATTATTACAGGAGAAAAAGGGTTTTGGGGTTAGTTCAAATAATATATAATTCAACTTGAAATTATTAGTTTAATACAAAATAATATTTATTAAGCATTTCTGGGTACAAGATTAAATTAAAAATACAATAAGTAAAAACACGATAATATTGTGTAAGTAAATATTTTATCCAAAAATTTGGAGGAAATAGAGATAAAACAACCGGGAGAGGTCCACAACGAAACATTCACCACCGAGGGGGTTGACAATGGGGAAAAACATCTGTAAACCGAGCTTCAAAATAGCGCTGCGGTAGCTATTTTGAAGCTCGGTTTACAGATGACTTTCCCCATTGTCAACCCCCTCAGTGGTGACGTTTTGTTGCAGACCTCTCCCGATTATTTTATCTCTATTTCCTCCATACTCTTTGATTTTATTAGGCCAACTAGTTTCGGCACAACTTTGTTCCATTGTCAAGACGAAAATGTTTTATTTTTTTCGTTTTGAAAATGGCACAAAGTTGTGCCGAAACTAGTCGGCCTAATAAACTATTATTTTAATTCACTAGCGTAAGGTGTTTTAAACTTATTTCATAAGATTAAATTGCCTTACTATTCTTGCTCTCTTTTGCTGGCCAGGCGGTACCGCGGGCTATAAATTCTGACAACATGTTGCTGGCCAGGTGAAAACCAATTGTCATTTGGTTGTGGAACATAATTATCGACTTCAACTTCCTGTATGTTCTCTTCATTTGGCAGTTCATCCTCACTTTCGTCCTCACTATCGCCTCTCAATTCCAATCGCCTGTTTCTACTCATATTGTGTAACGTGCAACAAGCATAAACTATTTTTCCTGCAGCAGTTGGGTCATAGTGTAAAGTGCGGTGTTGTAGTAAACAGCGGAATGTTTGCTTTATTGTTCCAATACATCTCTCCACAGAACAACGGGCTTTACACAACGCTTTTGTGTAAGCTTCTTCCCTTGAGCCATCCTCAGCATCGAGGATAGGTGTCATAAGCCACGGTCGAAGTGGATACCCTCTATCACCTACATTCTTAAGAAAAACGTTATATGTTTAGTACAAACCGATAAGCCAGAAGTTTCTATTCCCCTCAATATATTTTCTCTGACACCTTGGACATTTGGAAAATAAGAGAATCATGAGATGACCCTGGGAATTTGGCATTCACATTTAATATTTGCAAATCATAATCACATATCTATGAAAAGAAAAGCATATGGACAGAGGTTTGAGAAATTTATTGTACCATAACGAAATGGTGTACTTACAATTTGCACATTCAATGAGTGGAAACCTTTACGATTCACATAGACAAACTCAGTCACTCTATCACCTTGCTTTGCAGGGGCAACTATGGCTATGTGGGTACCATCCACAGCGCCAATAGATCCTGGGAAGTCTGTTTTTTCATGGTATCTTAAAAAAATAACATTTAATTTAGATATACTGTATTAATAATCCCTCGTTAGGATTTAAAACCTCATCTTAATTTTCATTTGCTCTTCATCGGTTTCAGGGAACTTTATGTACTCAGGCAAAACCATTTCAATTAAAGCGTTAGTAACAGCTGACACGCAACGACTCACAGTAGCTTGGCTTACTGCCAGGAACAAATCCTGCCCTACAGATAATTGATAACTTCCAACTGCATAGAAACGAAGAGCAACTAGGACCTAAATTGAATATTTAATTTTTTTTATAATAATATTATTTTGTAGCAAGCGCGTAGGAACGTTTTGGATTAAGGGGGTTACAGTTTGAATACTAAATTTGGCGCCCCCTCATCGGCAGGCCTTTTGCGCCTCTTCTAAAACAATTTGGCGCATTTTTTAAACCAATTTGGCACCTTTTTCAAACCAATTTGGCAACCCTTACCAATTTCAAGGGGGGTACATTTAACCCCTGTATCCCTGTACCCCCTGTTCCCGCGCCACTGTTTTGTAGAGTAATTTACTAACCTTTGTATCTGCTGGAATAGCTAATGTGTGGTTTCCAGTAAGCCTTTCTTCGAGCCGATCACATTAATGAATAACCAAGTCTTTGTCCAGTCTAAAAAGTCTTTTAAATTCTTTTTCACTAAGTTCAAAAGCCCGTGACTTATCCCGAAGGACCCTGGCTCTTCTTAAATCACGGAGTGCTAAAAAATCAGCAAATTGGGCTAATCGAAGAATTTCGCACCGTACTAAGTTAGCCGCCATTTTTATATTGAAAAATTAACAATTTCAGTCGTTACTTACGCCAACGACACCTCTTACCCTGTCGTTCAGTGAACGAAAAATTTTGGTAGTTTGCAACGACAAACTTTCCTAACGATCAAAGTCGAATACCAATTATTTAGTTTAACGACAATTTTCAAGTTGAACGATCATTTTTTATCGTTCAGCTTCTTACCGAAAATAGTAAAATCGCGCCCCTGGTCAATTTCAAGAGTGTGATCATATCACAAACGTCTCTGCGAACAGATAGTGGTAATAGATGAACCACTATTCCAGAAGAAGCTGACGAACGTATACTAAACAGAATTTGAAGTTAACGAAATTCACTGTGCGAAACCGCGAAGCCTCGTTACCCGAAAAATGAAGAGGAGTATTGGCTATCCGGTGGAGAAAACCAAATTTTTCAACATATGTGCGACAAAATTATTGAGAAAGCTGACATCCAAATCCATCTTCAAGTAGGTGATAGCGTGGATAATCCTAGCTACGAAAAACGATTTTTCCAAGACATGCAGAAAAATTATTTTCCTACGTTTGTTTTATGGTCCAAGGTCTTAACGGGGGATTTGGGCAGACACTTTAAGGAAGAGGTTCCGTCATTGTACAATCCTAGGAATTATTTTAAAAATGGTTTATTTAATTACATCGACTACGAAGCAACCACTCAAGCACGCATAGAGGGTTTCCATAAAGTTTTAAAGGAACAAGCACTAAACTACAATCGATTAACGCGCTTTTAAGTGTATTAAAAAAGTTCAACGACGATTTGTTTTTAGAATTCGTTATAAATACCAAGCTTATTATTCCAAACCAGAACAGAAAGAAACCTTACCACGAGTTAGTTTAAACATACCCCAGAACGGGAAAAGGACGAATCGGGTATAACAGCTAAGAGATTAAGGGGATATCAAAATAAGCCGCGTAAACCATTAAGAGTAATTTTGGAAAAGTGTTCCAAAAAAGGTAGTGGGGAAAAAAAACGGCTGTAAAAGAAAAACGACGAGACAATAGCGACTCCCAATAAATTAATCAGGCATATTTCAGCTTAAACATTATTTCGACCTGACTTAATTTCGAATATTGAACAACCAATTATCCATCCCCAATTGTCAGATTCTGAAATACCAGATTTAGATTCACAATCCGAATCGTCGGTCCTCGAAACGGAATTTTCATCCTCCGAATTGCTAGAGGAAAATTCGGAGTTGCAGTTAATTTCCATACCCGAATTTCCGTCTAACGAATTCGAATAGGTGAATTCTGAAATCGAAGATAAAAATCCAGAGTTTAAAATAACAGTTTACGATTTGTATTACAGCAATGCCACAAAGCAAAGTGGAAGGCACATAGAAAAATTAAATCCCCTCATTAGTTTTTTTTTGAAAGCGTAGTTAGTAAGTTTAATCAACCAAAACCAACGTGGGTAACGGCGTCATCCGATAATTTCCCACCTAACAACAATATATATGATTGTGGCCCAATGATCTGCCTTTATGCTAAATGGATAACGGAAAATAGCCCTAGAGATTTTAACACTCTTTGCTCTCAAATTAAAACTTGTCGCAGTACCTTTAAATTAGAAATTAAAAATAAAAAATTAAATTATGATTAAAGTAATTTCAAAGTATACTTGATTAAATTTGGGCTAAAGATGCATTTGTACAATGACGGAAACTTTAAAAATGATTAAAATATCTATGATATGCGTCTCGAGACATCAAAAGGGGACGATATGCCTCTCTCAAGACATCAACAGGGGCGATATGCCTCTCTCAAGACATCAAAAGGGGGCGATCTGCCTCTCTCAAGACATCAAAAGGGGCAATATGCCTATCTCAAGACATCAAATGGGGCGATATGCAACTCTCATATTATATTATCTTTTTGGTAAAGCAAATATAGGTATCTGTAGGAAATTTTATTAAAATCCAAAACCTATATCTTTGCGTATATTTTTCTCAAAATTCCTATAGGCCACAAAAAACCAAGCCCTTACGGGGCGTGTGCCATAAGTACCTTTTACACACGAGTAAATTTGAAGTTCATATGTTTTTGTACTATAAATTTCATCAATATAAAAGAGAAACTAATTGGTTTAAATATTTTCTAATGAATTGTGAAGATCGTATTAATACGCTTAAAAAAATCATCGATAGGCCTATATGACGTGTCATTTATCAGTAAATAGTATAATAAACGTTTTTATAACGGCTACCCCGGAAATTATAGCGCCGTTCGACAGGTCGCTTTGAATAGTACAAACCATGTAAATTTGAAAGCGATAACATTTGTCAATTTTTAGTAAATTATAATTAAATAGTTTACAGATTAACCGTTTTCCCGCTTCTTATAGTTGGAACGTGGAGTACGTTTAAATTAATTTTTACGATTTTTCTATAACGGCTACCCCGGAAATTGTTACGCCATTCGACAGTCCGCTTTGAATAGTATAAACCTTGTAAATTTGAAAGCGATGACAAGTTTTAGTAAATTATAATTATATAGTTTACAGATTAACCGTTTTCTCGCTTCTTATTCGCTAGCGAAACGGGTATAGGCGGCGCCACCGTCGCTACCCCTGCAGCTTTGTTTGTCTGCGTACTTTGTTGATCAAAACAAACGATTAATATGGCGGATTGTAGGCGCAGAGGTGGCATAAATTGCGAAGTACCTTTTTGTAGTAATACTGCCCTTAAAAATATTACAATTGGAGTAAATGGTGAGAAAAGAACGTTGGAGTTATCGTTTCACAATTTTCCGAAATGCATAAACCTTTTTAATGTGTGGTTAACTAATATAAAATCAGGGAAGATGCCTAGTTAGTGGGCACAGATTTGCAGCGCCCATTTTAAAGATGAAGACTTTTAGAAAGAAATGGTGAGATACAAATTTTACTTATTACTGATTTTAAAGTCAATATTATTAAATATTTATCATAATAACTGTCATTTAGATGAAGAGAGTTCAAGAGACGCATGAAATGCAGTGCCATTCCAAGCAATAATTTACCATGTAGATTTATTACAAATCCACTGTAACTAAATGAAAAGAGCGGACCCTACGTTTTGTGAATCGTTTTATTATAAACCGCAAAATAAGGAAATTCTAATGAAATAAATTAATTTTAGGTCAAGCCGTTCCATTGTCATTATCGCTGGAAAATATTACATTGAGGCCCACAAAATTATGCGTTAAAAGGGCATATTTTTCTATTTTGTATTGGACCCCTATTTTCCTATCTTTGCCACCCTGATGATTCGGTATGAGTTTTCGAGTTGATTAATAACATTTCGAGCTATTGCCGCAGATCCCAATATGATTAAAAATAATACTGTAAATTCAAATGGTTTTTATTTTTAATACTTATTTGCATATCTTAACATTTTTATTGATATTTTATTAATTTCTATTGTAATTTCTAATTAAGTGGTTTCTTCAATGAATTTAAATTGCTTTTAACTTCAAATTAATTCTATATTACATTTGTTTTTGCCTTTTTAGTTAACATTTTTGACTTTGAGTAGAAAATTCATAACATAAATAGTTCAGTTCATTTGTTATCTACAAATACTAATTGGCCAAAATTTAAAATAGGAACTAATTTGATATATTAAAAATATAACTTTCCTTGACTAGAAGTGTAAATTTAAATATAACTTTTCCTTGACTAGAAGTGTAAATTTAAATATAACTTTTCCTTAACTAAAATCTAAAATAAAAATTATATATTTTGACAGTATTTGAAGAAAAACATTGTCCGTCTCTCTTAATATCAATTAAAAATAGCCCTTGAGAGAATAGACAAAAACTGAAAAGGCCTAGCTGAATTTTCCCATAGTAGCCTCTACAGTCGTTAGCCGGTAGATAAATTCCTTCCTTTCCAACTTAGTTTATTTTGTGCCACTGCCTCTTCAATTGATATTATCTCCACAAATATTTCATCCCGACTAAAAGCTAGAAATACATTTTTGAGACTAAAGCTCAGTTCACACTAAACAATTAATTGGGCCACTTAAATGTATCCAATTAATTTGAAGCAACAAAATTGTATAGTGTGAACAGAAATATTGTAACAATGGTTCAAACTATTTCTGTTCAAACTATGCAATTTTCTTGTTTACAATTAATTGGATACATTTAAGTGGCCCAATTAATTGTAAAGTGTGAACTGGGCTTGACAAAGTGACCAAATAAGAGAACATCCACCTTTTTAAGCCAGGCAAATTTAACCCTCACAACTCTAACCGTTTTATTTCCGTACAAAACCGAAGGCACAGTTAGTTCTTTTCCTTCATTTTACCCCACTTCGAAAGTCAGAAAGTTGGGATAGCTCTCAGTATCTTTATATATAAAATAGACCAGCAACTGCATGTTTGCAAAAGCCTGAATTTCTAGAATAATTAGTAAAACAGGTTACATTAAAGAATTGGGATTTGCATGAACAATGGACTTTTTCAATGTTGACTTCAAATTTTAACTTTAAAGAATGTGGCTCCCCTTTTGTTTGGCTCGATTGTATTGCGTATCCTTCAATAATAACAAGTCCATCTTCTTCGTTCGAAAGAATAAATTTCAAAGATCCATTCGGACTTCCTTTAAGCATCCGCACACCTTCTATGGATCAAGACTACTCTCCAATATACTTAAAATTTTCAAGCATGGAACGATTCACTAATATACCAAATAATTTTTTTTAAATACATTATACATCATATTTGAAAATGCTGAAGCTACTAGTTTATGAAATTAGAACAATCTGGGCTTGTTCTAATGAGAAGATAATAATAATAAATTTCCTACATGCCTTTAAATCTTTAAAATTCAAACTGATCCCGTGTATGAATTCTCCAAGGCCTACTCATAGTGTTATTAAACTCTCTATTACGAATTTAATACCTATTGACCGGTCAAAATTAATAAACAAATGTCGTATATAAACCTTTGTTAATACGAAACATTCGAACACGCTTTTAAAAATGTGCTAAAATCGTTAGTAAAATGTTTCAATTGATGTTATTAAACGCGCATTTTCGCATAACGCCATTACCCGTATCACCCAAATATAGTTCTAGGCAGTGTGACTAGGTGGCGCAGCTGTAGTTTTCGGTGGCGAATAGTTGGAACGTGGAGTACGTTTAAATTATTTTTTTACGATTCTTCTATAACGACTACCCCGTAAATTATTACGCCATTCAACAGACCGCTTTGAATAGTACAAACCATGTAAATATGAAAGTGATGACATGTGGCAGTTTTTAGAAAATTATAATTAAATAGTTTACACGTACCCTATTCCATCTTACAAATATTTTTCGAGACATTCCAGATTCTGACAAATTGACTCCGGTCTGACTCAGCTAGTTTTAATAATAGATTACGTAAGAAATTACGGATGGCCTAACCAAATACGATTTACTATATTTTGGATATTTTGCAATTTTACATTAAGCGCATAAGGAAAACGCATCCAGTATGGGAAATATAGGAGACTGAAAACTTCGGTTCATTAACTTCTGCAATTACTTGTATAAAATTAAGTGACCAAATTAAATGTATAGTGGTAACGGGACTTGATAATTTTATACCGCCCCCCCCCCCACGATGCATAGAGATATGACTCCTAAGCTGGCAAAAAATTAGAAACCGTTAAGATATTGAACAAATTTATGAAAATACAAGCCCTTGCAAATTCCTCTTAAACAATAAAAAACTGATATTATATCGTCCAAACACAATTTGTATCCACGTCGTGTTTCTTACTTTACTAATACCTCAGCAAATGATTTTCCCACGTTTTTAAACTCAAAATGTCAGTAAGTTTTTCACGAGCGGCTAACTCTCCGACCGGTTCGAAGAGTTTTTTTGTGGTCCTTATTTTCGGACACCCCGAAAGCCGGTCATTATACCTCCCTTTATATATGCTTCTTGGACGGATGGTTGTCGGTCGATGTTGTTGTGAAAGTATCTACTTATTTGGAAATAGATTAACATTCCCTGTGCTACAGCTTGCAAGGAAGAATACGTATTCTTAGTTTGGTTCAATCTGCCAGAACAAAAATTCGAAAAGAACATTTTGGGCTACAGTAGGGAACGCGACGAAAGAAGAGGAATGTTGGTCTATACTAAAGAAATATGGATTTAACAGTTTTATTGAATTTCTACGTCCCTGGGACCCTCACAAATAATCTGAGAGTGCCCCGTGATGCCCCCTAAAACGACTCAGTGCCCCCTTAAAATATCATTATGCCCCTAGAAAAATTTCAAAGTAAGTAAACAAAATCGGCCCAAATACGGAGTGTCTATTTTGGCCCGTTTTTCGGGCTAAATTAGCTTACTTTCAAATGCTTAGCTATTTTAGCCCGAAAAACGGGCCAAAATAGACTTCACCGCGCGGCCAACACTATTTTGGCCTGTTTCTCAAATCGTGCGAAAATAGAGTTTGGCTGGGGTACCACTATTTTGGCTTGTTTTTCGGGCTTCGATTTTTTACAGGCGAAATTAGTCACTGCCGCGCGGCGCACACTATTTTGGCCTGTTTTTCGCAGCAATGAATTTGAAGGCTTATTTAGTCCTTATAGGGTGGAATAACTATTTTGGCCCCGGAAAAACGACGAAAATTAAAAACAGGCTAAAATAGTGTTTACCGCGCGGCCGTGACTATTTCCCCCCGCTTCTTTTTTATTCAAAAGTGCTCTTCGCGGCGGGTTTTCTACTAATAACTTCATGAATTTATTCATTTCAACCATGAATATCGAACTGTATTAGGTAGTCTGGTTCGGCCGATCAAATGGGCGTGGCCACGTCGTTCACGTCACGCGATTTAGAAAGGTTTTGATTGGCTTATTCGAAATTTTTATTTCGTAGAATTTTAATATAAATAATAATTTTTGAACGAAAATATGTAAATATATAAATAGTAAATATACCTTTATTTATTATTAACCACTGATTTACAGTTATAAAGTATTTTTGAAAGAATTGTGGGTATTTTTCTTCGCCGGTTAAAACACAAACATTACAAAAACACAACACGTCACAAATGCACAATATAAATCAACATTACAATAGCAACATTTCGCAAACGACTACTAAGTCACAACCGTCGCGGCAGTGAGCGTTGCTACACTTTAAAATCAACAACAAATTCAAAGCAACTGCGTACGCAGTGATTACGCCTTGCACCAAAATCGCGAACGCTTTCGCAGGACAGACACACACACAGACAAGGTGATTGTATAACCCCTCCAGGGTACAAAGTACCCTCGGAGAGGTAAAAAGCAATATTCTAAGCTAGTGTATATTATATTATTAAGATAGACAACTTTACAACGATTGCAAGTACACTATAAAATTTTTAATATAATAGGAAGATTAAAGTTTCGGCATGGGCGTGTACGCGGCCGTTTTCAAACGCAAGAGACAGGTGCTAATTGGTTTAAAATAGGATGAATCTATAATCTAGGCCTTAGGCAAAGAATTATTTTGTGTTTTAAACACGAGTTTAAGTTTTAATTCTATATTTTACTTTATTCTTGTATTGCTGGTTTTGAGGATATTTTAGGGATACCAAATATCATATATTTAAAATAGCAGTACGCGGTTTCTGAATTAATAAGTCCTTTAGCTATAGCCTTACATGATAGGAGAGCCAATCTGCAACTGTTACTAATATGAAACGAACGAATCCAAACAAGAAACGGTAAAAATACTTACCAACAAACACACATATTCAACATATTAAAAAATTAAAAACTTAGACAGAATATTTAATACTGGAGGTTAGGATGATTTAATTGTTCCAAGAATGTATTTATCGATACCTGAATATAAAAAAAATACATTCTTGGTTGTTCTTAAACCTTTATTATGGGAAAATATATTAGCGGTAAAATTATACGGAAAAGTACTTAAAAACACTCTTCTTTGAACGGAAAATAAACAGATGATTTTAAATTTTGTACCACTTACGATTTATGAAGTAAACCTTTATAGGAAATTAAATTATAAGTTGATTTTTGTTTGGATGATGTCACCGACAGGGATAACATTTACTTCCCATCCCACAAATACCCTAGTAGTAGGCCCACCGCAGTACACGTTGGCCTACCACCAGGTTATTTGGTTTTGGTTAGTAAATTTGAAGGGCGACAGGCAGAAGAAAAAGTAGACCTTTGAAAGGAAGTTGGTCCAGCCCAACCTACTTTATTAGGGATATTCCAAATTGTGGACGACCACGACATCACTACTTTACGACCTTCGAACCACAACAATAGTGTCACTTCATACCTTCTAGCTTCATTAGCAACCCTAGTGGTGTTCAATTAAAACAATCCCCCCCCCAAGGTACGTCTCTGGCCACTCCCCTCCCCCTTATTCGTCACTGAGCGCGAATGGCTTACTTACAAAAATGAGATAAATTAGGTAAGAAAAAAGATAAGCACTTCAACGCATAAGCGGTTGGTTTATAGTATGGTCGTGGAAAAATGTGCTCGGCGCAAGTAAAACTAAAATCAATGCTGTATGCTCTCCTCTGCAACGAATAAATTCTTCGAACCGGTCGGAGATTTAACAGCTCGTATCAGGACCACCCACGCTCTATAGGTTTGAGTGTTTGACAAAATGTTTGACGTTATCGTGAATGTATTCATTTTAACCATGAATATCGAACTATATCATTACCCTTTCTATACCATCTGGGTCTAGGATGGGCGGTGCCTTTCTGCCTTTTACTTAATCACTTCAGCCAATCAGGCGGAAGTTTTCAACGCGATTTAAAAATATTCCAGGATAATACGTTTTAACCGGCGAAGAACAATACTCACAATTCTTCCAAAAATACTTTATTACTACAAATCAGTGGTTTTATAATAAATAAAGGTATATTTACTATTTATATATTTACATATTTTCGTTCAAAAATTATAATTTATATTAAAATTGTACGAAATAAAAATTTAGAATAAGCCAATCAAAACCCATTTGATCGGCCGAAGCCAGACTACCTAATACAGTTCCATATTCATGGTTGAAATGAATAAATTCATGACGTTATTAGTAGAAATCCCGCCGCGAAGAGCACTTTTGAATAAAAAGTAGCGGAGGGAAATAGTCACGGCCGCGCGGTAAACACTATATTAGCCTGTTTTTATTTTTCGTCGTTTTTCCGGGGCCAAAATAAATATTCCACCCTTTAAGGACTAAATAAACCTTCAAATTCATTGCTGCGAAAAACAGGCCAAAATAGTGTGCGCCGCGCGGCAGTGACTAATTTCGCCTGTAAAAAATCGAAGCCCGAAAAACCGGCCAAAATAGTGGTAAGCCAGCCAAACTCTATTTTCGCACGATTTGGGAAACAGGCCAAAATAGTGTTGGCCGCACGGTGAAGACTATTTTGGCCCGTTTTTTGGGCTAAAATAGCTAAGCACTTGAAAGTAAGCTAATTTAGCCCGAAAAATGGGCCAAAATAGTCAACGGCCAATAAAATATGTCCTATTTACAGTTTAGTCTAAGCTACAGAAAAACGAATTAGGGAGATACTGCTAGGGTTATTATTTCTCAAAAATTGACGAGGGAGAGATTAATGAAATTAACGTCATTTGTATACCTTTAAATGCTTTATCGTTTCAAATTAAATTTATTCTGGGAGCTCCATAATTGACCGAAATATCAATGACGTTAGCTAACCCTAAAACGCGCTGTTTTCGAAATCATGACCGGCATACGCTAGTATTCTATTTGAATTTTAGAAAAATTGACGCGGGAGAGGTTAATGAAATTAACGTCATTTGTACACCTTTAAATGCGTTATCGTTTAAAACTAATTTTATTCTGGGAGCTCCATAATTGACCGAAATATCAATGACGTTAGCTAACCCTAAAACGCGCCGTTTTTGATATCATGACCGGCATAATGCTGGTATTCTATTTGAATTTAAGAAAAATTGACGCGGGAGAGGTTTATGAAATTAACGTCATTTGTACACCTTTAAATGCTTTATCGTTTAAAATTAATTTTATTCTGGGACCTCCATAATAGACCGAAATATCAATGACGTTAGCTAACCCTAAAACGCGCCGTTTTAGAAATCATGACCGGCATAGGGTAGTATTCTATTTGAATTTTAGACAAATTGACGCGGGAGAGGTTAATGAAATTAACGTCATTTGTACACCTTTAAATGCGTTATCGTTTAAAACTAATTTTATTCTGGGAGCTCCATAATTGACCGAAATATCAATGACGTTAGCTAACCCTAAAACGCGCCGTTTTTGATATCATGACCGGCATAATGCTGGTATTCTATTTGAATTTTAGAAAAATTGACGCGGGAGAGGTTTATGAAATTAACGTCATTTGTACACCTTTAAATGCTTAATCGTTTAAAATTAATTTTATTCTGGGACCTCCATAATAGACCGAAATATCAATGACGTTAGCTTAAGTCGTTTAAATCTACAGCATACAAACATACTTTTAAGGGTTTAAGTACTTAAATACTTTTTAGGATGTGGAAATAAAATAGAATTGGACTTAGTAAATCTAGTTGAACTTATTTTTTATTTGAAGCATAAATTCATTGTAAAGGTTTTTTGTTTATTTTTCTAAATGTCATGTTTAGCCTTCCACCTTGAGCGTTACATCTGGGCAGGGAATGATACCAATAATCGTTTGTAGGGTAGTGCATTAAGAGCAATGATCCGTGCTCCAGATCTATTGCTTCCGTCGAAATTTTGTTTGATTTCCCAAACCTGACGTCACGATGACGCAATTTAAAAAGTCATTTTTGGCCTAGGGAAATCGATGCTATTGGGGCCTTTGGGTCTAGATCCACTTCGTTATCTCTGTGCTCAGCTATATAATCTTTTCCGTTTCTATATTTATTAATTAACACGAAGTTAAATTCGCATTTAGCTATTTCTGAACCCTTTTTGCAGAGTTGTTTTAACAGAGGGGTCCATGGTTTCGCGGGCAAGGTAGTGTTCGAAAAGGAATACGTGATACCTCTGTCTCCATAGGCCACTTGTTGCCTGGGTATATTAACTGTTTCCCCGCGTATTTTAATTTGCGCTAATGGCCCAGAGAAATATTCTAAAGTTTCCTCCAAGTAATTAAAATTGTATAGCCTAATTCGCTTTTTAGCAGAATGTACAAGCTAAGTTGTAAATCTTGTTTTTTTATTATTAAGGGTGCTGAAATTTCATTATCTTGTAATTGTGAAATTATTGTTTCTTCACTAGTGTGGACCATGTCTAACCTAAAAAATAAAATATAAAATATTTTAATGGACATTAATATACGTTATAACCAGGAGTATAAATAATTTTTGCAAGTCTATTATCCGAAGTCAAAATATTTTTTTTTTAAACTGTGGGAATACTTCCACCCCGAAGCGGGATCAAAAAAAGTTGACTTCTGGCGTGACATAGTGCTAGTTGATGCTTACCATAATTTTGGTGGTTCCAGCCTATATCCTTCTTGCGCTGAAAGCACACAAAATGTGCTAGACGACGTTGGCGTTGTTAGAAGACCAACGCTGTGGTGAAAAAAGTTCACGAAAGTCAATTTTACGGGAAGTACGTGGGTGACGAGACGAAAAACATCATAGACGTCTATGTACCTTTCAACGCCAACATGGAAAATTGGAGAACGAAACTAGGTCTATCGTCATTTTATATACAGGTATATATCAAAAGAAATATCTTTATTGGAGTTAGTTTCATTTGTATATCTTTTTATCCCTTTCATTTAGTTATATTCCAAATTTTTAATATCAATCAATTACCAAATACCGCATAGGTTGTAATGCATGTTCATATCTCCATTTGCTTTTACATTTTCGATATCACCGAAACTCATTTTAATTTTAGTTTTATTTATTAATTTTTCTATACTATATATATAAAAGTCTCCTTAGTTTATTTATAATAATAATGTTTTCTTGTCATAGGTGGATAAAATTTTCCCGAAAGCTGCTTCGGTCACGCCGGAGAACGATGAAAAGGCAAAGCAGTTAATGGGACTATCACCACAACCAGTTTCGTTCGAATTACCTAACATAGCATTATCATCGAACCCTCCAATATCCTATGCTACGAGTGAACCATCTACTTCATCATTATCATCGACGGAAGTCGCAAACCCAACACTCACAAAGAAGGAGAAGAAATTGAGAAAAATATCTTTATATGATGAAGTTGTGAAAATTATAATTAAAAAAAAACCTAAGGGAGATGACGCGGACCTGAAATCATTAATAAAATTAAACAAAAAAGCTAGGTCTGCGTTGAAAAAAGACACTTCAACAGCTCCGTCTGTTGAAATCTCTGATTCAGAATCACAATTGGAGTAAATTGAAGTGTTATTTTGTTTTACAATCTAAAGAATAAAAATAACTCGATGTATTTCTATTGTTTTGTCTTACAAATGTCATAAAAAAATAAATAGTTTCAAATTAGGGTAGGTGTTGTCCCAAGAGTTCCCGATAAACATATACTCAAGTACTATGGGGTAAAGGATATTTATTGGCACATTCTTGACGGATAAAAAACAAATATATTAAAAGAAAAGACGAGTATAAAACCCCGTTAAAGAAGTAGGCATGTATCATTTCTTCAGTTTAGCGTGAGGACGCCACCATGTTCCCTTGTTCCGTTTGCAAGAAAGAATTCACGCTAAAAGCTAGCCTCCATCGACACGTTCGTGAAGTTCACGAAAATTTCAAACAATTATGTACCGTCTGCGGGGATTCGTTTGCGCGCAAGGATCGTTTCCTAAGGCATTCGCGTCTACATGAAATTCGCGATGATCTGACCACTCAAAAAGTCCAACCCACAGAAATCGATCTCCAATCCACCAACCACCAGGAGTCCAAAACACCCTTGGAAGAAGGTGAACCCCCTGATAATTTTCTAAACAATATCGAGGAACTTTCGGTTCTTGAAAACGCTGTACCAAGCTCACGGCATAACCCGAAGTTAACTTACACCGACTTCGATACGCTATTCGCGGGAATCAGATCGGGGTTGATAAAATACCTACAAAACCATTTATCTATCAAGAACGGAATAAAATGGAGCATTTTTATTCGAGTGAGTTATTCTCGGCAGTTATGCAATGGCGAAGAAGTGGAAGCGTTACCATATTTTAGGAGCAGAAATCAAACGACACTAACACCCGATCAAATCTACGAACAACTTGACACATGTCTGCAGCAGATAACAAAGGCCATGGAGGATTTTGAAGATGTCGGAAGTGGATGGATAATTCAACGCATCCTTTTTTTTTCAAGTAGACATAATAACTTACATACCACTTGTAGGCGGTGTGCATTTCGTTCTCCACACCCCAATACGATTATGCCATGGAATCGTCAACATCAAATCTAGTGATCAAAAATGTTTTCTCTGGTGTATTCTCGCCAAGTTGCACCCCGCCGATTTTCCCGCGGAACGGGTCAATCAGTATAGACAATTTGAAAGCGAGATAGACTGCTCCACCATTTCTTTCCCATTTCAATTTAACGCGGCTACTCTAAGAAAATTTGAAACCAAAAACAATCTCTCAATCAATATCTTTGGTTGGGAAAAAAGTGAGGTATTTCCGCGACACATCAGCGAGAATAAAGTACCCGAAAATAGACAAATTGACCTCCTATTTGTTACCTCGGAAAAAGTGCATCATTTTTGTCTCATAAAAGATATCAGCAGATTGTTAAGCAAATTTACTGGACATAATGGGAAGATACACGTATGTAGATATTGTCTACATCGCTTTTACGGAAAAAATTCTGAACGAAACCATCACGAACATTTTGACAACTGCAAAATCCATGACCCCCAACGGGTGAAAATGTCGTCGAAAGAACCAATTTTGAAATTTAAGAAATTCGGTTGGTTGCAAAAGGTAAGTTTCATTTTATTATTATAAAAATTATATCACGTTCTGATAATATTTTAGGTGCCATATGTTATAATGGCCGATTTCGAATCAATTATTGTGAAGATAAACACAAGTTTCCCAGACGAAAGGTTATCTTTAACTTCAAAACTGGCGGAACACGAAGCTTGTGGTTTTAGCTACGTAGTCATTGGACCGGATGGTAATATATATAAATAAATATTTCTTTGCAAATTTTAATATTTTCAACTACATCTACAATGCCTATTTACATTATAGGAAAACCGAACGCCCCAGTTACGTACAGAGGGGCGTATGCCATAGATGTATTTCTGGAGAGCCTTCTATTGGAGCAGGAGATCATAACTGATTTACTGAAAGCCAATTTTCCGATGGATCTCACACCTTCCGAATTGGAAATGTGTTCGAAGACCACCCATTGCTACGTCTGCTCCGAAGTTCTTACAAAGGATGACCCACCGGTCAGAGATCATTGCCATTACTCGGGTAATTTTTTAAAAAAAACATACTGTTATTATTTCAACGACATGTAAAATAACGTTTAATTTTTAATCAGGACGATTTCGGGGGATCGCCCACAACTCATGTAATTTGAAACTGCGCGTGGGAAAGTTCATACCCGTTATTATGCATAATTTGTCAAGGTACGTACCAGACTGTTATAAACTAAACTAATGTATGATTTCATTTTTTTTGTAAATCTTTATTTTTTTATTTTTTAAAAAGATATGATGCCCATTTAATAATGCAGAGGATTGGGCTGATAAAGGAAGAAATTATTACGTGTATTAACTCGAACGCCGAAACCTACATAAGCTTTACTTTTGGGCGGCTACGTTTCATCGATTCGATTCGATTTATGCCAGCATCTCTCGAAACACTAGTCTCCAATTTAGCCAAGGGAGGTCCTGACAAGTTTCCCATCCTTAATTCAATCTACCCACCTCACCAAGTTATTCACCTACTTAAAAAAATTATCTTACCCTTACGATTATATGAGTGATATGCGCAAATTCAACGAAACCGAATTACCTCCGAAAGAATCCTTTTTCAATACTCTAACTGACGATATTTTAAGGGACGAAAATTATGAAAATATTCGTCGGGTGTGGAAAGTTTTTAACATAAAAAACTTAGGTATATAAAAATCGAATATTGATAATTTAAGTATGGAAATACAACTATAAATTTACGTTTTAGGACAGCTGCACGACTTATACGTGCAGGTGGATACGTTGCAGCTAGCGGATGTTTTCGAAAACTTCCGAAAAATGTGCATAGAATTCTATAAAATTGATTGTGCCCACGCTTACACCGGTCCAGGCCTAGCCTGGGAAGCCGCCCTTTACATGACAAATGTCAGGCTTGAACTCATACTAGATATTGACGTTCATTTATTTATCGAGCGTGGGGTACGTGGGGGCGTCTCTCTAATTAGCCATAGATTTGCCAAAGCAAATAATAAATATATCCCAGAAACGTTTGACCCAACAAAACCTAGTAATTATATCATGTATTTAGATATGAACAATTTATATGGTTTTTCAATGATAGATTACCTCCCAATGAGTGGGTTTTCTTGGGTGTCCGACGATAACTTAGGAACATTTACAGAAAATCACGTGTTAAATTTACCCAAAGATTCTACTTTCGGTTACATACTGGAAGTCGATTTGAAATATCCGGAAAATTGCACCACGATCATAACTGTTATCCACTCGCCCCCGAATCGAAAATAATAACTAAGGATATGTTTTCACCATATTACAAGTTAATGTTACGAGATTTAAATCTCACACAAAAAGACACACTACCCAAATTAGTTCCCAATCTAATGAATAAAATCAAGTATGTAGTACACTACAGGAACCTTCAATACTACGTCTCCCAAGGTCTGGAAATCACAAAAGTTCACAAAATTTTGTCATTCAACCAAGGGCCTTGGCTTCGACCCTTTATCGAATTTAATACGACCAAAAGAAAAGAGGCAAGAAACGATTTTGAGCGAGATCTGTTCAAACTCCAGAACAACAGTGTATTCGGTAATTCACTTAATAAGTTAATAAGTCGATTTCATTTTTTTTATTTTACCTTTTATTTACTAGGAAAAACAATGGAGAATCTCCGCAACAGAATAGAATTCCATTTAGTTCAAACACCCGAACGAGCGATTAAAAAAGCATCTTCCCACTGTTTCGAAAAATTCACTATTTTCCATAACGAGCTTGTGGGTATTCATAAGAAGAAGAGAACTCTAACGCTAAACCGTCCAATTTACACAGGTTAGTAACGTAGTGGGTCGAAAAAGAACTTCCCTTGTATTTTGTTTTTAATAAAACCACTGAGTCATGATGTATCTCGTCTTAAGGACACAGGTTTTTCCATTTTAGAGTTGTCTAAGTTGAGCATGTACCAGTTTCACTACGAATATATGATGAAAAAATACCCGGGAAATGTTCGTCTACTTTTTACGGACACAGACAGTCTCACGTACGACATCAGAACAGATGACGTATACGCAGATTTGAAAAAAGACTCGTCCTTTTTTGATTTCTCCGGATACCCCGTCGACCACGCCCTTTACAATGACACTAATATGAAGGTCATCGGGAAGATGAAAGACGAAATTAATGGAGAACCAATTCAGGAATTTTGTGGACTTCGACCAAAAATGTACAGTATTCTTTCTAAGAAGGGGGAGAAAAAAACTCTCAAGGGTATTTGTAGGAAAGTTGTAAAAAACAAAATTTGACATTCTCATTATCGTAAATTTTTGTTTAAGAGAAATTTGTCATCGAATTCGATGAAGCGAATTGTTAGTGTTAAACATAATCTATTTACCATATCTCAAAATAAAATGGCTCTTAACCCATGTGACAATAAAAAGTATATTCTGGGGGATGGTATCCGCACTTTAGCATACGGTCACTATTGGATTAAGAAACTATGTACGGAGTAAAAAAATACTAGAAGATTGTTCCTATACTAAAATTGGTGTAATGAAAAGGCGTAGTAGATTACTAAAATATTGTTGTAGTGCAAATAATAAAATACAAATTTCTCTACATATTTATTGAATATTTGGTATACATTAACTCTTTGATCATTTTATCGTTAACACTTTTATTTTTTAAAAATCTCGCAACAATATTAAACATTTTTATTCCCCTACAGCGGTTAATGGCAAAATAAACGCAAAAGCCCCCACACGTCATACTCATATTTCCTTGTAATTGCAATGAATTAAAGGTAACAGTTTTGCTATTTCTTTCGACAAAGTCATTGAACCGGAAGCTATCGGGTGCGTTTCCGAAACTGTCAAAGAACTCTGGAAAATACATTTTTTTTACCCTCCCACATTTGTTTCTACCAAAGTTTCGGTCAATACCTGTGTTTTGCTTGGCCGATAAATATAACACCACCCAATGTTCTCCAGAACTCTGTGACGTTGCAGTGTTGACGATATATAAAGATGGAAATTTGGTAACGAATTTGGGCAACTTGTCCGCGGGAAACACACCCCGAAATAATCCTTTGGTGAACTTATCTTGCCCCATAATGTTCGTTAGTTGTAAGGTGTCCATTTTTTTAGTCGAGGACTACGTTTCTGTTTTTATCAATCTCAATCAAACTTTGAAACTCGGCATACACAATTACGGCGATAGTTTCTGTTAAAGGAGAAGCGAATTTAATTTCCAGTCTTAGATTTCCGTTCTTCACCAAATGAAAATGGTTGGCGTTGTTAATTAAATCAGCCGTTAAATCATAGACAAAAAGGCAATTGCCTCCCACGTAATCTTCTCTACTGATTTGATTGCCCTCGTCTATATTCCATTTACCAGTTTGAAGAAATAAATTAACGTAAGCCTGTATGTAACTGTTCTCGGCGAAATTTGGGGTAAGAGTTTTATGAGGTACGCTACTTCCGTCCACGTGCAACCCAATGTGATTCAGATTAAAATGTTTGAAGTTAAATGGAGACAGTTTTGAGTCACCCAGAAAAGCAGTCTGAGAAACTAGCCCTATAACGACCTTCTTTGGAATTTGACCAGTAAATAGATGATCCTGCACCGCACCCATATTTCCGTTAGGAATCGAAAAGGAAGTGCATTCGGTGCGGGTAATAGGGTATTTCGCCCGGGCCACTTGTAACACTTTTGCGTGTGATAGAGGAATTTCGGGGATTAATTTTACTTTTCTCAAGTACAGAGAAGCTGACTTAATTTCGACCTTACATTTGGCATCACTATGTAAACAGAAATCTACGTTTGGTTTTCCGAAAACGAATTTCAAATCGACTAGGTTCAAAAGATAACGAGGTTGTTGGCACATATCCAAATGAACGACACCGATCATGTCTATAGTTCCCTTTTGAGCAAATTCGCCTCTTTTTAGGTAACCTTTGTTTTTTGTAAAATTATCAAATTGTCCTGCCGTGTCCCGATATAATAAGGAGCTAGTCTAATAACTAGTTTTCGCCGAATCTCCCAAAGTTAGCATTGTTTGAATCATACTTTTGTAGGGATAGTTATTAGCGTTGGGAGTAACGGATTTTTCATTTAAAAATAAATGAACTTCCGGAAAGAGGCTTTGTAGAAATAAATTTACGGGTGCAATGTTATCCGCGGGTGTGGTAACTGTACCATCAGGAGCGATTACGGCGGCAGCAGGAAATGATCCATCTTGCTTTGTCACATCCACCTGCACGTGTAGAAGTGTTTGCGACAAGTCGACGTAGGCTTCGGAATTTCCACTAATGCAAAACGTCAAAGCGGAATTGTTGGTAATGCTTGAAATAGGATTGTATTCCCCCCATTCCCCGCTGACGATACCAGTCTGAGTCAACGGAACTTGAAAAAGGTCCAATTCCGAATTGACGCACCCGCTCGAGTGTGGGTGTAAAAGAGCCATAACGTTTATGTGAATATATCAGAACGTGAAGGAAACGTTGTTTTCTTCTTCTTGGATTTAACGGGAGTGATGCGACGGGTTGCACGGCGCTTCTTTTTAAGTCCTAAGCCTGTCATTTCTTTGACCTCGTTCCTGGCTGATAACAGTGATTCTTTACAGGCACTTATGGCTCTATTTTTCAGGGTGGTTGTGATTGGAATTCCACTGGCAACATCGGTAACAACTTTCGCTCCAGTAACGAGTGCTTTTTTACCCAAATATTCCGCGCCGCGTTTTAACATGGGCATAGCACTTCGAAAGGCGGAAGCTAAAATATTTCCCAACCCGTAACCTCTCATTACACCTACTCCGCGATATACTGGAATACCTCCATACCCAGCTTGATTCAAATAGTACTTTTCGTAATCATTGACTACTGGGTTATAGTGCATTTGTCTCATGATGTTGATCATTCGTTGAACTAAATTAAAGTGGCGTGTAAATTTTAACTACACCCGATATTATAGAGGAATCCAGTCTGGTCGCGGTCTAAAATGTAAGGTTACGTGTACCTTACCACGCTCAAAACGAACAGGGTCTCCCAAATCATCCATTATATTAATTTCGATAATTTGAATGCTTGAACCTGCGACAGGTAAATAGTGGGGTTGGGTGAACAACGCGTCCATAGTTTCTCCTTTAACTAACCAAATCTTGGAGCACGTCGAGGTAGACCAGTGTATTTTTCGCCGTGAAATATCGAAATAATCGTGATTTAAAAGTACGTATGAAACGTTCTACGACGCTAGCTTTCACTTCGGAATTGGTTGCGAAAAACTCTATTCCACGTGATTTCAATTCGGATTGGACGACTTTACAAACGAGTTCATTTCCATGGTCAGATTGTAACCTTTGACATTTCCTTTGACCATCTAATATATTTTTCAGTGCATTCACTACAGTGTTTCCCTTTTTATCTTTTACCGGTTCAACAAAAGCTAATTTACTAAAAATGTCTCGAAAGTTTTGGAAGGTCCATTAAATCTGCCTGCCACTGTTCATCGATACCGTAAACAAATGTAAAGTGTATGTATCTTGCCGTTGTAAAAATTCTTGAACTTTTTTTAGTGAAACTTTGATACCCTTCCCCCGGGCCGACTTATACAATCCTCGAACGGCAACGTACCTGCTGGAGTCTGCTATGTCGTAATAAATAGCTTCCAGCTTATCCATAATTTGTAGTATTTCCGTGATTGCTTGCAATACATGTCCAAACAGCAATATCAAACAATTCGAATATTAGAAATTGTAATACTACTAAGAAAGCAGTGGTGATTTTAGGATTTTTGGAAAATGATAAGGTTAATCTTGACAAAATTCCCGCAGCTACGATTGACTCGCAACCTTCCATCCTGAGATAAGAAAAGGAAATAAACACCAAGGGCAGCGTTGCCAACCTGATTGAATAGAATTATCGTACCAACACCTGAAAATTATCGTATTTCGGTCCTATTTATCGTACGCTTCAAAAATATCTAGAGGTCTGACTAGCGAGTTGAAAAGGGGGCGAAATTAAAAGGGGGAGTGTTTTTATCTCTCTTTAGAGCACTGATGGCACGATATTCCACTGGCAGTGTTGCCATACGTACTATAATTATGGTACTATTTTTTGAGAGCGTACTATATAGCTCCAAAATGTACCATATTTCCAACCTATTGTACTATAATGGTACTATTTTTATATTTACACTATTTCTATTACAAAAATAATAAGAATATCTTATTAACTAGACATAAAATACTAATTTAAAGTATAGTTAAAGTTACGTAGTTTTTGTTTTCAGGCGACGAAATATTAAGCCCACGTTCAATTGTTGCCAGATCACTCAGAAATCGGAATTTCTATTTGGTGCGCGGCAAAATTTCGAAAATCGTTCTAGTTTGTTATTCCGAATTCTATAGTCGATACAGACTACATCCACTCCCTATAAAGAAACGACACACGAGGACAGTTATCTGCATGTTTTGCAACAAACACTTTAAATTAAAACAAATTAATACTATATTATATTGGTACCATAATTTCTATTCTTGTACTATACTTTTTTTACCCTTTTTACAATAATTCGGTCAGAAAAATCTGGCAACGCTGAGATTCACCGGCTCGTAGGAGTCAAAGACTATATTCTTAGCCAAAGCTAGGAGGATTCAAGCTAACCTATGGACTGGTCGTCTCCCGTTTTAGTCAGGGCAGTAAAAAATTCCCGAACATAACAAATATCGCCATCTACCGTAGAACTTTTACACTTTTAATCGGCTTTTCGCCTGCTAGTTTTTCTGTTCGCGTATTTCAAGACTTGTGTTTACAGTAGGAATTATATATTACAAAAACATAATGCAACAGATGTCTAATAAATATATCATTATTTCGTTATATTAAACGTTGTAACATTTTTTGGGTGTAAATTACAAACGTGGTGATGTTGTTTTAAAGTTTCAACAGTAATGCTTTGACGGTTAATCGACTCGATCCATTTTTGGGTTATGCGTATGTTTATACCATTCTTACCAGGTTTAGGTATGGGATGAAAACACTAAATCTTTATGGCACCTAGAGTCACTACGACATTTAACATAGCAACGGAATCTTCCCATTACTAAAATTATTGAACTAGTAAAAACTTCATTAAATTCTATGAATATGTACAATAACTAATTTCCTAAAGTGAAGTCATGTAGAGAAGTATTCGTCCTATTCAAGCAATGAGCCAATAAATTAAGCAACGGCATTTTCATATTGGAAAACTTGCAGACAAATCTTTTTAAAAATATGTTGAAAAGGTGGCGCTAAACTCTTATGTCCACGATTCTGCGTTGCCGTAGAGAGAGAGAGACGAGCCGGTAGTCGGAGAATACACTTTTCTATTCCAGGGTACTGAGTTTTCATATTCCTAGGCGCGATAGCCTATATAGTCTGTAGGAGTAAAGGAGTTAGGCCTAGGAGGAGTGTGAAGGCGCGAAAATATTTCTCACTAGCTACAACCTATTATCTCGGCGACCGGGTGACGTTTTACATTTCTCGACATTTGTGTTATTGAAACTTAAAACATAAACGATACTACATATCGCTTCACAAGCCTTCACTATGAACAGGGAAGAAAGTGACGGAGATTTAGAGATAGTTGATTCTTCAACGCCATCAACTTCCACCAAGAGGCGTCGAGCAGAACCAGGGACACCGGAGAAAGTCAAACGGAAGCGTGGGGAGTCGACTAAGAAGGAAAAACACCGAAAACAGCGCTATCGTTATGAATGGGAAAAGATGACAGAATTTAAAGCCTGGCTTCGCTCAGTAAAGAACGATCCTTACAAGGCATCTTGCACGGCGTGTAATATATATTTCACTGCAGAGTTGACCGTGATAAAAAATCATGCCAAATCTAAACCTCACATGAATTTAGGTAAGAGCTTCTCTGGACAACGCAGTATTGTACAATGCATAGCGGTGGACAAAGATAAGCTCGCCTTTGAAAATTACATCAAAATTGCTGAAATAAGGACTTGCGCGCTTCTAGCAGAGAAACATTTCTCTTTTAATTCTGTGAAATCCATCGTGGCCAGAGATAAAGCCTGTTTTCCAGATTCTAAGATTGCCAAGGCCATTAAACTTGGACGAACGAAGGCTACAAATATTACTAAGTTTGTTATTGGAAAATTCGAGTCCGAGGAACTGGCACAGAAATTGAAGTTTAGAAAATACAGTGTTATAATTGATGAATCTACCGACATAGGAACTGTGAAAAACATGTGTGTTTGCGTGAGGTTCGCCGACAGAGGCAGAGTGGTAACAAAATTCTGGAAACTTGTCCAAATCTTCAGTTCCGAGGATCCTGATTCTGCAATAGAGGGTGCAACCGCTAGGCGCTTATTTGAGGAGTTAGAGAATACCTTTCAAGAGGCTAACATTCCAAAACAAAACCTTATTGGTTTCGCCAGTGATGGCTGTAATACTATGTTTGGGTCTAACAATTCAGTTGCTCAACGTATGAGTGTGCAATACCCTGGCATGACGCTGACCAAATGCATTTGTCACTCGCTCCATTTGTGTGCCAGCGAAGCGTGCAAAGAACTACCCCGTGCCGTAGAAGATTTAGCTCGCAACATTTATGGTATTTTTAAAACTAGCAATAAGCGTCAAGCGGAATTTGCACAATTTCAAAGATTTTTCGATGTGGACGTACACAAAATTTTACGACCATCTCAAACTAGATGGCTTTCTCTCAAACAAGTTGTGGACAGAATTCTCGAACAGTGGGTCCCCTTGAAAAACTTTTTCACTCTGAAGGGATTTGAATTAAAACTTTTATCAGTGGACAACATAATAACCGCTATGGCGGATCCAACAACGAAACTTTATTATTTGTTTTTAGAGTGGGTGCTACAAAAATTTGTTGATCTGAATAAATTGTTTCAAGGAGATGGTGCTTTAATTGCAACAGTCCACGAGCAGATGTGCAAAAAGTATAAGGAGATTTTGTCCTGTTACTTAGACCAGCGTCATGTGAATCAAACAGATCTCGAAAAAATTGATCCAAGCAATGCCCAGAAATTTGTATCCCTGCGTCAACTATACCTTGGGGCTTCATTGGTAAACATGGAAAATGAACCGGAGCTCAGGTCCCACCATGATTTAGCGAACATGCTAAATCATTTCCGCACTCGTTGCCGAAATTTTTTAATCATAGGTTGCCAAGAAATGCGAGCCAGATTCGATTTTAGCAACCACTCACCCTATGCTAAAATGAGCTGTCTCCACCCCTGTATTGCAATGTCGTTGAGCGACCCACGAAGGCCGAATTCTCTTGTTGATCTCGCAACCACTGTTCCCCGTGTATCGGAAATAATTTCTGACAAAGTTAAACTCCAAAAGGTCGACGACCAATGGCGGATAATGCTTCAGATAACGTTTCCCGATAACATTTCGACGATGGCCGCTGATGAGTTCTGGAGTGCAGTGGGGGATCTGACGAATTTAAATGGGCTTCAAGAGTTCAAGGTGAGTTCCCGTCATTAATTACATGTCTGTTTTTCCTCGACAAATCGTATCAACGTACATGGGTGTTACAGGAACTTGCTGACTTTGCGTTGGACGTCCTAGCGCTACCACATTCAAGCGCGTGTTGTGAGCGCATTTTCTCAAAAATAAATTTAATGAAAACAAAGGTAAAAGGTCACCCCAATTACATCATTATCTCATTTTGTCGTGCTTGCACGTTCCAATTAAATTATTTTTGGTTCTATGTTTAGGTCAGGAACAAGTTACAAACTGATACCATTAACGGCCTTTTGTTAACCTCCCAAAATATAGTCAGTGGTGGTGGAAGTAGTCGTTTCGAAATAAAACCGTCTATGCTTTCCCTTATGACTAAGGACAACCTTTATCCTGCGAAAGAAGCGCTAGGTCGACAAGGGAAAGGAGACGAGCTCAATGTCGACGATAGCTCGGCCTCTGAACTTTTCGACGAAATAGTGTTTCTTGACCATAAGTCAATAGATTGATTTCGCCTATTTTAATTGTAAACATATTTCAAAGAATAAACTTTGATACCAAACATAAGCGTCAAAACGGGAATGTTTCAATAACGTACATTACAAAAACTCATTCCGACTGAATTATCGGACAATTTTCAATATCGTACGTTTTAATATCGGAATATCGTACATCCTGCTGAATTATCGTACAATTGCCGATATCGTACGTTGTGATATCGTACATCGTACGGAAGGTGAAATTATCGTACAAAACGATAATTATCGTACAGGTTGGCAACGCTGACCAAGGGTAAAAGAGTAGTAATTTTATTCAGCTGAATACAATTAAACCGTTGACCATTGCTGTGGACTAGATGGTGGTGTACGATACGATAAAGAATTTAGAACTTTCAATCTCGTGGCATTCTTGATATATTTTTTAGGAACATTGTTATTTTGAAGAGTTTTATAAAATATATTACACCCTCCCGGGCTGGTAGCCGGATTTGTTCTTCTAACGGCATCATAAATCAAATCTACTACATTAGTTCCCGAGACGACTCGACCCCAATTTCCAATTCTCCAAGTTCGGACCATGATATATTTGTATTTTGCTGGGTCCATGTGTATAAGGCAAACGCGTCACTATAAAAACTTGGTGGAATTCCTGATGCTATTTCTTCATACCACGATTTTTTGGTAAGAGTTTTTTCAATTGGTTGGCGATTTGCATGTATATGTCTTTGTAACGTTTGGTTATACAAATTCAGTTTTTCAGACTGACTTATGTTAGGGTTAGTGAGGATTGAATTCATATCTTTATCTAAAGTGGGCACTTCCGAGGTTTTTTGTTCTTCCGTAATTCCACTTTTTAGTCTTTGAAATGCGTCTTCGGACACTAATATCATTTTGCGGGCCATTTACTTGTTAATGGCGCGATTTATTGCAGCCCCGGCTACGGAACTAACTATAGAAAGTAATGGGGCTAATAAGAAAGGAAGAAACCCCCCTTTCTGAACTAGTATATTTCTTCTTTTAGAAATAGGTATTTTGTCGCAAATACGGTGTAAAACGGCACGATGTTTCTTCAACCGTTTCCTTTGACCATCTGATAATTTAACATTTCCACAAAGTACATTTATGCAACATTCCGCCAGCGCCAAAATGTCCTCGTGATCCGCAAGCGCAATTGCTGCTTTTCGTTGTTTTGGATTACAGGTACATAAATATTTCAAAAAATTTAGGTTCTTTGAAACTCTATTCGATATAGGTATTTTCATTTTCCTTTTGGTACAAAAACGGCAGCTTCTTCCCCTGGTATGATTCCCGTTCGCAGTCGATATTCATCTGAAGTATTAGGTTTTAAGTCAATAAATAAATAACCGTAAGGTCTCTCAACAGCTTGACGAAATGCGTCAGTAACAAATTTCGTATTTGACGGTGAAATTTGTTTAGCTATATGTAGCACACTGGAGACGTCTCTGGCGGAACGAAAGATTACGAGATATTGCGAATTTAGATTGAGAGTTCTGACCTCTTTTCCGTGATAGAACAAATTTTGCATTAAAATCAGTACCGAAGTATTACGATGATGTGAACCTCGTATAAATAAATTGGTAACATCTTTATTGTTTGCTATTTCACATAGCAAGTCGTCAAAAATTGTGAAATTTCTAATTCCAGGATTCAAATTGCTAGGATCTAACAATCCTTCGTGAAATTCTACTTTCGGATTATTCTCCAAAACGGAATTAAACAATACGGGTTGATACTCAGTATAGCACCAAACTATTCGCTCTGGCGGCGGAGATATGCAGGATTCTCGATGTTTAATCAGGTTGGCGATAAAGTGTGATTTACCTGATTGCGTTGGACCCGATACGAGCCCAGTAAAGGGGTGTTTCATGGTGGGGTCCATCGTAAAATATGATAAGCGAAATAAATAACATCAGGTTATATTATTTTTTTAAGAATTCAACGTCATTAATGTACAAAAATTTCTTGGCGTTACATACAATGTGAGACATAAGGTGATCTAGAAAATCTTCGCTTAAAAAAGTATCGATTTTTGATATAATTTCCGAGTATTTGAATTTATCCATCGCAATAAAAAAAGTGCATATCTACTCTGGAATTCCAATCAAGATATAAACACTCGTGTTGGGTTTGCGAAGGATGTTCAACCTCGCATCCGTAACACTTTTTCTTTATTTCATTAGAAAGTACCTCAATTACACTTTCCCTTATTTTATTGTAAACACGTTTTACTTCGTTATGGTATGCCATAACTTCGTCATATCTCTCCAACAAAACTTTCCAGGGTTGCGCGGTAATAGTAAATCCATTTTTCGTGTAAACTTTCGCGTAGTTTGTTCCAGATTCATATTTAACTTATCTCACGTCAACGACCTTCCTATTTTGAAAAACGCGTAGCTCTACTTGTTTTGTCTCAGACCCATCGAAGGGCCAAACAGCGGTTTCCAAAGATTCGTTGTTCAGGAACGACGATATTTGATTGCTTTCCCTCTTCAGTTGCATGAATTCGTCCTCCGTAAGAGTGATGCCTGAATTCCCGTCTAATTGCCCGATACGGATGCAACATTCTGGGGTTACTGTAATACCTTTCGCAGATAAAATCGAAAAACCTTGTCCGTATTCCTACAATTTTTAATGCTTAAAAATCTTTTTTTAGAATCGATTATAGAGGAGAAAGAGTTACTTACATTTCTTCTATTTAATGAGACTGGGTGTTTAACTAAATTAAACGATGGATTTCATTTGCTGTAAGCCCTTTTATACTTAACTTTGAACTTTACACGATCCCTTATCTCGAACTTGATATCAAATCGCTGATTCCACTTATCACTATGTCTAAACTTAGTAACATTTTGTGTAAAAGTACACCCATAGTACCTACCACAAGGATTCGAGTCTATCAGCACCACCTCAATATCGAAAAGTCGAGTCTACTGGCACACCATAATACCGCATACGGAAATCCATAATTCATAAAAACCCACGGAGAGACGATTCTCAAAAAAAATCGACTTCTCCCGGCACCACCCGACACCCATTCGGTGCCACCCGGTCCTTATTCTCTCACACGGGTTAAAAAAAAGGTTGCACCCCATTACACCCCATCGGAAGTGACACCCTCGGTCCCAGAACTCCCATTTTGACTACTACTTACGACTTCTCTAGATTAGAGGAATTTAACACCTGTGGAAGTCTCTGGTTAAGTGTTGGTTCTGATTTACAGTTAAGTAAGAAAAATATTAGGAACGCACGACGCACTTTGTTTTTAAGATATAGGGATAACTTCATCCATTCAGAACCATGAGAAACAAAAAGAGAGATCACCACTAAGCATATCGATAAAACCGTCTTCAGCAATTAACGTTTGTACCAATTGTGATAATTCTGTTTCTCCCTCAGATCCAAATATTCCTACACCCGTTTCTAAAAGCATATTTTTCGATCATGAGTATGCTATACCTACAGACGTCGAGGTTACATCCGATTCAATAAACCATGTCACTAACTCTATTCAATGCCCATCTAAAATAAATTTTTCCCAGCCTATAGTGGAGATTCAAAATCTTGAAAACTCCAAAGAGAGACTTCCATTAAGCCAACCTACAATTAACGATTTTACCGATGATAACAATTCTGTATCTTCTTCGCGTACAAATATTCCTACTCCCGTTTTTAATAGCTTATTTCTCGATCATGAGTATGCTATACCTACAGAAATCGAGGTTACACCCGATTTAATAAACAAGGTTAATAATTCTATTCATTGCCCAGATAAAATTTCCTTTTCTCGGCCCATAATAGAGCCTTCCGACCCCACTGAAAATATTAATTTAATTGACAGTTCGACGTATGAGGATGCAGTTCAAAATAAAGCAGAAGGGAACGAGGAGGTTGTTTGTCTATCAACTGCTAATTATTAAAACACACTTTTTGAAAACGAATTACTTACTAGGAAAACTGGCCGCGTTCGAAAACCTAAAATCGATCCTAACTTTAATTATTCACCCTTAGTTAAATCAAAAAAGTTGTACTGCATTTGCAAGCAACCGAATGATGGAACGCGATATTTTCAATGTTGTCAATGTGAAGACTGGTTTCATTTTAGATGTGTATTTCTTAGAGAAAGTCCAAATACCCTTTCTCGAGTTAAAAGTGATAAAAATTTAAAATTCCCCTTATGCGTTAAAAACGTCAGGCGACGAGGTGTTGAGAACGCCTATCAAAATTGTTGGTTTTCATCCCTATTTCAATGCTTAATAGAAACTACAGCTTTTTCCAATAGTTCAAGTATTCTAAATGAATTAAATCAATGCGTTGACGCGATTAATTGTAGTTCCGAAAGTCCCGTTTCATCCTCAGAAGTTAAAGTTTTTTTAAATTATATTCAAAGTGTATCGGAAAACAAATTAATGTCAGGTAGAACTGAAGACCGAGTCGAGTTCTTCGATTTAATAATTTCAAAATTTTGGCCACTCTTTAGTATCGATAATCTCGAGGCAATCCACTGTTGTCACGTATGCGACAATAAACAATTTTTATCTTTTGAGGCAATTTACAAAATTATCCTAATTTAAAATCAATTATCGATTACTCGGATCGGTTAGAAGTAGGAGAAAATCGTTCTTGTCACAATTGCAGACGCGTAACGAGACACCGTGAGTCCACCCCTCCCAAAAACCCCTTATTGATATTTAGTTTACAGAGGAGAAACGACAGGGGGGAACATACGAAAGAGGAGTGCGAATTACCAGGAGTTTTAAAATTCTATGGTTTGAAGTACAATTTAAAAAGTTGCGTAGTTCACGCCGGTGACGAATCTACGAGTAGCCATTATAAAGCGTACGTAAAACTAGATTCCGCAAATTGGGGTTGCTACGATGACGCCGTAAAATACACTGTTAATAATCCTCCTATTTCTCGAAATTGGGTTATTGCATTTTTCGAACGAGAAGGCGTTTTAGAAACAGATTCCGAATTTAATGCTCACGCGTCTAACAGCGATAACTTTACTAGGCCGCTTCAAGAGGGGATAAATAATTTGGGTAGTTAAGCTTCAAATACCGAACTGACAGTTAATTTGGGTGGTTTAACTTCAAAGCCAGAAGGGGAAGTCAATTTGGGTGGTTTAGCTTCAAATACCGAACTGACAGTTAATTTGGGTGGTTTAACTTCAGATAAAAAAGGGGTAATTAATTTGCTTGATTTAACTTCAAATCCAGAAAGGGAAGATAATTTAGTTGGTTTAATTTCAAATCCAGTAGGGGTAGTTAATTTGGGTGGTTTAACTTCGCTTCAAGAAGGGGAAAATAGTTTGCATGATTTAAGTTATGACCCCGAAGGAGAAGATTGTTCGCGTGTATTATCTTCTACGCCAAATCCCAATTCTTACAGCTCTTTCACTTCTCCACTTTCACCCGAAACTTATAAACTCGTCCTGGGACGCGACGAATATAGCGAAAGCGAGTTAAACGCGGTCCGACCACAAGTTGTGAATTTTCAAATATCCGAGGGGGCGTGGGAAATATTGTCCAATTCGGAGGTTTATAAAAGAGAGATAGACGATATTCTCGAGAACTACAGTCCTATTTGTCATTGGTGCGTATTATACAAACACAAAAATTCACCCGCGCATTTAATTTTTTCATGCAACTTGTACTGTAGGCTTAAAACGTTTAACATGAAATGTAGAATTGAGATTTTTAATGATTTACGGGGTAAAATTTTGCACGAAGGGAAACCTCTTCACGAAGCCGGGACAATTGGCTCTCCTCAACTATGTGGCGAAAGAAGACGGTTAGTTAAGAAAGAGTTTTCGAATAATTTAGCTTTAAGACCTAAACAAAAATTACATGATTTTAATGGAAACTGTACGGATAAAGATTTTGCAATGGGTTATTTAAGGAAAAGCGTAGTTAACCCTAACGTGTTAAAACAGGCAAAGTACGAAGCGTTGTGCGAATTGCGTTTGGACAAAGATGTCATTTCCAGCTTGAGTAAAATGACCGACGATCCAATCCTTAAGCGATACGTTCAGCACATTGCGATCCAGCCTTGTTGCGTAATTTATTTGTGGAAAAAATAATCGGTTAACACTTTTAAGGAGCACTGTAAAAGGGATATTTTCTTTATCAACGCTACTGGGTCTGTAGCGCATAAATTAGACGGTAAGGCTTTTATGTATTACGTCCTCGTAATGCGACACCCCGTCTTAGGAAAAACAACTTCCACACCAATTCCACTAGCCGAACTCGTGACTAACGACCAACACGAAATCACAATCTCCAACTTTCTCGCGACTTTTATGAAAGCTCAAAATTGCGCGCCTAATAACGTGAAAACCCCCGCGGTAATTTCGTGTGATAGAAGTTTAGTTTTAATTAATTCTGTACTAAAGGCATTTAACAGGGAAAATCTTAGCGAGTATTTGCTAAGGGCTAATAGGATATTAACGGGGGTGGCAACAGGCGAGGATTTAAACAAAACCATAATGCATTGTGGTACATGTCACATGATTACGGATGTCAGCGTGAAGGCGACAAAATTTTACAAGGACAAACGTTCCTTCGGCCTTTTTAGTGCGCTACTTAATAGCGCAACTTTAGCTGAATTTAAAGACAGGTTGTATAGTTTAGCTGTTTTATTACTATCAGGAAAACGAAACGCGTTTTACGAAGAACATCTTGCGAAAATGTTGGTTTTAGATAACGTATTAGGTGACGAAATTGGATCCCAAGTTCCGCGTAATGATCTTTTGATAACCGATTACGTAGACAGCGATTTAATTGTAGTATCTGAAGAGGTTTTAGCTGAAGCTGGTGACACCGCTAAGCCGCGTTATCCGAAAAACGAAGAGGAGTTTTGGTTGCGGGGAGGAAGTAACAAAATTTTTAAAGTTATTTGCGACAAAATTGTAGAAACGGTACGCGCTGACATACAGAAACACGTTTTTTAACAGGGTTTTAACGGGGGATTTAAGTAGACACTTGAGGTTCCGTCGTCATACAATCCTCGAAATGATTTTATAAAAGGGCAAGTTAATTACATAGACCAGGAAGCAACCACCCAGGGGCACATCGAGGGCTACAACAAAGTTTTAAAAAGTCAGGCACTGTGTTACAATCGGTTACGCGTAGACGCGCTTGTTTGAAAATTAAACGAATTTAACCATAATTTATATTTAGAATATGTTAAACTTTCTAGGAAAGTAATTCCAAATCAAAACAGAAAGAGACCATTCAAACAATTAGAGAAAAAATTTAAGCATACGCCGCAACACGAAAGGGGGGAATCGGACATCGTCGGAAAGAATTTAAGGGGATATCAAAGTAAGCCGGGAAAACCATTGGGCGAAATTTTAGAAAGGGGTGCGAGAAAGGGTTCTAAAAGGGTAAATGATAATAGTTTAACAACTCCTTCAAAAAAAAACAATTCTAAAGAAAACTTTGTTTACGGTGGAGGAAATTTCCGAATCAGAGAAAATTTTTGAATCCGGAAAGGAATTACCCGAAAGGGTAGATGACTTTCCTGATTCAGAAATAACTGAAAAGAAAATTTGCGAATCGAGAGAGGAGATTTCCAAATCCGGATGTAATTCCTCTACGCTGGTGGTGGTTGACAACGCGGAACATATGGATATAGATTCTGACTCTGACGACACCGACGACGAAACTAGTGGTAAAAAACAATTCCGCTTAGGCAAAAAACAATTAGAAAAAATCGCATCTCAGAAATGCTTTACCGTATTTATGGTAAACGGTTATTTTCAAACTCTTAGAGCGCGCTTTTCAAAGAATCAATATTTAAAAACAAATTTTTACACTATCATTGCAAAATTTATAGACGATTTAAACCGACTTTCAGAATATCAGTTAAACTTTTATTTGAAGTATTTTTTAAAGAAAATTAACAGATTTAAGACCAGAGAAGTAACCTTTATTCCTATTATGGTTAAAAAAATCATTTCTTTCTGGCAATCGTGAAATTGATCAAAAAAGACGTGTTCAAAATTACAGTTTACAACTCTTATTGCGAATACGACGACTTCATCGACGAAGAAAGAAGTCCTTATAAAGGAAAACATCGAAATGAGGTAGATCAATTGGTTCGTTATTTCACTCGCGTTCAAAAACATTTCAAACTCACGCCAGCCACGTGGATAACGGCGTCGAACATAAACCTATCCTGTCAATCTTTTTTATACAACTGCGGACCAGCTATTTGCCTATACGCTAGATGCTTATCTGAAAATTTATCAGGCCAAATTAACAAAACTAGTAACGACATTTCGAAATTTCGCGCAAACTTTCAATCAGAATTTCAGAAATAGAAAATATACAAATGAAATAATTTTGATCAATTTCACTGGTTTCAGTTTTTTCTCGGTGCTTTCGCGTGGAAACAGTCTCCTTCGCGTGAAAGTTTGACAACGATCTCTCGTTTCCGCTTTACGACCCCCGAAAACGAAAACGAGTTCTTTGTCAAACTGTCACGAGAAAATGACGGTTTCTTCGCGAAAGCACCGAGAAATCACTAGTTTTCGACTATAACGACGGAACCTTTTAAATATATGGGTAGTAGTTAAAATCGCGAATGTTATTAGAACGGGATATATCTTTCTTAGCTAAAAGACCGATATGCTTCTCCTACACCATCCACAGAGGCGATATGCTTCTCCTACACCATCCACAGATGCGATATGCTTCTCCTATACACCATCCACAGAGGCGATATGCTTCTTGTATACACCCTCCACAGAGGCGATATGCGTCTTCTACAGCATCCACAGAAGGGACATGCTTCTTTGGAAACATCTTACAATATCGTGGGTCGGTAGGGGATATGTTTTATTTTGTTTCAAAAAGCAAAACATAACATATCTGTAGAAATACTGATTAACATTCAATAGCAAATATTTGTTTGCCATTTTATTTTACTCAGAATTTCTGCAGGCCACAATAAACCAAGCCTTTACGTGGCGTGTGACATAACTAACTTTTATAATAAAATAAAATTACAATAATACCGTAACTATCTTTATAATTCAAATTTATATAAAAGTGAAACTAATTGGTTTAAAATGAGCAAAACCAGTTACGTTAAAGTATTTTAAACATTATTTTTTTCAAATAGTAAGTCTTCACTAACAGATAAAGGAGTTCGAGATAACAATCCAGTCAAATTCTAAAACTATGCGGGATATTGATAAACACAATCGAGGTAACATACGGTAACTTTTGTAAAAATTAAATTTTTAAATAAAATGTATGTTTTAGATACAAATAGAAGAAAATAGTAAAAATGTAAAACGAAATAAAAAAATATAAAATATTTGAAAAATAAGAGGTATAATGCTTTCTATTTAATAAGTTTAAATGACGTTAATGTCATTAACCGCTCCCGCGTCAATTTTTTTAAAATTCAAATAGAATACTACCCTATGCCGGTCATGATTTCTAAAACGGCGCGTTTTAAGGTTAGCTAACGTCATTGATATTTCGGTCAATTATGGAGCTCCCAGAATAAATTTAATTTGAAACGATAAAGCATTTAAAGGTATACAAATGACGTTAATTTCATTAACCTCTCCCGCGTCAATTTGTCTAAAATTCAAATAGAATACTACCCTATGCCGGTCATGATTTCTAAAACGGCGCGTTTTAAGGTTAGCTAATGTCATTGGTATTTCGGTCAATTATGGAGCTCCCAGAATAAATTTAATTTGAAACGATAAAGCATTTAAAGGTATACAAATGTCGTTAATTTCATTAATCTCTCCCTCGTCAATTTTTGAGAAATTATAACCTTAGCAGTATCTCCCTAATTCGATTTTCTGTAGCTTAGACCAAACTGTAAATAGGACATATTTTATTGATTTTGTTTACTTACTTTGAAATTTTTCTAGGGGCATAATGATATTTTTAAGGGGGCACCGAGACGTTTTGAGGGGGCACCACGAGGCACTCTCAGATTATTTTTGAGGGTCCCAGGGACGTAGAAATTCAATAAAACTGTTAAATTCGTATTTCTTTAGTGTAGACCAACATTCCTCTTCTTTCGTCGCGTTCCCCACTGTAGCCAAAAATGTTCTTTTCAAATTTTCGTTCTGGCAGATTGACGCTGGTTACTCTAAGGCTTCAGTGCTTGGTTTGAGAAATCGGAATAGGCTTGGGTCCCAGAGTAGTCCTTATCTGGCCAAAGAGTATAAAAACTACGTAACCTAGCAGCGTTGCCAGATCGAAAATCTGAAATTATCGTAGCTAGGCCAAAAAATTATCGATTTTCCTGGAAAATTATCGTAAATTTATTTTTGGCGAAAAATTTTAATTCATACATAAATGCGTTGAATTTAGATGATTTTTTAATGCACTACAGGAGTTTTATTTCAGGGAAATAAACAAAATGTCTATTATCATTATTAACTGAATTTAATATGTTTAAAAATGTTTTAAAAAATGCGGTAATAGCTAGGAGTAATAAACTCACACTCTGGACTACGCGTACAGAAAATGTATATCATTCTTTTTAAGTAGAAAAGTTATATAAATTAATAATAAAATATAAATCGTTCGTAGGTTTTTAAAAAAATCTAAAGATTATCGTTCATTATAGTACGCTGAGGCAGAATTATCGAAATAATGGTACGATATCGTACGCCATGAAAATTATAGTACGCCCTAAAAATTTTGATTAAATTATCGCACTGTGCGATAATTATCATACGTCTGGCAACGCTGTAACCTAGAGATATAATGACGGTCGAAAGCAGTAAAGGAAGTTGTAGCAACCGGGGGGAGAAGGCACTCAGTGAATTTGCACTTCCAATTTCGGTACCGCAGCGCCACTACGGCAGTTTTTAGTACAATAAATAATAATACCGGAGAAAAATGGCAGTTACGGTGTTGCGGAGGTGCTAAATTTGGCATTTTGGATATTTAATTGTCTAATATCTGTCAATTCAAAAAAGTGACAGTAATTGGTTACTGTTTCGTGATTTTTTTAGTTAGAATTTGTGGATTCGTTGTTTCGGTGTTTATTTTCAAAAAGTGAAGAATAAGGCGTTTGTTCTCTAACGTTGCCAAGTCCTAAAGGTAGCCAAGTCCTTAAGGAATTTTCAAGAATGTTGAACTAAATCAAAATGATTGCCACTTAAAACTGCCGTAGTGGCGCTGCGGTACCGAAATTTGAAGTGCAAATTCACTGAGTGCCTTCCCCCCGGTTGCTATAACTTCCTTTACTGCTTTCGGCCGGCATTATATCTCTAGGTTACGTAGTTTTTATACTCTTTGATCTGGCCCTGATTACATGTAAACTTCCTGTAAAAACAATTCGATTTTTCAATTTTTGATTTAAAAGCAAGTCGAATCAAAATGCATCAAGTTTAATTTCCTATATTCCAGCAGAGGTAATTGGAAATGTGAAAAAGAAATTGGCAAGTAGAAAAAATTATTGAGTTTATAAACGCGGGAAAAATCATTCGCTAATGTTTTCGTAAAGTAGGATACACGATGTGATTAATAAATTGTGTTTGAACGATATAATATTAGTTTCTTATTGTTTAAGAGGTATTTGCAAGGATTTTTATTTTCAAATCTTTATTCAATATCTTAATGGTTTCAAATGTTTTACCAGCGTTAGGAGTCATATTTCCTAACCCGTCTCAATGAAATGAATTCACCAAGGTGAGGAAAGTTGCGACTTATGCAAGTCATGGCATTCAAGTAGGGGGACTTAAATCTGAGGGTGGATGTTACAGGGTAAGAGAAAAGGGGAGATATTCCAATTCAGAATGGAAAATTTTTGTCTATTTCAATCAGAAAATTTTAATACGCTTGAAAAAAATATATACGAGGGCACACTAAAGCCCTTTCACGCTATTCAATTAATTGGATCACTTAATTCTATCAAACTACTTATAAGCAAGAAAAATTAATTATGTGAAAATAAATCTTTTTTGAATCATTCTTACAATGTTTCTCTTCACACTGGACAATTTTGTTGTTTATAATTAGCGGGGTACAATTAAGTGGCCAAATTAGCTGTACGGGGAAGTTCCGTTCACACTATGCAATTAATTTGGCCACATAATTATAAACAAGTAGTTGTAACAAATAGTGTAAACAAAAAAAAAGGTAACCATTGTTGCAATATTTACGCTCACACTATCCAATTTTCTTGTGTTCAATTAGTTGTATCTGAAGTAAATGAACCGAAGTTATCAAACCGAGAATAAAAAATGGGAGGCATTTTAATAATAGATTTATCTTAATCGTTTAGCTTATGTCCAGTGCTATCGTGTCACACAGAAAACCTAATATGGAATTATGGGTAAATTTCAGTGTTGGAAAAACCCGTTTTTTTTTCATAAAAACTGGTTTATTTGGTTTAAGCCAGGTTTTTTGGGTTTAAATCAGGTTTTTATTAAAAACTGCTTTATTTTACTCTTAATCTATTTTTTTTGTAGTGTTTCACCGTGCATTCATATTACAAATCCATTAAAAAATAATAAGAGTATTATTACAAGTCTCACTTGACCAGAACAAAGTTTTAGTTTTAGTTTCGTTTCTTACAAGTCTCACCAGAGCGAAGTTATAGTTATAGTTTCATTTTTGATTTTGTTTAAATGCAGGGTAAATAGTTAATTTTCAAGTGAATTAAAGGAAAATATAGGAAAAACCATAAGCAAAAATAAGGATTCTTATCGAAAAACCGTAGATAAAATTAAGTAAAATATAGGATGAAGAAGGGTACACGACTATATTATATACTACATGAGAAAACCTAAGGGGTGTATAGGAAGGCATTGAAAATACGGGAAATGTGGTCACCTTGTACATTTTTACCTCTCCGAGGGGACAAAGTCCCCTAGGAGGGGTTATACAACGACCGTGTCTGTCTGTGGGTCTGTGGGTGTGTCTGTCTGTCAGGACTGCGAACGCGTTCGCATTTTCGGTGCAAAGTGTAATCACTGCGTACGCAGTTTCTCAAAGGGTTGGCAAAACCACCGTGTGACGGTGAGCGTTAACGGATGCATTTGCGGTTTGGTTTGGATGGTGTTTTTTCGCTCACCGTCGTGACGGTTTGGTGTATTACGTTTTTGTAATGTGTATGCGTAGGTTGTGAGTGTTGAATTTGCTGTGTATGTGTTCTGATGGTTGTGCATGTTGAGTCTGTTGTGTTTATATGGGCGTTTTCTCTCCAACTTCTTCTTAATGACTTTGGGACGGACCGAGTGCTGAGTGTAATGCTACCTCTCAACGTCCAATGGCAGGGTTTCCACCAGTTGTACACGGTATTCGTCTTAGTATCAATTTGCGATCGCATCGGGCGGGATTTGAACCCGAGACCTCCTGATTGACAGGCGGACGTTCTACCACAGAACCACCGACACTTGTTACGCCTTATTGAAAATTAGACCTTCAGCTTTATCGGAAGCGTATTTAATAGAGTACGAAATTTTGGTTTCATTGAAATAGAATTGAAATTGAAATTATTGCATCGAAGAAATTCTAATTTAGCGTTTCTCTATTGATTAAAAACAAATGCGCCACCCAGGTTTCGAACCCAGACCATTCGGCTTGGCAGTCGAGCGCTCTACCACAGAACCACCGATAGCGGCTTAGATTCACTGAAATTAAGACAGGCATCGTAAGCATAATAGGTAATAAAGTCTTTTTTTATTAATGAATTTATGAAGGCCTAATCTGGTATTTTTTAAAGGTTAAATCTTGTTTTAGCGCAGTCAGCCGAGATTAGAGGGTTAAAGGGTAGACCCTGTGGGTGGTCCACTTTCTTAACGACCTATATATAGTTCTGTTAATTCAAAGGAGATAATTTAACGTTAATTGCTTTAAGAGGTGGCGGTTAGTCAAGTGGCTCTCTGTGCTTTGTTGATGGTAAGGTTTTTGCTTCTTGTAAATACATTTGGTGTGGATATTTGGATATCTACGATTTCTAACGCAGTCAATGATTTCCTGGGTGTGCGAGTCATTATATGATATTGGAAATTGGACGGCATTGGTCTTTTTCATGTGGTATGCGTCACAACGTCAACAGGAAGTGAACGAGTCGTCCACTACCAGATATCTACGGTATCTTCATCAAGGGCGAGTGTTGAAATAAAATGAGCGTTAAAGATGCGGCAAGTATTTCGTAAGCGAGTAATTCCAAAAAGCCTCTGTAGATATTTCTTTCATTAAAATTTGCTTCGTATTATATTTAACTGATAAACTTGTTCTGTAAAAGGGTTTAATTCAATTGTGCATTGTTATAGTACGTCTAACTTACTGTTGTAACTACTTAACTTATGATATTCTGAATAAATTAAAATTGGTCGTTCGTCTCAATTATTTTAATTATAATTAAAATTTTATACCGGGCGGGATAGAAATGGGTTAATATTTTTAACAAATAACTCTAAATTGCGGAGATATATCTTTAAGGGTTATCTCGAGAAATTAATACCACTAGGGACAATTCTACCGAGGAGAGGTATATTTTGGCTTGCCAACTTGTTTAGAAATGTAATCAATCATTTTGGTAAGAAAATGTACACACATTTTGGATTAATTTATAGCTAATTAAAAAAAAAACAAATTATTATAAAAACCATTGGTTTTTTTTAAATCACTTGGTTTAACCCATGATATAAACCAGTGTGGTTTAAACCAGCCAACCCTGGTAAATTAAAATAATCTCGCTTTTCAAAACCGCTTAAGGCTGCGAAAGAACGTGCGAATTTTTAAATAATCATTTTGTTCCGTAGTAAAATCACTTAATTGTCATAAATAATAAAACATTACCTGACTCAGCTAGTTTTCATAATAGAATACGTAAGAAATTGCGGATGACCTAATCAAATACGATTTACTACATTTTGGAGTAAAGTGGAGTAAGGAAGGTGTTGGGGAATTGGGTACTAACCATTTTATTTCTTCAGTTTTCCAGGAAAACTGAAGAAATTGGATCAAGCCATTTTCAAAAGGGAAATCGATTGACATTGACTGTGGTTGGATTGCAGCAGCAGCAAAATATGTTTATTTGCGGCTCCCAAACTATTCTCACTTACATGATTCTTAACTCTTCACTAAACTTGAGAGAGTGTAGTGGCCAAATGAGATTGTTCATTTAAAAGGCCATCCACAGAATCTAAAGCGTTTTTTAATATTTTAATACTTTTATAGCTACACTTTTGGATTACGTACCAGTTAGAGATTTAACCATATCAGCTAAATAAAGAAAAATGTTTGTAATATTTTAGACTATAATATTTTGGTGAAACAAATATTGCCACTCCTTAAAACAAAGCGCCATCTCTTGGAAGGGAATACGAAACAACATTATGGCTTTAATCACTATTAAAGCATTTGGTCATATAAATACGTTTCTGAAAGTTGGTACCGTTTCGCGTGTAATATATTTAATCGAGAATGTATTTATTTATATTTAGGAAGAATGATCATGTCGCGACAATCGGCGGGCACGTTGAACGCCTTACCTCTCGTCGCGTGCAGGCGGCGAAACAAACATCACTTGTGTTTAATTCCATCGCCTTGAGTGACTTAATAATTACCGAGCCAATGAAATAGCAGGATTTTGGGGTTTATTTTTAAGCGGCGGAGCGTTCTTGGGGGACCAACGGGTGGATTGAGAGACACGCAAAAAACGTCTCGACATAGACATTATCCCTAGGTAAAAATAAAAACATTCTTAATTCAATACACCAGTTAGGCTTTACAAGCAGCGCTCGCGGCGGAAATAATGTGAAGCTCATATACAGTAAAGAGTATTGCGGGAAGCTTCAATTGCAGGCGAAGCGCGAAAGAAAAACTAGGCTTAGCAAAACAAAACAAACTGTTTTCGTGTTTATTAATAATTAATAATACGTGTGCCAACTTGTACAAATCGATCGAAAATAAATAAAGATATACCTTGGCATTCCTTCCCAAACGACTTTTCGTTAAGTAAGATTTGGTTAATGAAAGTTAAGGGAAAGTTCAATGTAAATATCAAAATATCCAAACATATAACGGTATGTTCTGAACACTTCCACGTAAACCAATATAGGCCTTTCATGAAAGTGAAGAAAAAGCTGCTTAAACCAGGCTCTGTACCTTGTGTGTTTCCTTGGAATTCTAATGTAAGTGATAGATTTTTTACATATCACATAAACAAAGCTTAAACCAGAGATCCTGGCAGTTATAGAGATGCGAAACTCCCTATACCCTAAGCAAACCAGTTTTTTTTTTTCAAATTTTTGCCGATCGCAGCGACGCCTGTACGTGGGGAGTAATCGCAGAGATCCTAGGATTCTTACCGTTGTTTACAATTTTTGCGTCTCTCGGCTTGAAACGGGCGCTTCCTTCCGGCCGAAGGGCGGCGCTGATGCTTACATTTTTTGTCAAGTTTTCGGTGGAGTTTCGCATCTCTATAACTGCCAGGATCTCTGCTTAAACTGTAATTTTTTGTAGCATCCAATCTATTTGGAAGGATTTGAAAATGTGAATGCTGTCAGTTCAAACCAACATCATCAACACGTTTTGGTAAACATATTAAAAATGTATGTATTAATACTTAACAATAACTATTTACGTAACTTAGGATGACGTTATGGATGAATAGGAGGAGTTATTGGACATTGTTCAGTGTACAGAAATGACTGATACAACAAACATTCTAAACAGCGCGGCTATCTTAGAGGTATGTTAATTTCTGTAGCTTAACGAGGAACTAGGACGATTTAGTTGTTGGTATTCTCCGCAGCTTCGTACCCGATCCCTCCTCATATAACCTGTCGTTTATCTACTTTTAAGATTTAATGGTTATGATTTTCAAATAAAAATAATCTTAAGCAAGCTTTAGCATTATTTTATTTTTATATAAAACTATCCATGAAGTATTTGTCATTGTAATAATTTCTAATTTTACGAGTATGTTAAACTTTTGTGGACACAATGGTTTTAAATATTTACTTTACTTTTCCTTTTAGGAATCAATATCAGAATTTCTTACATTTAACGTACCAAACATATCGACTATAAACACTTCTGTGAAGAGTCCTAATAATACTGAGAGCAACGTTCAAAGCTTTTCCTCGGCTGAAGAGTCAACTCTGCGACTGAAAGTGGTTGATTTAGAACGACAGATAGTTTCACTGAAAAATCAAATTAAGCAGCGTGATGCGAAGGTTGATGCCCTTACCGAAGGCCTTGAAATGTGGAAGAATAAAGCTCAGAAAACAAAGAGCCGCCTTTTGAATGTTACGATAATAATGGGAAATGACGAGAACGGTATGTTTTACACAGGTTGCCACACTATGGTACATTCAAGGGTTTATTGGATTATTTGGAAAACAAAGCTGCCAACATGCAGTATTGGAATGGAAGCAAAACAAAAGAAGATTATGATCGTAAAAAGAAGAAACCTGGTTGGAAGAGGCAGTTGTCTTTGGACGAGGATTTTAGTTTTGTTGCGGTTGCGGCTAGGAATGCCCCTGAAAGAACGTTCTAGGGTATACTCGATGTCCGAGGCTTCAATATCTACAATCATAACAACGTGAATTCACTTGCTCTATTACGAGCTACAGTTACTATGCCCCTTCCCATCAACAGCTGCTATAAATAAAACTCGTCCTCAGTCATTTCATAGCTACCCAAATACGCGCCTGATTTTGGATGCGACGGAGTTCAGGCTTGAACGACCTTCATCAATATCAGCCCAAAGAGCAACATTTAGCTCTTATAAAAACTATAATACCTTCAAATGTTTGATAGGAGTTTCTCCCAATGGAATGGTAACGTTCGTCTCGAAACTTTACGGAGGTGCAACATCGGACAGATACATTGTTGAAGACTGTAAAGTGCTAGAGCTGCTGGAAAGTGGTATCGATGTTAAGGCGGATAAGGGATTCAAAATTGAATCTTTGCTTCCAGAAGGAGTTACTTTAAATATTCCACCACAGTTTCGTGCCAGCAAAGTACCCCAAATGCCTTCAGAAGATGTTGTTAAGACCAAAAATATAGCATCAGTTAGGGTTCATGTTGAAAGGGCCATTAGACGTATAAAAACATTTCACATTTTTGATAGCCCTATTCCATTATCTATGGGGGACGAAGCCAGGGTTGGCAAAAAACCGGATTTTTCTAGAAAAATCCTCTGGTATGGTTTTTTGCTGGATAAATCCGGGTTTTATAGGATTAAACCGGATTTTTCAAAAAATAATTATATATGCGTTTTTTAACTTATTTCTAGCCCTTTTAAGCACGTAAAACTAGTGAAGCGTCGTCTTCTTATAGTTCCTATCTCTAGACCGGCTGAGAGAACGTTTCGGGAATTTTCGCGCTCGTTTTAGACTTAGTGGAAATTAGACATAGCTCACTACTTCTCTTTCAGAGATTTAAGTTACCAGTATTTTATTTTTATGCCAGTGACATCAAAAACAAGCTAGTAAATGAGGCAAATGAAAATTAAACGAAATGGTGGAATTTTGTAACTTCGTTTCATCACTAATGTCTTGTCCTGCAAGTTCAGCGGGAATTGAAATGTTATTTTCTACATATGGACTAATGTGGACGAATTTAAGAAACTGGTTAGGGTTCGAAAAAGCTGAAAATCTGGTTAAAAGAAACAGATTCTTGAATATGAGTTCAGAAAAATAAATAAAAGTTCGGTTCAGTGGTCGATTTCTTGTATTTTTGAAATTTTAGTAAAATCCGGATTTTTCTGTGGATTTTTTTAAGTGGTTTAAGCCAGATTTATCCGGGTGGATTAAACCGGACTTGTATCCACTATGCCAACCCTGGACGAAGCTGAGAAAATCATAATGGTTTGCGCTTTATTAACAAATTTCTCTCCGGCGTTAATTAGAGGGACTGATCTATCTCTCCTTGAAGAAGATTTTTAAAATATTGTACTAAAGCTATAGTCTAAACTAAACGTTTTGCAATGTCATTCAAACAAATCTAAAGTTACGTGGTTTTGGTTTTAAAAATAAATAGTCGCTTTAAAACCAAAACCACGTATATTTTTAAGATTTATGCACAAAGTTACATGGTATTGGTTTTAAGGTGACGAAATCTACAGCCATTTAAAATAAATCTTATTGCATTTAAAATAGACATTTGGATACTTAATTCAACAATCATAAATTTGGTTAAATTCATTTAAGTAGTTGGTCTTTCCAGATTTCTTAAACGGAATAAAACTTTCAGTGCCGTACAGGGATTTGTTGTTTTTTATCCGTTTCAAAATACGCTCAGGTACAAATGCATACAAGAAAAAATTAACTAAACTTTGGACCATTCGGTCACAAAATACATCATCTTTCAGTACTCTAATACATATCTGTTGGTCTTTCTTGCTACCCGTATATACAAAAAATCACACCACATACAACCAGTGACTAGCATTTGGCCTTGAACTTGACAATAATAGTTGTGGCTTTCTTTAAGTTTGATTTGATTATTTTCTTTTTTTCAAGTAAAAACCCTTGAAGTTGAGACACTTCTCTATCGTCTCTTTTTTTTAGAGAATGGATTTTTTATTTCCAGGAGACCTTTTTGGTTTGTCAGAATTTCATGGACCAACCCATCGGGAGATGCGGCTAGAAAAGGTAGTGTTTTGTACACTACCAGGCCACTTTTTGCAACCGTAACAGGGTTTCCTTCTTCACTTTTGAAGTTAACGTACTTTAATAACGCCACAGTTTCCATTTGTCTACCGTAACGTATGGCTGGAATGTTGTCAAATTTTTTTTTCCCTTGTCCTTCGTGACTATACAGTAGTGCTTGAAGTTTCTTGTCTGGAGCTGTTGAACATTTGAAAATTACACCAAAATTTGAAGAGGTAAGCCTGAAGACCCTTTCGTTAATCCACTCTTCATTTGACGATTGCTCTTTGGTGTTTTCTTCAATATTTTGAATTTCAGCGTTCGAAAGTAAGGGATAGTTTTCTCTAACAAATAAATAAACTCTTTCTCGAAATGAGGTTGATCTCAATGACGAAATCGCATTATGATTACTGGCAAGTTCATTTCTAGGTATATTTTTAAATTTAGATGGATTCAAAATACTGCCGTTTGGAGGCGGTGGTTTCTTTGTAGGTGTGGATACTTCAGTCGTTGGAGGCGTTAATTTCTTTGTGAGGGTGGATACTCTAGTCGTAGTACTATTAATAGAAGCTTTATCATTATCACAAGGGGGATTTAAAAGCGGACTTTCAAATGTTGTATAATACGCGCAAGTTGCATTATGCACTCCTAAAGTTTCAAACAACTTAATTCTTTTGGTCTCGTCAAGAGATCGTTGGCTTAATGCTCTAGGGTCATATCGAATTTTCAAGTTATTCTTTTCTTTCGTTGGTTTTCCTGGTACCCGTTTTGTTATTATCAAGTCTTTTATTGATCTAGGATATGACACGCTATTTCCACCGGGGTTAATCCATTTGCAAAGCCGTCCAGTGCAAGTAACGTCTTCCGGTAACTCTTTCAACTCATTATACTCTAATAATGCGTAGAAGGTGGCAGCTGCATGATGACATTTTCCAGTAATACTGCAAAGATAACTAAAATTAATTTCACAAACTGAAATTCTTAAACTTTAGTTTGTACTCACCCTGCAGGGCATTGGCAGTAGCTGTATAGTACTTCACCTCCTGGTTTTGCCAATCCTAAGACGATACCGTAGTTCCCTTTTTTCATTGAAGGGAATTAGTTTGCACGAATCACGCATACAATGTTTGATTCTTCAAAAGGTTTGTCATAATAAAATAATTTTTGAACGTATCCTTCACTGAAGAACCTTAAACCTTTAGCTTTCCTATTGACGTCAAATAGTTTCGCAAATGATTCTTCAGACGTTCCAGGAAAACCACCCAAGCTCTTCACCCACGATTTATTGTTTTTAAAATTAAAGTCTAAAGTCCTCCATTTAAAAGTATCAATCACACAATGTGACATAATTAGGGCAGTTAGGAACTTAAAAAACTAAATCGGCAAACTATAACACCTTGGCCACGCGGAAAACTTTTAACTTTGAACTCACGCCGAAAACATACACGAGCAAATAAGAAAAAAAATAGCTAGTTCCCGTGTTGCAGCTTCGATTTTCTTTCGCTACATGGCGCCGGCACGCGCTGCGCATGCGCAGAAAATATTACTGAACTGGTGTATTGTTTGTTTTCATATTTTTCAAATGCATTTTTTTATATAAACTAAAATATAAAATATTTTGAAAATAACGTTATCGTAAAAAAGATATTTCGAAACCGATAGAAACATTCGGTGTTATTTAAAGTTTGCACGTCGTTAATACTTTCAATTCTGCCCTTCATATGGCGACATATTAGTCGAACAGAAAAAAATCTATAGAACATCATGGAACTAGAAACCTAGCTGGTGGCGAAATCTGCCTCGCGTGAATCAGTTGCTGACAAGTACCACTTGTACTGGCGAATTTGGTAGATGTGGCCCCTCTCCACCGCACAACGGCGCTGTGTCCGAATTATTATTTATTTTCCACACTTTAATATTCGCGGGACTTGAAGCAAAGACGAAGAACGGGTTTACACACTCTTTTAAAAGATTTCACAAAATATTTCGTCAGCCAACATTCTTCTGATTGTTCAAAATATTTCGTCAGGATTAATTAGGATTTTTTCTCTTTAATTTAGGAAATCTTCATTGGGTTTCTACAGCAATTTATCCCGGATAGGAAAGATGGCCACATTTTCACGGCAAATTAACTAAATCAAAATTGACAATAAAAAAAACAAAGTTACAGAGTGGGATCACGCTAAGAAATAAAATGTCGAAACTGAGTACTCAAAAGAAAGCGCAGTCTAAAAAGAAGTGCTTCGAATGTGATCAGTGCAATTACACCTGTCTTTAAAAATGCAACCTATTGGTACACAAAAGATCACACACGGGCGAAAGACCTTACAAATGTGATCAATGTAGCTACTCATGTAGCCAAAAAAGCACCATTAAAGTCCACAAAAGATCACACACGGGCGAAAGACCTTACCAATGTGATCAAGGTAGCTATCTTTTGCGTCTAACTTAAAATAACATAATTGTTTGTTTCTTTGTGTTAGATTTAGTTAATTGAAGTTCCTAGAGTTAAGTTACTAAATTTCAAAAAGGAAATCAACGACAATAAAAAAAGGCCAATAGAGGGCTTAGTGGTGATCTCATCGGCAAATTTTCAGTGTGCTCGTGAAAAACAACATTATACACAAATTTTTTTTTTTTTAAAACTAGTAGCCATTGACCAAAGTTATTCCCCGGGTATTGTAGATAAAGCATATAACAAAATTGTAAACTCAAATGACGTGGCTAAACGAACCCCCCGGCCGGGAGTGTGGTGAACTCGGGTGCCCCTCCCTATTCTTTTGTGTCCCCCCGTTGGTGCGGCCCTAACACTTATCTCATCCCTGATTAATCACATGGCGAGTTGCTGTTCTCTAAGGCTTTAAGGGCCGACACCGTGATGTGTTTCTCAAAAAAACGAACCACCCTTATTAATAAATAAAGCCTAAACCTTTTTAAATCCTAGCACCACCTCTGGTGCCAGTTTTTGGCAAACAAATTTATTTCGTTTAGCCACCATAATGGTGTAACTTTACACTGCCTTTAACTAAATCGCTAATTATAAAAAAAATAAAACCAGCTTTAAGAGAGAAAAAAAGTTTTTGGATATGGACAGAAACCATAATCAATAGATGCAATTAAAATTTGCGTTGCCTTTCTTTCGATTTTCTGCACAATCGCTAGCTTAAATAATTGCCACTTGAAAATTTATTAGGGTTATGACTGTAGTACTCAAATTTGTAGAAATGTCTGAATTTCGCCCCTTTGCCACGCCAAGGGGGCCGGATCTCCTAGAAATGTCTCTGCGTTTCTATAAAATAGAGAGGTTAAGCAAACGCTCTAGAAGTTCCAACGCAACTTCTAGAGCTATGTGAAAAATTTGGGTCGCTTTTCTTTCAAGTTTTTCTCAGCGGAAACTGAACTATACGCTAAAAAAAACGTGATCGATGAACGACAAAAAGTTTCATGGGGTTCTAGAAGTTGCATTGGAACTTCTAGAGCGTTTCCTTAATCTCTCTATTGAAGATGATTGCACGTTCACGGTTAAATGAAGTATTCCATTTATTTAAAATTATATAGCATTCGTTTGAAATGATGTCGCGTTCCTTTAAAGTGATGTCGCGTTCCTTTAAAGTGATGTGGGGTTTGTTTAAATGATATATCGTTCGTTTAAAAAGTCGCCGCGTTTTTTTTTAAATGGCGATACATTCATTTAAAAAGGCACCGGATTCATTCCTTTAAAAAGACGTCGCATTCGTTTAAAATGATGTGGCATTCATTTAAAACTTGATATTCGTTTCATTTAAATTGTCGCATTCATTTAAAAAGACGTCGCAACTTCTTTCGATCTTGTCATGTGCGTGGTGAGGTTTAAAAATATTATATCCGTTTTTTTAATTTTCAGATCATATCTAATTGTGCTTAAATTTTAATCCAACCTTTGAACTTAAAGCAGCTGTGGGAAAAGCACGTGTTTTGAATTCGGTCCGTTAAGTTGGTTGTTTTCTCTCAAGTATTAAACTCGAATCTAGGTACTTCTCACTCTCGTTCTCACTACAGTCGCTTTAGAGCAACCCAAAATTCCTCCTGCACAAAAAAGCGCTCGGAAAAACTAAATACTTATATATCTCTACGCAGCCCTGGAGCCAACTTTGAAAATGGATTTTGTGGAAAGGCACTATGGAAAATCTACCGTGAAATCTATTAAATCCATGGTGTTGAACGTTTTCAATAGTTTTTATGAAACAAGTCCAATACCAACTGCTGTAGTTGAAGACACTGATGGAATACTCACTTTTTAAACAAAGCGATCAGCTAGCCCGTGGTTCTGAACTTCTTAAGTTCTTCAAAGACGATTTACAACCACCTAAAACTAAAATATTAGAATGGTGGAAGGTACGTATACTTATATTAGCAGAAGTAACTTAAACATAACTATGACACTAAACATTTTCGGTTAAAGATAGTATGTCATGGAGTGATTACGAAATCAGAAGTTTCTAAAGATGAAACTAGACAACTATTAACTTCCTACTCTTTTTGTTGATTGATTTATCGAAATTGAGCGTTATTTACACTTTTGAAAGAATTGTAATTTTCAATAAACCTGGGATGGTCCGTCAAAAAGGCTGCCGGTTGGGATTTCTCAGGTATCGTCTAAATACTAGGAGCCGTTCGCGGAGAATTGTCAATAGGAAGTGTCATACTAACATTTATGTACATATATGAGATTATATAAGTGTGAGATTGCGATAAGAATATTTCATTGTGCTTGTCATTGTCATAAATATGTAGTCCAGTATATACTGAGAGCACAGATTTAGAGCCAGTTCCAAAATTGCGATGCTAGCCGGATTGCTATTCATTTGTAGATACTCTAGAGGCTCTTACGGGCGGTTCGCCCTTAACACGTTCTAAAAGCGAACAAGTTCACTGGAATCTAGTTTTCGATCGAAAACTTACATTAAATGTTACCAGAATTGGCGTCATGATTCGATCTTAGATATACGGAAATTGTGTCAATATGGCGTGGCTAGGCGTTCCTCCAAAAGGGTTCCACCAAGAACGAATTCAGGTACATAAGAAGGATGGAGAGTTCTGGAGCGCGTTCCCTCGGTTTGTAGCGAAGGTTTGTCTTGTTGTTCGTCTATAGACAGACAGTGGCTACGTTCAGTGAAGCTTAACGGTCTTACGTTTGCGTTAATTCCGTTGAAACTTTTTCTGAACGCTTTTAAGGATTGTTGTAATTTTTATAAAATATCGTCTGCTGTTCCGTCCGCAGCTAGCCTTCCCGTGTGCCGTGACGTCACGATTCCGTTTAAAAACAAAGAAACCTGCTTTTTCAATCGTTGAGTTTGTTGAGCTAACGTTGCCAACGTGAAGTCGAAACGGGAAATTTCAAAAACCGTTCAGTGAAAAAAGTTGTCAACGTTGAGACCGTTGAGCTTCACTGAACGTAGCCTATATACTGTATTTGGTATATCCATAAGACGAAATTATAAATGGCAGACGAATTTCCGTTACAAACGTTGTATCAGAGCCCAATGCCACACTCCCATATTTTTGGCAAACTGTATAATTCTTAGTACCATCAATTTCAAATCGAGTGTTAGAAGGACATTGCGATAAATATATCCTTGGATGTTGATTTTAATACTATGCCGGGAATGAGCTCTTGGTAACTAATTGATCATCCCGAATCGTGACGCCATTCCGTTTCAAATCTTAAATGCCATGAAATTAAGAAAGAAATCTGTAATTATATATTATATTAATTCTAGGCAAACGAAATAAATTACCCGTCAGTTGAAAAAATGGCCAGAGACTATCTCGCTATACCAGTTTTTTCTGCTGGTATAGATTTAATTACACCGAAAAGAAGAAATTTACAAGCGGAAACTATCACGGCTATGGTGTCCCTAAAGAGATCAAGATTCAAGATAAATTTACTATCGGACATTCCTTTAATTTACAATTGAATAAAAAAATTAAACATATTGGAATAAATGTATTGAATAAAGTGTTGCTAAAGCTAATTTGAGCCTTCAGTTGTTGAATCAAGAATGTTTTTATTTTTACCTAGGGAGAGGGTCTATGTCGAGACATTTTTGACGTTTCTCTCAATCCACCCGTTGGTCCCCCCAGTACGAAAAGGGGGAGTGTGGTGGAGAATACCACACTCCCCCTTTTCGGCTTTCCGTTGCTATGCAACGCGTTTTGAAATATTTAATGTTTAGGCTTAGTTTCTCTTTTCGATATAACAGTCGCCAGCCAGATTTCCCGCACGGTACTGATGAGTTCCAAATAGAACGAAACCGGTCTACCGTTGGAATTTCTGGCTATTTTATCTATTTGATCCGAGATTCGCGTTTTTTGTTTGCTCGAAGACCTATCGGTACGAGTTATTAGTAAGTTTTTTTAATTTCTTCAAGTTTTTTAATTTTTTCAAATTTGTTTAGGGTTTAGCTATATTATCCCTTTTAATTCAGAACTAATCTACTTTTTCGCGTATTTTATCATCGAAGAAATAAAATGGTGAGTACCCAATTCCCCAACACATCAACTCGCGTTATTTTTGGAAAGGAATGCGGAAACACATTTCCAAGTACGTTAAAGGGTGCAACGTCTGTCAGCGTACAAAGACTGAAAGACGGAAACCACCAGGATACATGATGCCAGCTAAAGTCCGAGGACCTTGGGAACTCGTTGGTATCGATTTAATGGGTCCATTCCCTCCTTCAGGAGATGGTAACGTATACCTGCTAACAAACTTAACAGAACGATTTATCCAGAACATTGCCCGACTTTTAGGAATATATTTTGAGTTAGATCATAGGAAATGGGATATGAACCTCCACCTCATAAGATTAACTTTAAACACCGCACCGAGTGACCGCACCGGCTACTCCCCCTATTATTTAAATTATGGGTGATAACTTAGATTATCGGCCGATATGCCTTATGAAGAGGCTACCCTAACGCTATCAGAACCCAGCAATGAGTTCGTCGACCAGTTACAAAAAGACTATGAAAGAGTAAGGACTAACATTCGTTTAGCAAACGAAAAAAACAAGCATTATTATGTTAACATAGAAGGGAACTCTACTTCATGATCGGTCAATTTGTTTGGGTACGAACTAACATACAATCCAAAGCGTCCGCTCATATTTATCACAAATTAGCACCAAAATTCGACGTACCCTTTAGGATACGGCAGAGACTAAACGACTTAACATTTGAAATATAAAACCCCGATGACCTCAGCATCATTGGTTGATATCATGTAACGAAACTTAAGGTCTACCATAATCCGATAGTGTTAGAAGACCCTCCAGACAATGTGGCTAATCCCCAACTGCAAGCCTCAACTTCTACCGCTAATCAGGGGGTAAGGACCCTCAAAAGAAAACAATTATCCCCGCATATTTTTAACGGTTATCTAAAACGTTCTCCTAGGGTTCGTCATTATCAAACCGCTATCCACCAAATTTACGGTTATTTGTGGTCAATAGTCGTCTCAATAAACGCCGCTCTCCTTTCGCTTCTCCCATGACGTTGTCACTGATCTGAAATATTTTCGGTCGGGCGGTTACAGGGTTGCCAATACAACCGGTAACCAAACAACTAAGCCAAATTTAATCCGACTTGTTAAATAGATTTTCACTTTCACCATGCTTTCACAAAAGAGACAAGCCTTTGCACACGTGTTCAATTCAATTCAATTCAATTTATTACTGGATATATAAAGTAGATACAATAATCAGGTCAAAGTAAATAATAAATTTTATATGATATAAAGGTAAAATTTTATATTTTTCAAACTTTTATATAACTTTTACCGCCTAAAATGTGGTCTTATTTTCGGCACCGCTTCAAAACCAAGAGACTAGGAGTAAATAAAACCTGGCTTTCCATTCTACGCTCTCAGTGCTATTACTCCTTGGGGACTCGCTAATCTGCTTTTATTGAGACGGCTATTGTATAAAGTGATTAATTTTAAATAATTTTTACCTCTCCGAGGGGACAAAGTCCCCTAGGAGGGGTTATACAATCACCGTGTCTGTGTGTCTGTGTGTCTGTCCTGCGAACGCGTTCGCATTTTCCGTGAAAAGGTTAGGACTGTCGAAGGGTTGGCAAAACCACCGTGCGACGGTGAGCATTAACGGATTAATTTGCGGTTGGGTTTGGTTTGGATGGTGTTTTTTCGTTAACGCTCACCGTCGTGACGGTTTTAATTCAGTTTGATTGGGTATTTCGTTATTGTAATGTTAATGTGAATGGTGTGAATGTTGAGTTTATGTTATGAGGGTTGTGGGCGTTGAGTTTGTTGAGTCTGCTGTGTTTGTGTTTGTATTTGTTGTGTTATACGGGTGTCATCTCTTCTACTTCTTATTGATTTTTGGGACGGACCGAGTCCTGACTGTTATGCAACTTCTCAACGTCCTTTCCACCAACTGTTCACGGTATTCGCATGGGCAAACTACTACAGGACTCGTAATGTAAGCCTATAAAACTTCCAAATGTCGCTTTGAAATTTTACGTGATGGGCAGCGCCATCTAGTGAAGTTCTTTGAAATTAAAAATTTGGGACCAGATGGCAGCGTCCATGGAGTTGGAGATTAGATTATTGAAAGGTAAAATTAACGCCGAATTTTCATGTTAAGTTATACTAATCTATTTTATTAACTAATATGGTAAGAATGTTTGAATATCAGATATTCATGAGAATATATTTCAATCTAATCTTTGCGAAACGGTTGAAAAATTAAACTAGGAGGCACAAAATAGCCCTCGTAATGAATCTTCTAAAAGGCTTACATAATATCGAATGGATATTCAATAGAAAGAGTACAGCTCAAGACGTTATATTAACTTCATTAATTACTGGTAAAGCTAAATTTTCCATGAAAATGGGCATTATTCTTCAAAATCATTATCTTCAAATAACATTTTTTCGGGGCCATAGTTAAAAAAATATTTATTAACTCGTAAATCAGGCTATGGAGATACTCGCCATTTCGTACCAGATTTTTAACTCTCGCGAATTACGCACGGTAGCGCGAAAGTTCGAAGAGAAATACTCTATAGGAGCTTAGTATGAAATTGCGAGTCCTGTAGTAATTTGCCCATGGTATTCGTCTTAGTAGCAATTTGCGATTAACGATTTATTGGCGTCGGCCGGGAATCGAACCCAAGTCTGCTGCGTGCAAGAGATTTACTCTAGCCACTGAGCCACCGACGCTACGGTGTTTTTATTATATTAATCTGATATTTAATTAAATATTTATAAATTTTATTAATCTATATTTAATTAATTTTTTATAAATTATATTAATCTTACATTTATTTAAATATTTATAAATTATATTAGTCTATATTTAATTAAATATTTATAAATTATATTAATCAATATTTAATTAAATATTTATAAATTATATTAATCTTATATTTAATTAAATATTTATAAATTATATTAGTCTATATTTAATTAAATATTTATAAATTATATTCATCTTATTTTTAATTAAATATTTATAAATTATATTAATCTTATATTTAATTAAATATTTATAAATTATATTAATCTTATATGTAATTAAATATTTATAAATTATATTATTCTTATATGTAATTACATATTTATAAATTATATTAATTTTATATTTAATTAAATATTTTTAAATTATATTAATCTTATATTTAATTAAATATTTATAAATTATTAATCTTATATTTAATTAAATACCTTTACGTTGACGATTTTTTATCGGGGGGAAAAGACGTATCTCGGTTGGGTCAGCTCGAGTCTTAAATGGAGCGGGGATGAAATTACGTAAGTGGGCAACAAATTCTCCAAAACTTAGGGAACTCTGGAACAATCATTCCATTCCGGGGGAAATCGAAATATTCGAAAAAGCAGAAGAGGAAAAACAAACCAAAATATTAGGATTAAATTGGGATCCAAATTCAGACATTTTTACCTTTGACCTAAGCAAACTAATAGCGGTCGTAAGTGCGCTTAAACGAACTAAACGACAAGTTTTAAGCCTCGTATCACAAATCTTTGATCCGATAGGCTTATTAGCTCCATTCACGATTCGCGCTAAAATCCTCTTTCAGGAGATATGGAAGCTAGAAAAAATAAACTGGCATTCGGAATTATCGGAAGAAATCGGTACGCAATTCGAATCTTGGTGCGCAGAGTTACACCTACTGCATGAAATTAAAATAAACAGACATTATTTTCACGATGCAAACCAAGATGTAGTCCAAATAGAATTGCATTGTTTTTGCGACGCTAGCGCAAAAGCTTACGCCACTGCTATTTATGTAAGGTACGTAACAAAAACAAACCAAATTGGAGTTTCCCTAATAACGGCAAAATCGAGGGTAGCTCCCCTAAAAGAAAAAGTACTTACGCTCCCAAGGCTCGAATTAATGGGATGCCTTTTAGGCGCTAGATTGACCAATAGTGTAAAGGGGACTTTCGGGGAAGAAATAACAAAATTTTATTTTTGGACCGACTCGACAATAGCTATATGTCGTGGGTAACCGACTCTCCAAAAATATGGAAACCCTTCATACACAATCGAACTAGTGAGATTCAAACTTTAACTAGAAACAGCGAGTGGGCGCACTGCCCAGGGGTAGATAATCCCGCGGATTTACCAACCCGAGGAATTAAAGCCTCTAACTTACCAAAAAATAAACTGTGGTTTAATGGTCCACCATGGTTGGGAAAAACAAAAGAGCACTGGCCAAAAACAATGCCAGAACCCAATTTAAAAATAGTAGCCGAGGAGAGGCGAAAACTAGTCATGTCGGTGAACGTTGTCAAAACAGTATGGGTGCATAAAATAGTCGATTTAGATCGAAGTAACTCCCTAGATAAAATGTTGCGCGTAACAGCTTACGCGTTAAGATTTGTAAAAGCGGCTAGGAAATTAGGCAAAACTACAGGCCCTATAACCGCGGGAGAAATGAAATACGCGGAATTAAAATTCGTAAAAGACATTCAGGCCGAAGAATATCGCCCAGAATTAAAATCACTCGAAAAGGGTGAAAAAGTGCACCCTTCGTCCAACATCGCTTCTTTAAGCCCCATCCTAAACGAGGGGGGTATTATTTGTTTGGGGGGTCGTTTAGGGGAATCCGAAGACCCGACTTACAACGAGAAGCACCCCATCATTTTAAACAAACTTTTTCGATTTTCAAAATTATTAATGATAAGAAGTCATACTCAAGTTAATCACGGGGGAATCGGAGACACCATCGCCCAATTGGTTGGCGGCCGGGAGGCAGTTGGCCAGAACAATTGTAAAAGATTGCCCAAAATGTAAACGGTTTAAAGCCAAACTAGGCGAAGTGCCTACCGCTCCGTTACCCAAAGAACGTATCAGCGAAAATCCAGCTTTCTCCATTATAGGCGTAGATTTTTTCGGTCCTACAATGATCAAAATTGAAAACAATAAACAAAAGGCGTACGTCTTGTTAGCCACATGCGCCGTTACGCGAGCAGTTCATATTGAACTCCATCCATCACTCAGCACTCGAGAGTTTTTATTAGCATTAAGACGCGTGATTTCCCGAAGGGGTCTACCCAGTGTAATTTTTTCAGACAATGCCCTAACTTTTAAGAAAGCTGATAAAGAATTACAAAAAATATGGGAGAAACTCAATGATGCGGAAATAAAAGAATTTTTTGGAAATCACGGTATAAAATGGAGTTATATAATAGAACGATCAGCTTGGATAGGGGGATTTTGGGAGCGTTTAATTCGCTCAATAAAAACATCCCTAAAGAAAACGCTAGGTACCGCCTTGCTAAACTATACAGAGATGGAAACTGTACTCTCCGAAACGGAAGCTATTATAAATTCGCGTCCCATTGCGTACACTTATAATGACCCAAATGAACCATAACCTCTCTGTCCAGCTGATCTAGTAATTGGCCGAAGATTAACTTCGTTGCCACCTCTCCAATTTAAAGAAAATCTTACAATTAAAAGAGATCAATTAAAAATTAGACAAAAACATCGCGAACAAATTATGCAACGAATTTGGAAAAAATGGCGGCATGATTACTTGATGGAATTGAGATCAGCTCATCATGCTGACCCGAATAAAAGAAAATCTACATTGTTTAAAGTATTGGATGTTGTAATCGTCTATGACGATAAAATACCACGTCCTATGTGGAAGTTAGGAATTGTCAAATAAATAATTTTAGGTGAAGGCAATAAAATCCGTGCCTGCATTGTAAAAAATTCTAAAGGATATGACATTAAACGTTCTGTGCATCACTTAGCGAATTTAGAAATTACTGATTAAAACATTTCTTCTGGTGATAATTAGCATTATCACCGGGGGGAGTGTTAAAAAACCGCCTCGTAATTTAATTAAAATGTTTAAATCAAATGTCGTAATAAATAAAAATAATAAAATGTAATTGCAGAACTAAAATTGTATAATTTAAAATAAAATCCAAACATGTATAAATTCCAATTGCAAAAATAATATCTTAAAAACTTTCCAAATGTAAAATTAATCCTCTAAAAATGTCTATTATATTGTAACGCGTAGGCTCGGTTGTCGACGTGGGATTCTTGGAACCGGGGAAATGGACAGCGCCGATTTGGCGCTAAAATTTCGCCACTTTGAGCCAATTTCCCCCGTTTTCCCCAGGCGTCCAAGATTCCCGCATCGAGTCCGTTGATTTCACAACCCAGCTTCCTTTCATTGTATTTGAAAAATGTATTGCCACTCTCGACCTAGCCTCGAAGTCGACAAGGATGGAAAAAACCACCATTCCTAAAAATAAAACTAAACTTTAAAAACAAAACTTGTCATTTTACTTAGATAAACGTCAGTCCAGAACAAAATCATATAGGCGCAATTAGAAGCCTCCCAAAACAAAACGATAAAAAAAACCTTATATCATTTTTCAGTCGGCGATATAAAGTAAAATATAGCTCTCCCTGAACCAAAAAATTAAACCAGAGAAAATCGGTGTAAACCCAAATCCAAATTTTCTACAATTAGTTACCAAGAGCTCATTCCCGGCATAGTATTAAAATCAACATCCACGGATATATTTATCGCAATGTCCTTCTAACGCTCGATTTGAAATTGATGGTACTAAGAATTATCCAGTTTACCAAGAATATGGGAGTGTAGCATTAGGCTCTGGTACCACGTTTGTAACGAAAATTCGTCTGTCATTTATAATTTCGTCTTATGGATGTATATAGGCTACGTTCAGTGAAGCTCAATGGTCTCAACGTTGACAACTTTTTTTAACTAAACGGTTTTTGTATTTTCCGGTTTTGACGTCACGTTGGCAACGTTAGCTCAACAAACTCAACGATTGAAAGAGCAGGTTTCTTCGCTGTTAAACGGAATCGTGACGTCACAGAACACGGGAAGGCTAGCTGCAATTACAACAATCCTTAAAAAGCGTTCAGCAAAAGTCTCAACGGAATTAACGCAAACGTAAGACCGTTAAGCTTCACTGAACGTAGCCACTGTCTGTCTATAGATGATCAACAAGACGAACCTTCGGTACAAACCGAGGGAACGCGTTCCAGAACTCTCCATCCTTCTTAAGAACATGAATTCGTTCTTGGTGGAACCCTTTTGGAGGAACGCCTAGACACGCCATATTGACACATTTTCCGTATATCTAAGATCGAATCATGACGCCAATTCTGTTAACATTTAATGTAACGATCGAAAACTAGATTCTAGTGAACTTGTTCGCTTTTGGAACGTGTGAAGGGCGAACCGCCCGTAAGAGCCTCTAGAGTATCTACTAATGAATAGCAATCCGGCAAGCATCGCAATTTTGGAACTAGCTCTAAAACTGTGCTCTCAGTATATACTGGACTACATATTTATGACAGTGACAAGCACAATGAAATATTCTTTACGCAATCTCACACTACAGCCACAAGTAACATAAATGTAAGTATGACACTTCCTATTCACAACTCTCCGCGAACGGCTCCTAGTATTTAGACGATACCTGAGAAATCCCAACCGGCAGCCTTTTTGACGGACCATCCAAGGTTTATTGTTGTAGTAGTGAGAATCAACCTAAGAAGTACCTAGATTCTAGTATAATACTCAAGAGGAGACAACCAACTTTACGGACCGATTTCAAAACACGTGGTTTTCCCACAGCTGCTGTAGATGAAGGTCCACAGTGCTCCAAAAGCCCAATATTTTGGCCAAAATTACAGAGTCGTAAGTTACATTAGATAGATTAAGCTATTTGTTGCCTATATCTTTAAACGCGTAACCCGAACTACACACGGCTGAATTGAATAATACAATTAATTCCAGTAAAACGATTAAATCTTGTTTCGTTTAATTGGAGCGTGTTTAAGTTCAAAGGTTTGATTAAAAACTAAGCACAATTGGATATGATCTGAAAATTATAAAAAAACGGAGAAAATAATATTTTTAAACCTCATCACGCACATGACAAGATCGAAAGAAGTTGTGACTCGTGAGCTGTATTTTGGACTCCAACGAATGACGAATTACTCTACCTCATTGGCTATAATCAACCGCAACGTTCTGATGTTTCGATGTCACAACTACATTTTATTAATTTAGCTTATTTTACAAAATACAAGCTAGCTCGCGTACCCAAAACAATAAATTTAGAAGCTCAAAGCTTCCATCTGCCTTATATATCAAGATTGCTTATTTAGTTTTACTTAAAATAAGTTACTCTTAAAAAAATCGTACTTCTGTAGTTGTAACAATAGTTTTTCCGAATCGATACTATCGATATTTTATTTTATTTTTAGTCAGCCTCTTCCCGACATGCGCAGTTGGATTTTTAACTTTTAATATTTATAAAAGTTACAGAATATGGTCCCTGGAGAGTTTTTGTGGGAAAGATTCACCTATTCACATTTCCCTTCCCTTCTCTCATTTTCGAAGTCATAATAGGCCTAGTTTTAATTGGATTTTAAAGTATAATTTGGCTTGCCCAACTTGTTAAAGAATGCGACGTCTTTTTAAATGAATGCCTCATCATTTTAAACGAATGCGACGTCTTTTTAAAGGAATCCGACGGCTTTTTAAATGAATGCATCGCCATTTAAAAAAAAACGCGACGAGTTTTTAAACGAACGAGATATCATTTAAACAAACCCCACATCACTTTAAAAGAACGCGACATCACTTTAATGGAACGCGACATCACTTTAAAGGAACGCGACATCATTTCAAACGAATGCTTTATAATTTTAAATGAATGGAATACTTCATTTAACCGTGAACGTGCAATCATCTTCAATAGAGAGATTAAGGTAACGCTCTAGAAGTTCCAATGCAACTTCTAGAACCCCATGAAACTTTTTGTCGTTCATCGATCACGTTTATTTTTAGCGTATAGTTCAGTATCCGCTGAGAAAAACTTGAAAGAAAAGCGACCCAATTTTTCACATTTGTTGCGTTGGAACTTCTAGAGCGTTTGCTTAACCTCTCTATTTTATAGAAACGCAGAGACATTTCTAGGAGAACCGGCCCCCTTGGCGTGGCAAAGGGGCGAAATTCCGATATTTCTACAAATTTGAGTACTACAGTCATAACCCTAATAAATTTTCAAGTGGCAATTATTTAAGCTAGCGATTGTGCAGAAAATCGAAAGAAAGGCAACGCAATTTTCAATTGCATCTATTGATTATGGTTTCAGTCCATATCCAAAAAGTTTTTTTTATCTCTTAAAGCTGGTTTTAATTTTTTTTTATAATTATCGATTTAGATAAAGGCAGTGTAAAGTTACACCATTATGGTGGCTAAACGAAATAAATTTGTTTGCTAAAAACTGGCGCCAGAGGTGGTGCTAGGATTTAAAAAGGTTTAAGCTTTATTTATTAATAATGGTGGTCCGTTTTTTGTGAAACACATCACGGTGTCGGCCCTTAGGCAACAGCCACTCGCCATGTGATTAATCAGGGATGAGATAAGTGTTAGGGCCGCACCAACGGGGGGACACAAAGGAATAGGGAGGGGCACCCGAGCTCACTACACTCCCGGCAGGGGGGTTCGTTTAGCCACGTCATTTGAGTTTACAAATTGGTTATACGCTTTATCTACAATACCCGGGGAATAACGTTTTTATCTAATAACAAATTTTTGTGTATAATGTTGTTTTTTTACGAACACACTGAAAATTTGCCGATGAGATCACCACTAAGCCCTCTATTGGCCGATTTTTTTTTATTGTCGTTGATTTCCTTTTTGAAATGTAGTAACTTAACTCTAGGAACTTCAAAAAACTAAATCTAACACGAAGAAACAAACAATTATGTTATTTTAAGTTAGACGCAAAAGATCGCGTACTATGACTTCGTTAAGCTCGTTAAAGGAAAAACACTGCAAAAAGGAAAAGGTAGGCTTGCACGTAGTTACAGAGTGCGCAGTCTGTTCACTTTCTTTTTCATGTTCTTCTACTACTTAGCACTGTCTTATTTTATACTCGTTTCCGATCTAGGGATAAATTATTATAATAGCAAAAAGTATTATTGATGTGGCAAAATAAATACATTATTATATATGATGTAAATATAATAAAATGCGTTTCGATTGACGATATTTTGTAAGCCTACTTGATGAAATTCGGAACTGTGAATTTAAGTTGAGCCGAAGGAGCTCATTGCCCAACGTTTCTCATACACCACCAATTACCAAAATTATTTTTATAAGCATCCCCCGTGGTAACAGTGATCACCGTGTATAATTTCAAATCAATAGATCCAGTGGTATTCGCGACCGTTAAGATGACATTGGCGTGCATCCAAGAAAGCTTCGCTTGCTCAGCTCAATGAATAAAAGATGAATATACATTACAGAACACTAAATGCAACACGACTTTCTTCATTAAAAGCAATTAATTTTTTTTATTGTTTCAGGACTTTGGTGATGCGTCAGATATGCATTAAAAGAAAAAAATGTAAATGTTACGATATTAGGATTTAATTTTCATACATTAGCGGAAATGGCGGACAAGTTGAATTTGTTACGGAAATTCTAATTCTAAGAAATAAGAAAACGAAAACTAAAAAATGCTAAGAATACCAGAACCATCATAAAAACACAAATTCAGTACAAATAAAAACAGTTCCTGACCTCAACGCTAGCTCTGGACCCTGTTGTAGTACACCATTACTGCTACGCTACTGAGAAGACTACGAGGATGATTTTATTATTTTCATTTCGTCTATTTCACAATCCGTGACTAAATTCAAGGTTAGCGGTGCCCGGGGAAAGTGCCAGATCGCGACCTTCAAAATATTCCCGATTAACGACTGACGGAATGGACAGTTGGTTGATGAAGTCCATCGGTTCCTGTTTGATGCGGGTGACGTCGAATTGGGGGCAATCCGTATTGAACTTCGTTTCGCCATGAATATCCTGGTACTCAATGAGTTCCGTGTCTGGTTCGCGTTTAATGACGAGGCAAGCGTTGGTTTTAATGGTGAGAACATTAATTCGTGCAGTCGTCAGACGGCGTAGTCGCACCGAGCAAGACTTGACGCTCGTATCGAGACAGCGAGTAAATTGTGACGCTGTCTGACCTGAAGCACCTCGGGTGACGCTGGTGAATGCATTGCGATCGGGTCGACAGCCTGGTAAGCCACGAGGACAGATCCGACGGTGTACTCTTAGATGTTGTTTCGTCGTGAATGTCTTCTCGCAATCACGGCACCTGTGCGCCTTGTCTTGGGAATGACGAAATATTTCGTGACGTTTTAATTGGGGCATCTGTTTGCAACGGAAGCCGCACTTTGAACACGAGTAAGGCTTCGCTTGTTTTATGAAACATGATCGAAATTCGTCGCTGCTGTGCTTTAGTTTGTGTGTTTTCAAGCCTGCTCTAAATGCAGTTGCGTAGCTACACTGATCGCATTTGAACGGTTTTTCACCAGTATGAGTGCGTACGTGACCCTTAAGTCCTATTTTCTCCGAACATGCGTAGCTACACCGATCACATTTGAAGGGTTTCTCGCCCGAATGTTTTCTTTTGTGGCGTATCAAGGAGCTATTTAAAGCGGTTGAGTAGGTACACTGATCACATATGTAACGTTTTTCGCCCGTGTGTTTTAATTGGTGTAGAGTTAGTCGATATTTTATTGCAGATGTGTAGGTGCACTGACCACATTTGTAGGGTTTTTCTCCGGTGTGCCTTCTTCGGTGATTGATCAGCGTCTCTTTCAATGCGCTTGCGTAGTTACACTGGTCACATTTGTACGATTTCTCACCCGAATGTTTCCTTTTATGGATCATTACATGACTTTTACGCACGGAAGTGAACTTACACTCGTCGCATTTGTACAGTCCTTCGCCGGTGTGTTTTGTGTTGTGTATTTTTAAATCGGTTATTTGGGCACACTTGTAATTGCACAGATCGCACATATAGGGTTTTTCGACCGTGTGTGTTCTTTTGTGTTTATTTAGTTGTTGTTTTTGGGAAAATGAGTATCTACATTGATCACATTTGTAGGGTTTTTCACCCGTGTGTGTTCTTTTGTGTACGTTAAGGCGGTAATTTAGGGTACATGTGTAACTACATTGATCACATTTGTAGGGTTTTTCGCCCGTGTGTGTTCTTTGGTGCACTTTAAGGGTGAATTTTTCTAAACACGAGTAACAACATTGATCGCATGTGTAGGGTTTGTCGCCCGTGTGTATTCTTTTGTGTATAGCTAAGTTGCATTTGTAATATGTTGTGTGATTGCACTGGTCGCATTTGAAGCGCTTCTTTAACGTGCCTTTTTTAGCGTGTGTTCTTTTGTGTTGTTTAAGGTTGCTACTTTGGGTACTTGAGTAACTACATTGATCGCATGTGTAGGGTTTTTCGCCGGTGTGTGTTCTTTTGTGCACTCTAAGTGTGCTTTTTTCGACACACGAGTAACTACATTGATCGCAAATGTAGGGTTTTTCGCCCGTGTGTTTTCTATTGTGAACTTTAAGGTAGCTTTTCAAGGTACATGTGAAACAACACAGATCGCATTTGTAGGGTTTTTCGCCCGTGTGTTTTCTTTTGTGCACTTTAAGTGTGCTTTTTTCGACACACGAGTAACTACATTGATCGCATGTGTAGGGTTTGTCGCCCGTGTGTATTCTTTTGTGTATAGCTAAGTTGCATTTGTAATATGTTGTGTGATTGCACTGGTCGCATTTGAAGCGCTTCTTTAACGTGCCTTTTTTAGCGTGTGTTCTTTTGTGTTGTTTAAGGTTGCTACTTTGGGTACTTGAGTAACTACATTGATCGCATGTGTAGGGTTTTTCGCCGGTGTGTGTTCTTTTGTGCACTCTAAGTGTGCTTTTTTCGACACACGAGTAACTACATTGATCGCAAATGTAGGGTTTTTCGCCCGTGTGTTTTCTATTGTGAACTTTAAGGTAGCTTTTCAAGGTACATGTGAAACAACACAGATCGCATTTGTAGGGTTTTTCGCCCGTGTGTTTTCTTTTGTGCACTTTAAGTGTGCTTTTTTCGACACACGAGTAACTACATTGATCGCAAATGTAGGGTTTTTCGCCCGTGTGTTTTCTATTGTGAACTTTAAGGTAGCTTTTCAAGGTACATGTGAAACTACACAGATCGCATTTGTAGGGTTTTTCGCCCGTGTGTTTTCTTTTGTGTACCAATAGGTTGCTTTTGTAAAGACAGGTGTAATTGCACTGATCGCATTCGAAGCACTTCTTTTTAGACTGCGCTTTCTTTTGAGTACTAAGTTTCGACATTTTATTTTTTTAGCGTGATCCCACTCTAACTTTGTGTTTTTATTATTGTCAACTTTGATTTAGTTCCTTTGCCGTGAAAATGTGGCCATCTTTACTATCCGGGATTAGTTGATGTAGAAATCCAATGAAGCTTTCCTAAATTAAAGAGAAAAAAATCCTAATTAATCCTGACGAAATATTTTGTGCAATCTTTTAAAATAGTGTTTGCTTATCAACACTAATAAAGAAAATAGTTTGAGTTACTAAATGGATCAGCAAATCTTAAACTGTCTGCTCCTATCTGATCATCAGTCTTTCTAAGCCATTGAAGAGGCGCTGGTGTGGGATGTGCCTACGTTAGCGGGTCAAATGTACTGCTCGGATTTGTTTTTTCATTAGTCACAAATTTTCCGATTTATTTAACAAAAGTTGCTCAAAAGAATATCATTTGAACTTATTTAATTTAAGCATTTATTTGGAAAAATTGCCATTTATTCAAATTATTATTATTATTATTATTAATTATTTTAGTTAAAGAAGATTATTTAAACATTTAATTCAACTTTTGGTTATTTAAATAAATATTACTTGAATATACCCGAGCTTATTGTATTCATGAATAAATATTAATCGAAATCGTCAAGTTGCCCACGTACGCTGCCATTTTAGTGGGTAGTAACTTGTTCCAGCGAAAAATACTTCAACTAGGTCGTCGTCTTTTTATACAAACTTACGATTCGAAGATCGTTATTTTCGAAATATTTTAAATTTTCGTTTATATGAAAAAATGCATTTCATATTTATGAAAACAAACATTGAATCAAGAATGTTTTATTTTTACCTAGGGAGAATGTCTATGTCGAGACGTTTTTGACGTTTCTCTCAATCCACCCGTTGGTCCCCCCAGTACGCTCCGCCGCTTAAAAATAAACCCCAAAATCCTGGTATTTCATTGGCTCGGTAATTATTACGTCACTCAACGCGATGGAATTAAACACAAGGGATGTTTGTTTCGCCCCTGCACGCGACGAGAGGTAAGGCGTTCAACGTGCCCGACGATTGTCGCGACATAATCCTTCTTCCTATATATAAATAAAAACATAACAAACTTGGATCCAATTCTTAGTTAAAAGTTATATTAATTTAATAAAAAAGATTAATTTCATAAAATAAAGATAATAATTTCACAAAAAGTTATATTAATTTCATAAACATTGATATTATTTTAGTAAAAGCGATATTAATTTCATAAAAAGCGATATTAATATCATATAAAATGATAGTAATATCCATAATGTCAATCAGGCATACGCGCTGTAAAACGAGAAGAACTGTCACCGCGAAAACAAAAAAAAACCGTCCCGTGTGACCCCTCTGAGAAGCAAAAAGTAACAAAACAAACCAGGAAAACTGAAGAAATAAAATGGTGAGTACCCAATTCCCCAAAACCTTCCTGGGTTTAGGGAAAGGTTAGAAAATTGCAAAGTTGTGTTTCGCGTACCCCACTTTACTCCAAAATGTAGTAAATCGTATTTGGTTAGCCTATCCGCAAATTCTTACGTTTTCTATTATTAAAACTAGCTGAGTCAGGTAATGTTTAATTATTTATGACAATTAAGTGATTTTACTACGGAACAAAATGATTATTTGAAAATTCGCACGTTCTTTCGCAGCCTTAAGCGGTTTAAAAAAGCGAGATTATTTTAAATTTACCCATAATTCCATATTAGGTTTTCTGTGTGACACGATAGCACTGGACATAAGCTAAACGATTAAGAGAAATCCATTATTAAAATGCCTCCCATTTTTCATGCTCGGTTTGATGACTTTGGTTCATTTACTTCTGATTCAACTAATTGAACAGAAGAAAATTGTATAGTGTGAGCGTAAAAATTGCCTCAATGGTTACATTTTTTTTTCTGTTCACACTATACAATTTTTCTTTATAACCAATACTTGTTTATAATTAAGTGGCCAAATTAATTGCATAGGTCGAATGGAACTTCCCCGTACAGCTAATTTTGCCACTTAATTGTACCCTGCTAATTGTAAACAACAAAATTGTCCAGTGTGAAGAGAAACATTGTAATAATGATTCAAAAACGATTTATGTTCACAATATTCATTTTTCTTGCTTATAAGTAGTTTGATAGAATTAGGTGATCCAATTAATTGAATAGCGTGAAAGGGCTTTAGAGTGCCCTCGTATATATTTTTTTCAAGCGTATTAATATTTCCTGATTGAAACAGACAAAAAAAATTCCATTCTGAATTGGAATATCTCCCCTTTTCTCTTGCCCTGTAACACCCTCCCTTGGATTTAAGTCCCCTTACTTGAAGGCCACTACTTGCATTAGTCGCAACTTTCAATCACCTTGGTGAATTCATTTCTTTGAGAAGGGTTGGGAAATGTGACTCCTAACGCTGGTAAAACATTGGAACTGTTTAGATAGTGAGCCAAGATTTGAAAATAAAAATCCTTGCAAATACCTCTTAAACAATAATAAACTGATATTATATCGTTCAAACACAATTTGTTATTCACATCGTGTATCCTACTTTACGAAAACATTAGCGAATAATTTTTCCCGCGTTTTTAACTCAATATGTTTTTCTCGGTTTTTCTACTTGCCAATTTTTTTTTTTCACATTTCCTATTACCTCTGCTGGAATGTAGGAAATTAAACTTGATGCATTTTGTTTCGACTTACTTTTAAATCAAAAATTGAAAAATCGAATTATTTTTACAGGAGGTTTACATGTAATTAGGGTCAGATAAACACCACGTAAAAGAATAGGTATTCATTCTTCCAAGCTTTAGCACAGGGAATGATAATCCATTTCCAAATAAGTAGATAATTTAACAACAACATCGACCGACAACTGTCCGTCCACGACCGTGGTCCGTCCAAGAAGCATTACACAAATGGAGGTATAATGGCCGCCTTTCGGGGTGTCCGAGAATAAGGACCACCAACAAACTCTTCCAACTAGTCGGAGAATTAGCCGCTCGTGAAAAACTTACTGACATTGATAGTTTAAAAACGTGGGAAAATCATTTGCTGATGTTTTAATAAAGTAAGAAACACGACGTAAATATAAATTGTGTTTTGGACGATATAATATCAGTTTTTTTATTGTTTAAGAGGAATTTGCAAGGGCTTTTATTTTCATATTTTTGTTCAATATCTTAACAGTTTCAAATTTTTTACCAGCGTTAGGAGTCATATCTCCTAACCCGTCTCAAAGAAATGAATTCACCAAGGTGAGGGAAGATGGCGATAAATGATAGTCGTGTACTTCAAGTAAGGGAACTTAAATCCGAGGGAGTTACATACAGGGAAAGAGAAAAGGTGAGATATTCCAATTCAGAATGGAAACAACTTTGTAACAATCAGAAAATATTAATACGTTTGAAAAAATATATATAAGTGGGCACACTAAAACCCTTTCACGCTATATAATTAATTGGATCACTTAATTGTAATTTAATGATCAAACTACTTATAAGCAAGAAAAATGTATAGTGTGAACAGAATTATTTTTAATCATTCCTAAAAGTTTACTGTTGACATTGGACAAATTTGTTGTTTACAATTAGTTGGGTACAATTAAGTGGCCAAATTAACTGTACTGGGATTACATCTCTATGCATCGCGGGGGGGGGGCGATATAAAATTATCGATACTTTTAATGACTAAACTCTCAAGTCCCTTTACCACTATACATCTAATTTGGCCACTTAATTTTATACAAGTAATTGCAGAAGTTAATGAACCAATGTTTTCAGTCTCCTATATTTCCCCAAAGATAATATAACTCCGTACCCTAGTTTCGAAATCAAGCTCCTTGCACGTAAACGCAGGCTCTTACTGAGTTCCCGGCGGAAGTCGAAAAAAAAACTGCCTCCATGGAGCTGGCAGGGCTACCGACATCTAGTTAAAACGTAAAGGTTTAGTGAAAATTGCGCCGTGGTTTTTGACTTGCGGTTTTCAAGATACCAGATATTTTGGCGTTATATTGTTTTAAAACAAAAATGGATCATGCCTGTAGCTCTAAAAATGTTTCTAAACAAAAGAAAACTAAAGGTGAGTAATATAATCTTGGGTTATCTATTGAAATTCCTTATTTCTCACCCTGCTATGGAGCCCGATTTTTCCGACTTTCGGCGCGAACACAGTAAAAGCCTCACGAGAAAACGAACTATCGAGAAACGCCGTGATTTCGAATCTAGGGTACGTAGTTATATTATCTTTGATTTCCCATACTGGATGCGTTTTCCACTTGCGACTAAATGCCAGACTCTTTTTGTGGGTCAAAAATGGCAAAGAATGGGAGGTGGTAATTCTAGCTCTAATATTGGTCAAACCACGCTAGCTATCCAAAGGTTTCAAGTTATGTTGTCTTTTAATTCATGGTGAATCATGAATGAATAGAAATATTGTAGTGTCTTGTGATTTCATAGTTACAAGGAAACATAAAGTAAATGAAAAGTATTAACTGCATTTTTTTTGGAAAATAATATTTAGCATCTATTCGGATTTAAATTTATGTAGTAAATATTTAAAAAAAATTGAACTCCTGAAAATATTGAAAACATTTTATTGTTTACGTGAGTTTTGGCAAAGGCTTAATATTTTTATATTAAAAAATTAAATACAAATCTACTATAGTAGTAGTGAAAATTCTAGAAATACAGTAGTAGTTTTAATCTACTCCTGTAATTCTACAATTTTCACATATGTAAATATCTTCTTTTCCAGTATACTCAACACATTTCCAATGTTGCCACTTTTCACATTTATCACAAGCGACCATGTCCATAGTTGTCGAAATCTTTGGACAGGAATAACATTTCCAAAGATCAGTTTTTATATTTAAAATTTGGTTTATTATTAGCATGGCTTCCGAAGTAAAATACTTTATGGCAGCATCTCTAATCTTTGCACTAATATTAATAACTTCGTCTTGTACATTTTCAGGTATTATTTCAATGTTTGATTCTTCTATTTTCCCTCATCCATCTATAGCTTTATCTACTATGCTTTTTTCAACAAAATATTTGAGAAACTGCACAATTTTTTTGCGCTCTAACACCGACCTTTTAGATAGTTTACTGAAAGTTGATTTTCCAAGGGTAGGTTTATTATCTTCAGGTATAGTTGTACAATAAGAATGTTCAGGAGTGGTTGAATGTTCATGGTTTCCATTAGAACGTTTCTTAGTTAAATAAAATTCCATTGAAGCTTTCTCGGCTAGGTCTGGTTTTGCGTAACGAATATTAGTTGTGCTTCGCTTCTTTACAGTAGAAAAAAATATCTTCTGCTTTTCAACGAGATTGTTGTGTGGAATCTTCATTGTTGGAATATGCATGTCTGTAGGATTATTTTGACTATTTGTTGCCGCAGTATTTATGTCCAACCCATCCATTTTGGTTTTAATACTCTCAATGCGAGTTGATTTAGAAATTTGTATATCCAGTAAAGATTTAGATGCTGTTACTTGTTTTTCAACTGTATTTAAAATATCTATATTTTGGCATTTCCTAATTGCGCCAATTAATGTTTCCTCTTTTGAAATAAAAGATTATTTCTCATTCTCTAGAGATTGCTTTCTGTTACAATCAGATAACACTTTTTGTAAGAAAGTAACATCAGTTTGGTTGGTCACATTTGTAGCTGTTTCATGAGTTTCTTGGCATTCGATAGAACTGGTTAGTTGTGCCATGTTAGTTGGGTTATTATTTGATTCAATTTGCTTCACTGAATTTTTTTCACTTTCAACGATATTGACTAGATGAATGTGTTTACATAAGTTGGAATTAATAAAGCGGTCTAGGCATGTGCATGAAAATTTATGTATGCATACTTTACATATTGCACATGATGCGTGACAATTGTTACAAATATTAGTCTTCTTGGTGACAATATACTTAATGTTATGATACGCATCAGTTTCTGCGTCTTTCAAAGATTCTTCACTACATACTTGCCATGAAACTTCAGAAATTTTTTCAACTAAAGAAATAGGCATTTCAATGGCATGTTTGTGTCGTTTGAAGTTTTTTGATGATTTCCAAGTTATTTTTCCCTTTAAAAGTTTGATAACTCGATGGTGTGTCTGGGTATGATCGTAATTAAACAGGGTTGCCAAACATTTATCAACTCTTTTATTTTGTTTTCCCTCAAGATACTGATGTTTGAAAACTTTGTGAAATGCTTCCAAGTGCATATTTGTATTTATTTCACTATCTTCTCTGTAGCATGCAGCCCATTGCTTCTTACAAGTGGCCCACTCTTTTACAAAATAATTTCCAAATTCTACAGTGCTTTCATTTTCTTGCATTTCCGAGACGAAGGTTTCCAACATTAATTCAAACTTTTCAGGAATTCTTTCATCCATCAACACTGTTATTCCCTTAAACACTTGTGAAGAAACTTCTTTTTTAGGTATTATTGGTAACTTCTTTTGTATATCGTGGTAAACATGCCATTTACATAGTAAGATTTTACTTTCTTCTCCAAACACATTGCACCAGCTTGAATAATATTGTGGGGCTTTGTCTGACATTATTAGTTTCGCTTTTATATCACCAACTACGTTCTTAATTTCTTGAAAAAATATCCTCAAAACTTCTCCGTCTTCTCTATTTGAGATCAACCAACCAACTGGTATTCCTTCTTCAAAACAGTTATCAATTTGAAACTGTAGGCATTTGTACCATGAGTAGCGTCAAAACAAATAATTTTTTCTCCAAATTGTTTTAGCATGTTTCGTTGAAATGGGGACATTATTCCCAATGCAAAATCTTGTGGTTTAAAATCTACATAATGTGTATTTTCAGGAATTTGATTTCTGTCCTCATGTTGCTTTTTGTAAAGTAGTATGGTTTTATTATTACTGGCAACTTTCTCGCAAACATACGCATCAACGCTTAGATGGTCTTCCGCGTGGCGTTCTGTGGTATTCAAACCAAATGGTTTTCCAATATTATTTAAATCTTTGGTAACTGTAAGATGCTTCCTTTGCAAATGGTCTACATTACTCTCATATAAGTCATCCAGTACTCTTTTCTTTCTCACACCTTGAGTCAGCTTAGCTGCAATCATTTGCCTATCTGATTTCGGTATTCGAATATGACATAGTTCCACATTATGACCATAGTGAGTGTTACAAGAGTAGATAATAACTTTTCCATTTCCAAGTGGAATATACACTTTTAGCGTAGCAGCACATTGCCCATTGATTTTAGAAGTTCCCATAGCTTTTGATTGTCGCTGCCCTAGTGTAGTTTTCCTGTAATGTCCAGCTCTGTTACAATACCAATACTCAACTTTTTCAGTCTTCCTGTTGCAAGTTTTGTTTTTCAAATACTGTATATTATATTTCTTCTCGAACTCATCTTTAAATGACAGAAATGCTGAAATTATGTTTTGTTGGTTTTAAGTGTTTGTTAAATTAAATTGTAAAAAAGTATTTTAAGTTACCTGCGTAATTAATAAAACAGTGCTCCTTATCTTCAAAAATTATTTTATGAACATTAGTTAAATGTTTTTTTAATTTATTTATGGTTTTAAAGGAATCAGTACAATTAGACTCCCTACATTTTATACTAAATTCCTTATTTTCTTCCATATTTAATTAAAAAGGTAAAAAACATTTATATTGTAGCATTATAAATTATTACATTAAGGTCTAAATTGTTTTTTTAAAGAATTAACTATTAATAGTTCTTTTCCTCCATATTTATTTAAAAAAGTATGAAACATTTATATTCTAGCGTTAGAAATTATTATTTACTAATTTTATTAAATTAATTATATATAGTGGTAAGTTCTTAGTTCCTTCATATTAAATATAAGTAATAAAACAGACAGACATACTTCACAAAAGTCGCGCCAAAAAATGTTAAAAACACGTGGGTTTGTTTTTCAGTAAGTTTATATACTTTTACCATGAGTTGAAAAACTTTCTCTTAACTTACCAATAAAAAGACAACATAACTTGAAACCTTTGGAGAGCTTGCATGGGTTGACCAATAATAGAGCTAGAATTACCACCTCCCGTTTTTTGCCCTTTTTGACCCCAAAAAGAGTCTGGCATTATTCGCAAGTCGTTTTCTTTATGCGCTTAATCTAAAATTGCAATTTTGTTTTTCGCGTACCCCCCTTTTTTTCCAAAATGTCCTAAATGTAGTAAATCGTATTTGGTTAGGCCATCGGCAATTTCTTACGTATTCTATTATTAAAACTAGCTGAGTCAGGTAGTTTTATTTTTTATGACAAATAAGTAATTTTACTACGCAATAAAATGATTATTTGAAAATACGCACGTTCTTTCGCAGTCTTAAGCGGTTTTAAAAGCGAGATTATTTTAAATTTACCCATAATTCCATTGTAGTTTTACTGTGTGCCTCCCATTTGTCATGCTCGGTTTGATAACTTTGTAACAAAGTAAATTGTATAGTCTGAACAGAAAAAATTGAAAACCATCGTTGCAATTTTTACGTTTACACTATACTATTTTCTTGTTTTCAATTACTTGAATACAATTAAGTGGTCCCTTTAATTGAATTATGTGAAATAGGCTTAAAAATGGATTTGTTAACGGGGACATTTGGAAAATATACACTGACCAAAGATTAAATAAAATATTTAACGGGGTAACGGTACAATTGCAGATCACGGAATAATCAAATAAACTTAGCAATATAAAAATCACTGGAAAAAATAACTCTCAAACTCTAGGGCACATATTCTAATCTTTCCCTGAACGATAGAGATGGAACACGTCATTTTGTGCGGGTTGCTCTATGCTATAAAGCATTAGTGACGTAGGTCACGTGGTCACTGAATATACACACATTTGTTACAAACGCTTCTTGACGATTTTACTGCCTATTTCAGATAAATTTAAAAAGTGATATTAAATGAATATCATTATTTATGAAATGAATATCCCTTTTCATGAAATGAATATCCCTTTTTATGAAATGAATATCCATTTTTATGAAATGAATATCCATTTTTATGAAATGAATATCCATTTTTATGAAATGAATATCCCTTTTTATGAAATGAATATCCCTTTTTATGAAATGAATATCCCTTTTTATGAAATGTATATCCCTTTTTATGAAATGTATATCCCTTTTTATGAAATGTATATCCCTTTTTATGAAATGAATATCCCTTTTTATGAATTCAATGTTTAGGAACTTTAGTATCCTAGTTCTTAAAATCTGTGTTACCAAAAAAAAATATTATTTGTTTTGTCTTCTGCCTCTTTCTAAATATCCAGCGATACGAAAAAAGGGTTTTACACTCCCTGAGCTTGCTAGAGAGGCCAGATATAACTTAGCTAATCTATAAAGCCTACCATAGAATTGGGTTCCAGTTTAAGATCTTTCACCTCTGTTTCTAATTTTAACTTTTATTACTTATGGTTTACCTTTGTTTTCCAATATTGTTTTTAATTTCTGTTAGGGTTTTTTTTATTTCACCCCCCCTTTTGTGATGGACTTTTCAATATATCTAAAAAATCTGAATTAACCTGAAGTGAGATATTTAAGATGGCGGCCAATATGGCACCTAAATTTGAAATAGGAACTATAAAGACCCTCTTTTACGCAGAAACGCCGCCAAAATATGCAACTATATGTTTTTGAGCATGATGAATTCAAAAATACACTGTAAACAAACATTGGTAAGGTTTATTAAAGATGGTGCCTAAAATGGCGGCAGCTTGCTGATTCCCCTTTTTGACGTAAAAACGATGATGACGTGTCGCGATATATGTTTTTAAACATGTAGATTTCAAAAATATCTCGAAAACAACGTTTGCATTAGTCTTTAATTAAAATCTTTCCGGTTAATCAGTCTTTCTCCCAAGATCTTCGGTTTCCCCTTGCTGAGGTGTAGGGAGCTGACGGTTAGTTCGCGTGGTATGAAGAGCTTGACACGCAATTTAGTGCCGTTAAAAGGAGGGGCAGTTCACTCCTTCACAGTGTACAGAAATTATCAAGGTTAAAAATTTAATCGGATTTATTTTATTACAGAGTTAGCCCAAGCCGAAGCTCAGTTACCAGTCCAAACCTGCCCGTAGGCGGAGATGGGGTCGCACGGTTTGGCCAAATGTGCACAGGCGCCGGACCCAGACACTCTGGACAAGCACACTTTTGAATGTACCCCTTGACATTATAGTACTATAACACAAACATGAAAAATTTAAGTACACATTGCAGCCCTGTTTTCAGGGTAGGGTAAATAGAGCTCGCTGGGCTACACAATTTGTTAGATTAATCAAATTTATTTTTTCGACTATGCTTATTAGATTAACTATAGTTCAATCATAGAAACACTTGCACTGGTTGATTTTAATTATATTAACCACAAAAGAAAACCTTGTACTGAACGTCCGTAACACACTGGAATCGACAGTGACTTGGTTACGCTCAGGGGAGGGTAAATAAAGATCGCGGGTCTACACAATTTGTTTAAGTTCATTGCGCATTGAATACTAGCGTCATTTTTCAAGTGCATCTAGGGCATTTATACTGTGAGCATCGACGCAAAAGCAACATTAACCTCTTAACTATGAGTACTAAACGAACTAAGAATTCTAACACCTTGACACTGTAATTTTTCACTCTCGCTGTGATTCAACAGCTTAAAATCGGTTATCCTGCCGACTGCGCCTCGGTATAACGACGTTTCAGTTTTGGGGTGAAAATTTAGGGAAAATCGTGCCTACTTTGTAGGTGGGATCTACAATTTCTTTCAAATTCGCCGCTCCCGCGCAAATAAATTAAACGAGACTCACTTGTCCGCCGTCAATATCGAAATTCATATTGTTCAGGATAACCGTGCTCATGAAATTAAGAGAGTGAGTGAAATTGAACAGAGTCAAAGTTCAATGAAATATAGATTTCCATTACTGTTTAGTTGAACTGCACCAATTTTTCTCTTTTGATTTCAGTTTATTAATCACAAATCACTAGGTTTTCACGGAACAAGATCACTTCACTTAAATCACCTTCAACTCTCCATAATTTCCGACTTCGTCTTCCAACTAAATCTGCCCGGCCGTTCATCTCTCGAGACTGTCTTCGAAACTTAACAGGAAAAAAAAGGGGAGGGTTGATAGGAGATATTGGTCTTCTTAGACTTTGAACTAAGTACCTGGTTTGAACTATAGATGGCGTCAGGTTTGCGATCTATAGTTCGAACCCGCGGATTTTAAATAAGAAATCAGGTGGAACTTAGTCTATAATTACCTATTACGTTTTTTCAACCAAAAAATTCAGAAATTTTAGAAATTTTTATATGAAATCGGTCGATATCGTTATACTTCGTAATTAAGACGGACAAGACCAGGGTTGTCTTAGATCAACTTCATTCAAAAAATTAACATATATTTATTAAAATGATAACTAACACAAATTATACAGGGTGTTACGGATAATTGTACCGAAACTTTCTATATGCATTCAATGGGTCTCTATGAGTAAAACATATCCAACAAACATGGGTCCTAAAGTGCTTCGTTTTAGAGATATGGGTTCCCAAAAAACTACACCAAAAAACCGGACCCAGCCTTAAATCTGGCAAACAATATCCTTCCTTGAACCAAATTGTTTTCATTAAACTATCAATTGTTTTTTATCCGTTGTAGCGATAAACTTTAATAACAAGTGGCAAAAGTTCATTAATGTCCTATTAAAAGTAAAATGAGTTTGAAGCCATTTTAATTTATTGATACGATTTTAATTATTAAATTTAAAGATAGAAATAAAAATTCTAAAGGAATGGTTTTAAAATTGCCTAATTCGTTCTGTAGCTAATATGGCACATTGGTCCAGGAACGCTTATTGCACGGACGGGCTTCTAAAAAATGGGTTACATGCTCAAAGATTCAACCAGCAGTAGATTCCTAAAAGACTGGGGTCAGATCGACTGGCGTTTGAGTCTGTAGATAGACGGCTAAGAGAAATACAAGACATCAAATGAGCGTCCTGGATACGTTCCGATTTAGCTGATATTTAACTAAATACTCTCGGACGCCTTTAGGCTTAACGTACACTCATCTTCTGGATGTTCACCAAAAACCCGACGGACGTCTTAGTACTTGTCCTCGGGACGTACTTTTGCTCTGAGAAAATCAGACATTTGCTCGTCTTTTAACCTCCGAAATACGTCAATTTCTCTATCTCCATCCGGTTTTCGGGACATCATACGGACAAATGCAATATCCCGGCGTATTGTCCATAGGACGCCGGAGGGATGAGGTTGGTTTTTCTGGGGCACTGACAAACGTCAATTTTACGAGGATAGTCAGCCTTGTTGAAGCTTGTACGTGTTGTAGGTGGTATGGGGGAAATTTTAAGTTTATTCTACATATACACCAACCTAAAAGTGTAAATAATCCGTAATCCGTTTAGATTAATAATAACGCCAGCTAAACCTTATTAGGAAGTGATACGCAAAAACCAGTTACAAATAATTATTATGTCTTTTAATAAATTGTAAAACATCACAATAACTGCTCAAAATGCCCACCTTGGGCTGCTATACAAAAATGACAACGCCGTACAAATGATTGACGAATCTTTTCGAAGATTTCAGGCTTGTTCCGAATAGTCTCACATCCATCAATAATGCGTTGACGAAGGTCATTAATGTCACGGACATTTGTTTTATGAACAAGGTTCTTCAGATATCCCCAAAGTAAAAAATCGCAAGCGTTTAAATCGGGGATCGAGGCGGCCACGAAATAGTTCCTCCTCGTCCTATCCACCCTAAAGGAGATGTTGCATCAAGATGATCTCGCACTGCGCGGCTGAAATGTGGTGGCGCTCCATCGTGCAAGAACCACATTCGCACTCTAGTTACCCTAAGTTAATAAAGCAGGCCAGGTACGAAGCTTCGCGTGATAATTTCCGCTCGACGACGACGTAATTTTGAGCTTAAACAAAATGGCCAACGATTCGGAGCTTTCGCAATATATTCGACCGGTTACAACAAGACCTTGTTGCGCGATATACTTATGGAAAGAAGCCTCGGTTCGGGTTTTTAGAGAACATAGTAGGAGAGACATTTTTTTATCGACGCGACTGGTTCTATAGCCCAAAAGCTTGACGGTAAAGCCTTTATGTATTACTCAATCGTAATGAGGCATCCGAAAATTGGTAAAACAACTTCAACGCCACTTCCTCTCACTGAGCTCGTGACAAACGATCAACAGGAGATAACAATTTCAAGCTTTCTCACGGCCTTTATTAAGGCTCAGAAATGCGCCCCAAAGGAAGTCAGAACGCCGGTTGTTATTTCGCGCGATCGCAGTTTAGTTTTAATTTATTCCGTGCTAAAGCAGTTCAATAGCGAGGACCTAACGAATATTTGGCGCGGGCGAATAGGATACTGAGGGGGGAAGCGAGCGGGGCCGAACTGAACAAAACGATTTTCCATTGTGGTACTTTCCACATGAGGAAGGAAGTCAGCGTGAAAGCTGGAAAATTGTACAAGGAGAAACGCTCCTTCGGACTTTTCGCATTCAGCGTGCTACTGAATAGCGCTACTTTGTATCAATTTAAAGATAGATTATTTAATTTAGCTGTATTATTTTTATCGGAAAAAAGAAACGCGTTTTACGAGCATCATCTAGAACAAATTTGCTTATTAGTTAACGTGTTAGGCAACGAGACCGGGTCTCAGGTTCCACAAACGGACATTTTAACAGATAATTACCAATTAGAGGATGATTTAGTAGCGACATAATTTGAAGTTAACGAAATTGAAGCGTGTGAAACCGCGATGCCTCGTTACCTGAAAAATGAAGAGGATTATTGGCTATCCGGTGGAGAAAACCAAATTTTTCAACATATGTGCGACAAAATTATTGAGAAAGCTGACATCCAAATCCATCTTCAAGTAGGTGATAGCGTGGATAATCCTAGCTACGGAAAACGATTTTTCCAAGACATGCGGAAAAATTATTTTCCTACATTTGTTTTAAGGTCCAAGGTCTTAACGGGGGATTTGGGCAGACACTTTAAGGAAGAGGTTCCGTCATTGTACAATCCTAGAAAAAATTTTAAAAATGGTTTATTTAATTACATCGACTACGAAGCAACCACTCAAGCACGCATAGAGGGTTTCCATAAAGTTTTAAAGGAACAAGCACTTAACTACAATCGATTTCGAGTAGACGCGCTTTTAAGTGTATTAAAAAGTTTATCAACGATTTGTTTTTAGAATTCGTTAAAAATTCCAAGCTTATTATTCCAAACCAGAACAGAAAGAAACCTTACCACGAGTTAGTTAAGACATTTAAACATACCCCAGAACCGGAAAAGGACGAATCGGGTATAACAGCTAAGAGATTAAGGGGATATCAAAATAAGCCCCGTAAACCATAAAGATAAATTTTGGAAAAGTGTTCCAAAAAAGGTAGTGGAAAAAAAAACGGTTGTAAAAGAAACAAGTTGGCAAGCCAAAATATACCTCTCCTCGGAAGAATTGTCCCTAGTGGTATTAATTTCTCGAGATAACCCTTAAAGATATATCTCCGCAATTTAGAGTTATTTGTTAAAAATATTAACCCATTTCTATCCCGCCCGGTATAAAATTTTAATTATAATTAAAATAATTGAGACGAAACGACCAATTTTAATTTATTCAGAATATCATAAGTTAAGTAGTTACAACAGTAAGTTAGACGTACTATAACAATGCACAATTGAATTAAACCCTTTTACAGAACAAGTTTATCAGTTAAATATAATACGAAGCAAATTTTAATGAAAGAAATATCTACAGAGGCTTTTTGAATTACTCGCTTACGAAATACTTGCCGCATCTTTAACGCTCATTTTATTTCAACACCCGCCCTTGATGAAGATACCGTAGATATCTGGTAGTGGACGACTTGTTCACTTCCTGTTGACGTTGTGACGCATACCACATGAAAAAGACCAATGCCGTCCAATTTCCAATATCATATAATGACTCGCACACCCAAGAAATCATTGACTGCGTTAGAAATCGTAGATATCCAAATATCCACACCAAATGTATTTACAAGAAGCAAAAACCTTACCATCAACAAAGCACAGAGAGCCACTTGACTAACCGCCAGCTCTTATAGCAATTAACGTTAAATTATCTCCTTTGAATTAACAGAACTATATATAGGTCGTTAAGAAAGTGGACCACCCACAGGGTCTACCCTTTAACCCTCTAATCTCGGCTGACTGCGCTAAAACAAGATTTAACCTTTAAAAAATACCAGATTAGGCCTTCATAAATTCATTAATAAAAAAAGACTTTATTACCTATTATGCTTACGATGCCTGTCTTAATTTCAGTGAATCTAAGCAGCTATCGGTGGTTCTGTGGTAGAGCGCTCGACTGCCAAGCCGAATGGTCTGGGTTCGAAACCTGGGTGGCGCATTTGTTTTTAATCAATAGAGAAACGCTAAATTAGAATTTCTTCGATGCAATAATTTCAATTTCAATTCTATTTCAATGAAACCAAAATTTCCTACTCTATTAAATACGCTTCCGATAAAGCTGAAGGTCTAATTTTCAATAAGGCGTAACAAGTGTCGGTGGTTCTGTGGTAGAACGTCCGCCTGTCAATCAGGAGGTCTCGGGTTCAAATCCCGCCCGATGCGATCGCAAATTGATACTAAGACGAATACCGTGTACAACTGGTGGAAACCCTGCCATTGGACGTTGAGAGGTAGCATTACACTCAGCACTCGGTCCGTCCCAAAGTCATTAAGAAGAAGTTGGAGAGAAAACGCCCATATAAACACAACAGACTCAACATGCACAACCATCAGAACACAAACACCACAAATTCAACACTCACAACCTACGCATAAACATTACAAAAACGTAATACACCAAACCGTCACGGCGGTGAGCGAAAAAACACCATCCAAACCAAACCGCAAATGCATCCGTTAACGCTCACCGTCACACGGTGGTTTTGCCAACCCTTTGAGAAACTGCGTACGCAGTGATTACACTTTGCACCGAAAATGCGAACGCGTTCGCAGTCCTGACAGACAGACAGACCCACCCACAGACCCACAGACAGACACGGTCGTTGTATAACCCCTCCTAGGGGACTTTGTCCCCTCGGAGAGGTAAAAACGACGAGACAATAGCGACTCCCAATAAATTAATCAGGCATATTTCAGCTAAAACATTATTTACACCTGACTTAATTTCGAATATTGAACAACCAATTATCCATCCCCAATTGTCAGATTTTTAAATACCAGATTTAGATTCACAATCCGAATCGTTAATCCTCGAAACGGAATTTTCATCCTCCGAATTGCTGGAGTTAATTTCCATACCCGAATTTCCGTCTAACGAATTCGAAGAGGTGAATTCTGGAATCGAAGATGACGTTTCGGACAACGGGGAGGAGGAACTGGAAAAGTTACGCTCTCACATGTACAATATAGCCAGTTTCACGAAAAATAAACGAGAACCACTAAAATTAACTAAAGGGGAATTGACTATCATCTCTAAATCTAAAAGGCATTTTACTTGCTCTATGGTGGACAAATATTTTTATCTTCTTGAATTAAATTTTAAAAATAACCAATATATTTACACATCATTTTACAATCGCGTTGCTAGGTTTATCGGGACTTTAAAGGAGTTTGAAGAAAGGGAACTAGATTTTTATTTAAATAACTACATGGAATTTGCTACCGGATCATTATCATTTATCCCGATACAATTAAAAAATCACTTTACACTGTTTACGGTAAAAATGATCAAAAAGTCAGAGTTTAAAATAACAGTTTACGATTCGTATTACAGCGATGCCACAGAGCAAAGTCCTTATAAAGGATTGCACAATTAAATCACCTCATTAGGTTTTTTGAACGCGTAGCTAGTAAGTTTAATCAACCAAAACCAACGTGGGTAACCACGTCATCCGATAATTTCCCACCTAACAACAATATATACGATTGTGGCCCAATGATCTGCCTTTATGCTAAATGGATAACGGGAAATAGCCCTAGAGATTTTAAAACTTGTCGCAGTACCTCTAAATTATAAATAGAAAATAGAAAATTAAATTTAGATTAAAGTAATTTAAAATTATACTTGATTAAATTTGGGCTAAAGATGCATTTGCACAATGATGATTAAAATATCTATGATAAAAGCGCAACAAGAGGCGATATGCCTCTCAAGACATCAAAAGGGGGCGATATGCCTATCTCAAGACATCTATCAAAATTGGTGGGAGGGGGGGGGGATAGGTTATATCTTTTTGGTAAAGCAAATATAACATATCTGTAGGAAATTTTATTAAAATGCAAAACCTATATCTTTGCGTATATTTTTCTCAAAATTCCTACAGGCCACAAAAAACCAAGCCTTTACGGGGCGTGTGCCATAAGTATCTTTTGCACACGAAAAAATTCAATTCAATTCAATTCAATTTATTACTGGATATATAAAGTAGATACATTAATCAGGGTTTCTGGGGCTAAGTCGTCTAGCGATTTGTGCCCCACTTCCATAGGGGAAAAATAGAAAATACAAAATAGAAATTACACAAAAAGCAGTAAAAATAAGTATAAATATAAAAATAAAACCTCAGGAGGAGGGAGAGAGAAAATAAATGCACAATCTATATAACGTTCATATGTTTTTGTACTATAAATTTCATCGATATAAAAGAGAAACTAATTGGTTTAAATATTTTCTAATGAATTATGAAGATCGTATTAATACGCTTAAAAAAATCATCGATACTATAGGCCTTTATGACGTCTCATTTTTCAGAAAATAGTAAAATAAACGTTTTTATAACGGCTACCCCGGAAATTATAACGCCATTCGACCGGCCGCTTTGAATAGTATAAACTATGTAAATTTGAAAGCGATGACATGTGTCAATTGTTATTAAATTATAATTAAATTGTTTACATGTTAACCATTTTCCGCTTCTTTAAGTTGGAACGTGGGTTAGGTTTAAATTAATTATTACGATGTAAATTTGAAAGCGATGTCTATTTTTAGTAAATTATAATTAAATAGTTTACAGATTAACCGTTTTCCCGCTTCTTATAGTTGGAACGTGGAGTTTTATTAGTGTTGTTTCTCGTTTTTTTAATACGTCGCGTACCCTGCTGCATGTGTTTCAAATATTTTTCGAGACATTCCAGATTCTGGCAGATTGACTCCGGTCGATTATTACTGTGCGGTGTCGCGTGTTACGAGCTCCTGCTACTCAAGGTTAATAGCAATAGTTCACATTAAGTTTTTTCCTGCGATTTTTGGTTTCGTCTAGTTTCCGGTATTATAGTGTGGAATCGTGCATCTCCGTAAGTTAATTACTCAACATAGGTTTATATTTAAATTTTTGTGTTTAATCAATGTGGTCTTTCTTGCAGGCATCGTAGTGGTTATTTTCGCGACGCGTAAATGCGTTACGGCTGTTCGTCTGTTTCCTTGTTTTGTTATTCTTGGGAAGCTATCGTAAAACCAATACCATTGTAATAACACTTTCTACAACTGATATCGGGTCCGCGTTACAGCATTAGGGCAACACTTCTAGCAGTGTTCATCAGCGGTAATTTCAATATGGTTCATAATCTCGCGAAGCTTATTATTGCTACAAAGGCGACACATCTCTGCTCTTTTTGATTTTCTTGTTTGTAACAGGACACCTGACGAAGAACTTAGTGTTAATGGACTAAACTAGTATTTTTGGTTTACTGAAATTGAGTTAGTTTACTTTTACTTTAAATCACCATTAATTTTCTTTTTGAATTACATTTAATTTTAAGTTATTTTGAACACAAGTTTATTTGTCATTTTCTTATGTTGTATAGTTTTTTACGGTTAGTTTTATTTCTCTTTGTCTGTGATAATATTGGCCAAATCGTATTTCCTTCGTATATTTTTCGTATTGGCATTTGTTCTATGTATTTTTTTCGTATTGTCATTTGTTCTATTGTTTCCCCCCAAGAATTTCTAAGGTATAATTATTTGTTTGAATACACTTAAAAAAACTTGTAGTTAAATATTGCCGATTTTGTTGCTCAAATTCATTGTTTAATCAGTTTGCACTTATTTTTACTGCTCATCATATTACTTACTAGAGACTGTTAGTTTTATTGTTTCGTAGAACGAACGTTTTTATAAAATAATAGCTAAAGTTTAGTCTACACTACTTTTCCTTTCCCCGATCAAGTAATTAAAGAAATAATGGCTGATTCAGCCATAAAATGCCCTAAATGTTCGAAATCCTTTGCGGGTAAAAAGAAAAACTTGCATTGCAATTCCTGTTCCAATGTAAAAAATTGTATCAAAAGTTATTTTTGTGGGAATTGCCGGCAAAGTAGTTTCGCACCTCCGACGAATGGGAACTTACAACTAAATGCAGCTTCTCAAAATTTTGTTCCTTTACCGCCTGGATCACCGGAATCTCTTAATCCTTCGAACCTTGAAGATATTTTAAAGAAGTTAAGAAAAACTGACAGTCTTACTAGTGAAAAAGATTTAATTCTTGAAGCCATGAAGATCTCAACGGGCGCCATTCTAAAAACCATGGCAACCATGCAATCCGATGTTGACTTGCTGAAAAGGGAGAACCATCTGTTAAAACACATTATAAGGGAAAAGGTTCAACTGCAACCTACCCTACAAGATAAGCCGTCACTTCGGGCACGATCTCTTTCTATACTTCGCAAAGACACCACTAGCCATTTCTCTGACGTTGCACTCACGGAAAAACACACGGAACCCAACACCCTAACCAATACGTTCCGGGGTAGATCCAATTTGAAGAAAAAAATAAGGAAAATTCCAACAGCAAAACATCTGTAAGCAATGGTAGTAATCGACAAATGAAAGCCCGTCCTGTACGTGTTCTGAAATCTCCAGAAGTCTTCAACCTCAACTAACCTCCGCAGAACCCACATATGGTACGAAGAAACCACTTGCTAATAAACTATTCAAAAAGCTTGGCCGTAATATTTACTAGAAAATGTAATACCATTTTGTTTAATTTCCAAGTTTGTAAGAAGTCTGTACCCGGAACAGACACATTTAAGGAGCTCGCAATTTTGCTCGGCTGTGACCTCTACATTCAGGAGCAAATATAAAGCCATGTCGGTCGTGCCTGGCGTATTCAGCACGGGTTCGTTAGTCCATAACCTGCTTTAAGACTGTGTACAACAGTTTAATTAATTTTGTAATTTATTAAAAGTCATGACAATTATAATATTAAAATATTACCCATTTAAAATCGTCCTTTTCAAGCCATTATTACATTTAATAATTTCAAAATGAATGAAGCTGATGTACAATGTCTTAAAAGTAGGTTATTGCTTTAAGAACTCGTGCTAAACGTGGGATTTCCAAATAGAAGTCGCCGAGCACGATCGACTACGCTGTTAATTATATCTGTTCCAACAACAGGGCCATTGTTCACTTGGTAATTAAATAAAAAAATTATTTTTATTAAATTTTTAGACATGATGTATCTTGTCGCTCTTATTATACAATTTTAAATTTGTAAATCAGCTTGGTACTGTAGAAAATTACCTACGACATTTGATCTTGAGAAGGCGGCGCAGAATATATTTTTTAAATAATTATCAGCCAGGCTAATGCTACAGTCACCATTAGGCGACTTAAACCGGTTAAAAGGGTTTTCCTACGAGTTCTTCGGTTTCTATTACGCTTAAAAACTTGCTGAGATTAATGGTATTTGTAGGTGTAGGGAGCTTCGGTCAGACGTATAAGAACTTCTAACCAATGACCGGGTTTACAGCGTAGGAGGGTGGTAGCCAGCCCTTCACGCCACGCGAGCTAACCCACGACTATTACAACTACTATTACCCTTAATCTAAGCAAGTTTTTATTCTAAGGGGAAACCGAAGAGCTCGAGGGAAAACCCTTTTAACAAGTGGAGAGATAACCTGCAGAAGGAGTGGTTCCGGATTGTAACTCGCAATTGTTAGTGCCATTTCTTTAGTTAGTTTTTTAGTTCTTTATTAGCTTGACAAAAGGTCGGAGACCTATAACGTCAAGACAACGGAAACAAAGCATGTACAGAGTGAAAGGTTAAAACAATATACATACATATATAAATTAATACAGTTACATATAGAGCTCGAGGAACACAGAGAGCTCCTACCGGAACTGTTTTGGGCTTGAGATAAACTTGAGAAAGTCCGGGAGAGTGTTCCAGTCTTTTATTGACGTCGGGAGGATAGAATGGCGACGGACAGAGGTGAAAACCAGGAAGAATGAGGGACACGGTTTTATTACCTCGCGGAGGCCGTTGCCATATCGAGGTGGGGTCAGGGCACCGTTTGAGCGGTAGATAACGCTATTTATAATGATTAGGCGCAGTGCCGTATCTAGCCTTTCCTGGGCCCTGTGCAAGGACTGGATTTTGCGCCCCCCCAATTTATAGAAATCACAGGACGTCAATTTATGGGCCCCCATCTGGGTCGTGGGCCCTGTGCGGCCACATCTGTCGCACCTGCCTAGTTTCGGCACTGATTAGGCGTTTTAAGCGGCGGCATCGAAGCCGGCTCCTCATACTGCGAGGTGAAGGTGCTAACCACTCCGACACCCCACTTAATAAAATTGCCGAGTTTACGGGAATAGTTAGTTTAGAGAACTGTCGGTTAGCTCGCGTGGTATGAAGCGCTGGCCACCTCCCTCCTACGCTGTATAACCCGGCCACTGGTTAAAAGTCCTTATATGTCACACGTTGATTTAGGCCTGTAGTGGTGATAATTAATTTTATAAGTTGGAGGGGGCAAAGTGAAACTAAAGCCAAGTTCCCACTATCTAACTCTCGTCAGCCGATCTAGTCTGGCTCACTGGTCGGCCCGACCTGTCAGATCGGATTTGGCATTCGTACTCTTCGACTTCCCAGAGACGTTTTTTCGGATACTTTATTTCGGATGTTGCTCACCAGAGGGCGATCCTTTTAATTATCTGCTTTAGTGCCTTCGCTCATCTAGAAGGAAATTTTTGGATATTATGATCAGATTTCGACTGCTCAATAAAATTATTTAAATTGTAATATAAATATAAAGAAAAAATTATATTATAATTTTATCCTTGATTTACTTCTAAATAACTGCTATTGAACCTTTCCCAATATCGAAAGAGTTGTTTCGGATTAAACTGACGTCACCTCGGCCACATTCCTATTGGCTGCGGCTATCCGACTGTGCCCGATTTTAATCGCCTAACTTCCGGATTCAGAGTCGGGAAATCTCCCGACCAAAATCGTGTCGGGTGACACGTTCAAATAACCTGACTCGTCTGCCCGATGAAAATCGCACAACTTGTCAGCTGACTAAAGTTGGATAGTGTGAACGCGGCTTAAAACACAGTTGAGGTTCTATAAGCTTTATAGTCTAGAAACATGAAAATTTATATAAGGTGAGTGAGGGTTAGAATGGACACTTTTTTTAAAATTCCATTTAAAAACACAAATTTAGAGTAGACCATTTTAAAACGATTTGAAATACAAATAATGAATGTTCATTTTTAATTTACTCTGGTTTTTGGCATTTAAATTTGTGAATTTTTAAAACAATAATTATTTTAAGATATGAAGTGAGTAAGTCAAACATTGGACAAAATAGTTTTGAATTGGACTGGGGGGGTGCTAACTTAAGACAATAAGGTTTAAAATTAGACACCAATTCGCTAACTTTGGACACTATTAGGAAAACTATGGACAAGAAGGTATATTTTCGGACAATTTCGTCTATCATTGGACATTTTAAAAAAACATAACTTAGTGGAAAATTTTGAAAAAAGATTTTTTTAAGATGAAGCCTAATTATACGGTAAATTTGTTTTAAGAAGTAATTTAAGGCAAATAAATAATATGGAAACAAATATGTTAATAGGGTAGATATTGTAATATTACAATATTAATATATAAAGATATTAATATATTACATATTATACTTCTGGTGTGCAGTTATCACAGAAATAGTTTACAGTATCTTTGGAAATTTCTCCTTCGGGGTTTTTTGTAAATTTGTAAATTTTTAAGATTTCTTAAATTTCCCGTAGAAATTTATTAATTTTCTCAAGATTTGCTAAATTTTCAATTCAAATTTACAAATTTTTGCAAGATTTCATAAAAATTTGCGGAAAACCATCAAATTTCATAAGATTTATTAAATTTGAGAAATTTGTCGGAATCGATAAAAAATTTTAAATTTGCCAAAACATTTGAGAAATTTGAAAAGGTTTTCTAAAATTTAATAAGTAATTTTAAATTTGGAAATTTTCAAATTACTGGCGTGTACGAAATTTGAAAGAGTGTCGGACCCCTCAACTTTCCTTCACTAACAATGTAAGCGAGGCAGCCTCATAGAGGGAACTAGCTACGTGTTTCGTTGAGCTCCAAACTAACAGCCGTACGCAGTCAGCCGTCTGCTTTCCCGGGAAATTTGAATATGAAAACTTGTTTTTAAAGTTTCCTTTCAAGCAAAGACCTTAAACTAAACCTTACCTCGTTTAAAATTGAATACAATCGACATGTGATTGATCACAAGGTAGGCTGTCCAATCTTAAACTTTGCACTAGTTAATTTAAATGCTTATAAAAAAGGAAAAACCTTAATTAAATTATAAATTTCGGGTACTAGAAAAACGCGAAATTGCTTAAAATAATACTTAAACAATTTATTTTTATCTCACCATTTCATGTTTGCATGCTATATCTTATTTCCTAATACACAAAACGAAATTTCCAATGAAATTTCAAGACATTTTTTTCGATAATTTTAGTTGTTTTATTTCAAGACTTGCTGTATAAATTATCGCCGTATAAATATTTAGTAATAAATTGCATGTTTTAGGGTATGTTTAAGGCTTCAAAATGAGACCAATTGTGAGCTTTGGCATCAAAGAATAAATTTTCAAATAAATATTTTTCATAAGTGTCCAAATTTCGCCATGTCCATTCTTACCCTCACTCACCATATAAATAGTTAAAGACATTCTTAATCGATTGAAGATTGGAGGCATTCTCAATTCGTCACGTGACGGCTGTGACAAGCGTTTAAAGCCTCTCGAAAAGCGTAACGCGCTTCCGTGAAAGACCCCCAGAAAAGCGACGCCCTTATTCGGCCCAAGTCGGACGCTACTGCTTAGTTTTACGGGGTCGACCCTAAAGGTTAAAACTTGTTATTCTCCTTAATATAGTAGAATAATTGAAACGTCATCGGTTCACTCAGGCCTTTATTTACGAATAAATTATTTTTAAATAATTAAGCATATCTTTATTATCTTATTTAAGATTAATACTAAATGTTATACATATTTTGTTATATTTGTTATAAGACAAATTTAATTCTTTTAATTTCTTTTCACCTAGTTACATTTATTATAAATTGTTAAACATAATACATTTTTGTTATGAAGTTTTATTTATTAGCCAAACATAAAATAATTAAATTAATTTTATATTGCTAATTTATATAGACTAAGTCTAACGAAACCGGTCAGGTCATTGTACATACTTATCTACTTTTATTAAATAAATATGCAAATAATCATTAAGCATATTGGACTTGAAACCTTTATCATCGAAAGCCATTGCTAATTTTATAATAGAAGGCATGTGATAACTGTAATAATAACTTTACTATTATTAAAAACCAGAAACATTAAAACTACCCCTTTTCGACGTCAAATATACTAACGCGTCGAATTAATTAAAATACGAGAGGTCACGTGAATACATTAGATTCCTTGTATGTATAGAAAGGTCTAGATAAATTTCTGGTCGGCTAGGCCTAACATAAAATACGGAATTGACACCTACCAGACACCGAGGAGGCCACGAGACTAAGAGCGCGAGCTCATATTTTTAGTACTTTTAGTACAATTTTTAAGCACGAGACAATAGTTTTCGCGACGATAACACGAGCTATTCTTACCGATAGATAGCACTTCATAAGGATGGCCTGCAGAAACTATGGGTTTCTGCTAGCTGTCACCTCAGTATTTACTGCCTCTGAAATATTTTATCAATATCCAAAAATAGTTGCCAGAATTTTCAAACAGCAGACTGGTTTCGCCCTTATTGGGGCTCATCTGTACTGTGTAGGAATTCTGGATTCATCTCGGATTGTTGCCAAGTACAGTAGAAACGAAATATTTTATCTAGACCTTAATACAAATTTCCTATATCTATGGTACTGTAAAATTTGTGAGCGCGCGCATTTTTATCTCGGAGCTCATGATAAATTGCAGCGCACACTGTAAGAAATAACGCTTTTATACATGTATTTTTGCTCGTATTATATTTTAGAAAGATATATTACAAACTGCCCAATTATTATACCTTGGGGCGAGCCGGCGAGTCGTCCCCAAGGTATATATGGGTAACCAGCGTTTTAACATTAAAATCGATTAAACTCGATGCCTTCACGCTATGGGAAAGTTAACTTAAAAAGTAGACATTTTGGTACTGAGTTACCCATAAGTTTAAGTAACTTTTAGACACTTGTACAGGTAAAACGCTTGGTTTGTGATGAAACTTTTTTAAAAGGATTTTCGTTTATAGTTTCAATTAATTTCCTAGCCATATTATTTCTATTAAATTTGAAAATAAAGTTATAAATATTTTTTCAAGAATTTTTCTGATTTTCAATTTCCACCAGGTGGCGATAGCATCTAGGGTTAGAAAAAATTGAAGTTGTTGCGCTAGCCTCTTGAAATGACTTTGATCCATGAAAAATGAAGTAAGTAAGTATAAAAATAGCAATAAGCGCGATGAAGTGTGGTGTAGTTGTTATAGGCGTTAGTATTCTATAGCCATTTTGTCCTAACGAGGTAAGTTCGTATCTAGTTCGGATGAATTATTTTCGGATGGGTTTCATTTCGATAACATATTTGTGATAATTGAACCTTTATTTACTTATTTTATTACTTTAATTTATATTAAATGTTAATATTTAAAAGATTATGGATTTATTAAATATTCCCCTGAGAATAACCTGGTGAGTTCGAATCTAGTTCGGATGAATTATTTTCGGATGGGTTTCATTTCGATAACATATTTGTTATAATTGAACCTTTATTTACATATTTTATTACTTAAATTTAAATTAAATGTTAATATGTAAAAGATTATGGATTTATTAAATATTCCCCCTGAGAATAACCTTGATCTATACCCCACTGGTGATTTCGGAAAATACTCGGAAAGACATTTTTCTTTGTTGACTAAAGCAAATTTTCGTCTTCAGAGTATATTAAAAAAGGATTGAAGGTTTTCTAAAAATGAACAATACCTTTTTCACCTTCTTTATGATAGTGCAATTAAAGATTTGTCGAATAGCAGAAATGCGATCATAAGTGGATCATTTTCTCTAAGTAGACAAAACGCAATGCTACTTACGACTAGAGTCTTGGTCGGGGTTGGTCTGGCAGCCCTTTACAACCGCCTTATACTGTGTATCACCTCAACTTCACTCTGAATTGATACTGCCGAATCTAACGTTTCTTACATCTCTTATGGTACGTTTCACGTCTGAAACATGTCTCGAGTGCCCGAGAGAGATAGATTTTGGGGTTTGGCTGCTCGAATTCCCCCCCCCCCCAAAACCTATACCATATTTGTTCAAGGTCAGTTTCAGATCCAAGGGTAGAGTATTGTTCAATAAACGCCCCTGTAGTTGCCGTCTTGACCACTCGGTGGCACCTCCGCCGAAATATTTTCGAAAAATTTCGCTCAGGAGTTTGCTCTCTATACAAGCTCTGACGTCACGAAACCCAGACTAAGAGACTTAGAGATAATGATCCACTTATGATTCTGATGTTATGTTACGTATAACTGCGAATAAGTCTATTCCTGTTCATTTTTGTGTGAATCAAATGGAAGGTAATGACAACTAGAAGCTAGTTTGTTTGCTTACATGCAAAGTATGCGTGGTACCCATTAACCCAGGAACTTTGGTATAAAAGTTTTGGCGAAGTTAAAAGTATGTGTTTTCAATATGGGCCTCCTACGTAGTTTGTTACGTTGAACCCAGCAGAGTACGACTGGTTGGAACTTCAAGATCATTTGCAATCATTTTACCCGTTGAAAGATTTTTTTTTAAATTCCAGTTGGTGAATTATGCAATAACGATCCTGTTGTTGTTACACGACATTACCATAACCGATTTCAAGCCGTTTGGAAGAATCTTATAATTTATAAAAAAAACACTGTTTTAGGGCAAGAGGTGCACTATTTCTGGAGGGTACAATATCAGAGTCGTAGTGCACCTCATATCCATTTTATGTTATGGATTAAAGACGCACCAAAAATTTAGATGGCAAAAGATAAGGAAGTATTGGATTTTATTCAAAAGTATGTTACATGTGTTTTACCAGATAAGAATAAAATCCAACATTATATGATTTAGTATCAAAATACCAGTGGCACAAATGCAATGCCACTTGCTTAAGGAAGAGAAAGAGATAAATTCATGACATGTTGTCGTTTCAAGTTTCCCAGAGTTGTTACTGATACGGCTATTCTTAACACAGTTGATACTAGCAACATGCCGCAGGAAAATCCGGGAGCAAGCTTTATTTGCTACCTAGATCCAAAGCCAAAACGCACTTCAATGAATACAACCCTTTGTTGCTTATGGCTTTTAAAGGAAACATGGAGATTCAGTTTGTATCTGACTTGAAAATGGCTATTGCACAATATATTACCTCGTATATTATAAAAAAAGAGAAAAATCAGATAAGGAGAGTTTTTGGAATGATTTAGAAACTAAAGATTTACGCAGCCGTTTTTGGTCAGTAGGCTCTAAAGCTATTTCACATCGTGAAATTGGTAGCAACGAGGCAGCTGATCGATTAACGCAGCCCCATCTGTATGGGAAATCGGATTCCATTGTTTTTGTTAATACTTCCCCTAAAGAACATAGAAAGCGATTACTTAAGCAATACAAAGATTTGATATCTTTGAAAGAGACTGATCCTGAGAGCACAGATATATTCATGAAACAGTTAGTCGATGATATCTATCCAAATCCCCCTGATAGTCGAGAAGACACTTGTTTGCATGATTGGGCGAGATTCTACTATCAGGTTTCAACAAAGCCTATTACCAAAGGACCATCTGAATTACTTGAACTAAAAAATGGAGCTGGTTTTGTAAAGATGACAGTTAAACCTTTCCTGGTTCAGCACCCAAATCATGTTCCAAATAAATCCGAATCAGAGTCTGAAATTTTTTATTGTTGATGTTATTTTTACTTTGGAGAGAAGAAAGTTCTACACTAGGTAATCATAACACCTTTAAAGAATCTTTTGAGAGTAATTTACCAAGGTTAAAGGATATGATGAAGTATCACGACAAGTTAAATGCTTTACTTGATGCAGAAAAGGAACTGCAAGAAGCTTTAACTAAAGATACACCAGCTGGCAATCAGAATAACTTTGTGGTAGCTAGCACTGATAATCCTATTGACGGAAGAGAGTTGGGATAAGCCAAAATTGCAGTTAATGAAGTGAACGCAGCTTTTATCGAAAAATGTGAAAGGGTTTAAAAAGAACGTAAATGGAATTATTTCACAGTTATTAGTTTTATTTGATAATCATACTATTGAAGAAAAAATTGAAAGAGTTAGAGTTAAGTTTGAAATTATGACAAACCTTTATGTTTCAAGAAGTTAATTTCCCGTGGTTTTGGCTTATGGGGTTACTATACATAAGTGTCAAGGTATGATGTGGAATGTGCTTTGATAAATATAGGACCAAAGTTGGATGACATACGTTGCTCTTTCGAGAGTGACATCTTTGGATGACCTTCATTTGCTTGATTTTGATACGTCGAAAATATATGCAGATTACAAAGCGATATTAGAGTATAATCGACCAAGAAAAGAATTTAGGCCTGATTTGCCTCAAATTGCCTTTTTTCCAAAAAAAACCACCAAAAAAATTTCTGCAGTGTCACTATAATGCGATTTGAGCAAACAGCGGATGAAATCGATATGGGTGTAAAAGCTAGTTCCGGTAATGAAGCAGGTCCCTCCAAGGCTAGAGTACAAAAAAAAGTGGTAATATTCCTAAAGATAATTCACCTTTGGTAATAAAAGGGTTTTTGAATAATGATAACTCATGCTATGCTACTTAAATAATAATTATTATTGAACTTACAATATATAATTTTAGTTATTTATTATAAGATTGTCTTAATAAATAATACTTTGTGAAAAATATTTATAATTAGCAATAATTTACAATAAATATAACAAATATTTATAATATTTATGTTGATAAATAATCTTAAAAATAAGTTTAATTATTTAAAAATAATGTATTCTATAAAAAGAGCGAACCGATGTCGTTTGCGCATGGTTTAAAATTCTTCTACCAGATTACAGATAAAAAACTTTACCCTTTAGTATCGACCGCGTAAAACGTAGCATACTGCCCAACTTGTGCCAATATGCGCATTGCATTTTCGGGGGTCTTTCACGGAAGCGCGATACACTTTTAAGTGGGGCTTTAAACGCTTGTCACAGCCGACACGTAACGAATTGAAAAGGAGTCCAATATTTAATCGAATAAGAATGCCTTTAACTGTATGTTTATATTTTATCATGCTTTTAACCCAAAGTGCAAGATTCGGTATAAAATTTGCGAATATCATCCTGAATATTATATGCTTTTAAATTGTATATTTGAGCCTTTTGAAAATGTCAACTGATTAAAACTTTGGGGGAGGCAATAACATTAGTTGCCCCTCTCAGCAAAATTCTAGGGAGAGGCGTTTCCATCCCTACCCACCTCGTTCCTACGCCCCTGACCACTTTTACGTAAACAACAAACTTGTAATAGATACACTCACCAGTTGGATATGATCTGCAGTAAAAATTCCGCCATATTGTTAATTGTATGAATTCCATTATAAATATGAAAAATCGGAGGGAGATTTTGCAAAAAAAACCATTTATTGGGATTATTTAAAGAAACATTTAAGGGATTCGGGGATCACATTTATTTTAAAAACATTTTGATATTCGAGCTTGCGTTTAGTCAAGTGGCTCTTTGTTCTTTGTTGATGGTAAGGTTTTTGCTTCTTGTTAATACATTTGGTGTGGTCTAACTCACTGTTGTTACTACTTAATTTATAATATTCTGAATAAATTAAAATCGGTCGTTTCGTCTCAATTATTTTAATTATAATTATTTATTTTTAGCAAATAACTCTGAATTGCGGAGATATATCTTTAAGGTTCGTCTCGAGAAATTAATACCACTAGGTACAATTCTTCCGAGGAGAGGTATATTTTGGCTTGCCAACTTGTTTAATTGTTCTTTTGTAACACTATCTAGAGTGATTTTATATTTCCTGATTCGAGTTCTAAACTTATTTCACGTATATGAGTTTGTTTTCGTTCAATTTCAAATGGTCCATTACATAACTTAACAATCTTGTTGAATTGATTGGTTAGAGCTCGTTCAGTTTGTGCTCGTGGATTTTTATTAGTAAACGGATTATTAAAGCAAATATTTAAAATTGAACGGTTTAGGATGGTAAAACTCCAACGGGGCAAACGGATTATACCTTATAGGTATATTTGAATTCGAAGTAAAGATTTTTAGGTTTTTTTTAGCGGATTGTGATTGTTTACCAAAAGTATATAAGTAGTGATAAGATTTTAGAATATAGGTAAATATAAGTTCTAAATGTGGAAAACAGAACACTTCGTAATTAAAATTGTTTATATTTGTTTTTTAAGGTAATAGTTTACAAATGCACTTTCTACAGGGTGACCATTTCCATGAATTGTTTTTGAGAGTTTTAAGAAAAATAAGTTTTTCCACCGAGAGCTCAGACTTTTGTAGTTTTTTTCCAATTTACATAATTTAAATTATCTAAGCTTTATACCTCATTTCGCCATTGTCTCCTCGATTTCAATAAGGGGTTTATTGAATTGAACAAAAGTTTTTCAACTTTTGACTTTCATAAAGCTATCCTACTGTACTTATGGAAATTGAGAACTTATTTAGCTAGCCCAACTTGTCACTTTTTCAAGTCTTGTTTTTTCGGTGAAAATTTTATTTTTGTTTACGCTCTACAAATTTCTCATTGACAATTTTAATGTAACACCTAAAGGTGAAAACTTAAAGTTAAAAAAAAAGTGAAAATGTTTTACGATTTTGATGAAATTTCGCTAACGAGTGTCCCCGCTATCATAAGTGGTATTACTCTAAGTAACCAACTTCGAACGGGTTCTATGGTGGCCATGCCTGTCCGTGTGCCAAACTCTCTCTAAAATAGTACCATCTATACCTGCTACTAAAATGAATGCTAACCATTGCCGCGGTAGGCTTACGCTTTAGTGCTCGGTTACTAGAAAACAGAAGGGGAAAAACGAATGTCTCTCGAATTTGCTCTCGATACCCGAGGCTCGTCTCTATTCGCGGAGAGGGGGATAGTTTTGAATATTATTTCCCCCAAAATCTCCTTCTACAAGAGAAACGGCCTAACCCAATGAGTTTCCTCCGCCCCGTTAATTCCCGTTTGGCACACTAGTGGGCGCCACTAGCGAAAAAAAATTCAAATCTTTCTCTCTTCGATTCTCTCGAGGATTTTTCGCACTCGCAACGGCCCCCTGAACCACCTCACGTGCTGACGTCACGAAAAGGGGGAGAACACGTCCCAGAGAACAGCGCGACTTGGGTACTTAGAGTAATACCACTTATGCCGCTATGGATAACGTAAACTAAAAATTTCAACTTTCTAGATAACATAGTTTTTGTAAAAAAAAACACTTTTTTGAACAAAAAAACACCCTGTATACTGGAGGAACAAGCTGAAAATGAAAAACACAAAATTCGAGTGTAAATAGCACGATGGGCGCGGCAGAGCCTATTTCCCACCTTAATCGAGATATTAATCATTTTTGGGAAGAAATAGCCTGCCACATTCGATGTTCCTATTTACCCCCGACTTTCGGGGCTTCTTTCTGGTTTGGGTAAAATAGCTTTGTCCGCGCGGTTGAAGATATTTACCTCCGAAAATGAATTAACACCTTAAGTTGGGGAAAATAGCAACCACGGCGCGGACTAGGCTATTTACCTTCGAAATCGGAGTGGGGGGTAAAGAGCCTGGTCCGCGCGGTCGTTGCTGTTTGCTCCCCTAAAGTGGGGGGCAAATAGCCATGATCTAAGTTTTCACTAATTGATCCCGACAGAGATAAGTGGGTTTGTCTACCGATAAGGGGTCCCGCGGGCGGGGGAAACGGGGGTGAAACAGGCCCCTTTTGGGTAAGCAGTCCCCCCATGGTTACACCGACAGCCCCCCCATTTGCGGCAATATTCGGAAGGCCAAAAGGTCAATAGCTGGAGGCACCCCATTTTAGGGTCAATAGGTTAGATGATTTACGATGTTATAACCCCTCATAAAACCTAGATGGTAAGCCCCCCCCATTTTCGGCAGGTCAATAGGTTAGATGATTTATCTCCCTATTCGGTACATGGTGTGGAATCAGCTGACATGATATTATGCAAACAGCTATAAACCCGAGTAGTTAAATAGGTCCGTCAAAACCTATCAGTCATAGTGAATGTCCCCCTAGGGCACCTGTCTTTCGAGGTGGTAATAAATAGTTCAATGGGTTTTCGCCGACAAACACTTTTCCGCCGCCAAACCATTATTTTCAAACACTTTCGCTGTCTTAGGGCCCCTAAGAGTTGTAAAAGGGTAGCGTAAAATAGCGGGTGGTCATCGCTAAAAGTGTTTTGGAAAAAAAAGAGTTGAGTGTATATAAATTATAAGGTTTTATTTATACATTCAAAGTTACAGTACATTTTTTCTAATAGCGGATGAAAAAAACGCTTAAAGATAAAACAATTTATTTTTAATATATTTATGGTTTGTAGATACCATAGCGAACAAATTGTAAAAGTTAAACACGCAGAACATATTTTGGTTGGCCACTGTTTCTTTAAAATCTTCAATAATTTTATATGCTGTTACGTAATTGGACGCGTAGCGTACAACGGTATCAAACCTTTCATGTTCAACCGATAGAAATAAATTGTTTGGCACGCATGGTTCTTTATACAATATTTCGTAAATTTTACGATAATTATCTGTTATAACGTAACCCATTAATTCGAAGAGTTTTTGGTTCACTTTAAGGAGTTGAATGTGCGAATTAATGAAATATTTGAGTCGGTCCAAATCTCGAGTTTCAGGCGCTTTGATTACGACCGACGCTTCGGATATCGTACTTTGCAAAGTTAATTCTTTTTGGTCAGACATGGCTGCGGTCACTAGCGTATCAGATAGCGGGAACGGTGATCGAAAGGGCAGCCGTTGGGGATCATTTATTTGTTCCCAGTGGCCGTATAAATCGTCCCAGGCGCGCGAAGACATCTCAAAAACCTGGTGCGACACTTTAATGCATAGGGCTACAGATATATCGAGCTCAGACCTAAAACCAGTCGTAACGAAAAGCTCGGATGAAAGTGAATACCGAGGGTTAATTTTCCGCTGAGTCGGATCAAATTTAGTCATTTTAATGGATCCTGGAACGTTATCTGCGCAGGATCGTTTAGACATGATGCTCGAGAAACGGGTTGTAGTGTACTGCAGATGGATGATGGGGGTGAATGCCTTATATATAGATAATCAGGATGACGTAAGGGTGGTTGACTCAATGACTCACGCGATTAGTCAAATTTTGCGGTGTTATGTGTATAGCGACGCCCATATTGGTAAACCAAAGAGATAGAAATTCTACAAGTCCCATTAAAAGTAAAATCAACGCGACTAGTAATGTGTTTTTAGGATTGTTCGAGATAAGGCGAGTAACGGGAGAAGCGGGGATAGAACCTTCCATACTGGAAGTTATCTGTAAACTAAATTTATCAATAAACCCAAAAAACGGATTTAAACTTTATATATTTTATAAAAAAAGCAAATGGCATACAAATTATTAAAATAAACAAATTAAAATAAACAAAAAGAAATATGGACAAATAACTAAAATATACAAAGGAATTATTTACAAATGAAAAAATACACCGACAAATTATACAAAAAATATACAATAATTATAGGTTGTCGACGAGTGCTTGCTGGAGCATATCGAGGAACACCCCCTCAGTGTCGTATACAGCTTGGGCCTGCTCCTCGCTGTCGGCGTACGCGAGACATGCCCCAGCCTTCATCCGACACAACTCGCTTATTTCGCGAGAAAGTCTACGTTATAAGCGAGTCGCTAGGCGGGAATAGCCGGAGCCGGGGGTCAATGTGGTCTAAGTCGACCGGCTCTAAAGGTATCACCGCCTGATATGTGTGGTCTAATAATAGGAATATATAAAAAAAAGATAAGGAATTTTTTATTTTTTATAAGAACAGCCTGTTATGGAAAATGAGGTCTAATAAAACCCTCAGGGTTTGGAGGTCGCTTTCCAACTGAACCGCCGACATCGCCAATGACGGGGAGGTCGTCATCGTCAGAAACGCCCGGGCCTCAAATAGGGCCGACACGTCTCTGATGAGACTAAACAAATATATAATTTAAAATACGGAATATATTTTTATCAATATTTAGGTATAAATAAATTCAATAGTACCCATCCCCGTCAATGACGAGACCGGATAACTTCCTCCTTCACCTTCCGAAGAAGAGCGGCTCCAACTACCCGCCTCAGCAGCATCATCCAAACCCTGAGGGTTGAACAGGTATTCACCTTCTTGGATTAAGGCGAAGCTGAAAATATATATTATTATTAAAAACCCCAGCCAAAATCAAAAAAAGGTTTATTCGCAACTATCAAAATAACATTTAGAGATCATCGAGCTAAAAAATGATAAAAACTCACATGTCCACGTCCTCATCCGAGAAAAGTGGCGATGGACTTCTGGAGGAGGTCATGATAGCAGAGTTGTGATGTCTTGGGGACCAAAACCCAGGATTTTTATACCAAAAGGACCCCCATACATACTTTGGGGCACCCCCATACGTAGGGGCATTTAAAAGAAAAACTTAGGAGCATCCCTCATAGTTTAAACTGAAATAGTTAAGAGGATCTATTCCCCATAGATTATGGGGCTCCATAAAATTCTACGCGCAAAAACATTCATTTATAACCATTTTCGGCAAAACGTTTGTCCCCAAAAAATATCTAACACTTTGAAACGTCTTTTTTTAAAAATGTTTTTGATTATATAACTGTCACCTCTTTTACCATGACCATCCTTCTACGCGAAAAAACAGTTGTGAAAACCATCGCTTTTTATAAACATTTCGGTGCGTAAAAAAATCACACTATTTTAACAATACCCGATTTGACGCGTCATGTTAAATTCAGGAGTCGCGCGTGGATCAAAGACAAACCTAAAAAAAGGTTAGGGTTGACACAAAAAAAGAGCCCTAAAACATTTTCCCTCAAAGAAAAAAGACCGGTGGGCACACATCGTTCAATTAAGACTCGAGCGGTGTGGTACCAAAGGATTCCACCCTAAGGGTTTGGTGTCTAATAAAACAGCGGCTCGTAAAAAAAAATTGGCCGCTCGGAGAAACAAGAAGGCACTTAAAAAAAAAGTATTTTTCGTATATTCATGCAGCTTTGTCAAAATAGTCAAAAGATTTTTCGGCTGTTCTTTTTTTTTGAAAAACAACTTTTGTCAGCGATGAAAGGATGAGCCGTCACCAAATTTATGGGGATGGGGCTAACATTAAAGTAGCCATTGATCACTATCCATCCTTAAATGTATATGCTTTAAAAACATTGAGTGTGGCCCTCTTTTAGAAAACAATAGAGTTTTATGTAATAGAGTTTCGAATTAACGACGTGATATTATTTTTATACAGCCCCAAAAGATCCGTATAAATAGAGCCCGATTGGTCAAAGAAACTTCACAAATCAGCGAAATTCTCAAGTTGGAAGTCGTTTTTTTGAGCCTAGTCCGAAACAAAATATGGATAGCGAAAGCCTATGTTGGTTTCTAGAAGATTTGGCTGTAAATAGACCCTGGTCCGTGCCCCAGCTGCTGCAATTTTAATACGGAATATGTTTATTTTTAAATTTAGAGCCGGTTTTCGCACCAAATAAGTTACCTGAAATTTTTAGCAGAATGAGTTTTAAATTAATTTTGACGGTTATTGAAATTTTTGAAACTGTTCAAGCTATAAAGCACGTTCCAGAAGCGTGCCAAACGGTAGCCGAACTCCGATAATTTAATCAAGCATTACCGCCTCGGTTAGGGGAAATTATTGAGGCTAGATAAAATAAGCGTGAAAAATAATTACTCGAACTGAGTGGGATGCTATGTTAGGTCCCGAATATGACGAGCCCGTGTTGGAATACCTGAATAGTAAGTTTTTTTTCTCCCGTACCGCGTATAAAAAATATATAAGAAATTAAAAAAATATATATTTGTTTTTTATAGACACCCCTGAAATTGTCAAGGTCGATGATGCTGGAGACAACGACGCTGTCGAAATTGCTACTGAAGACCCCGAACCGCGTGAATCCTCTGAAATGGTGGAAGAATATTTCAACGAGCTACTTAACCAAAGAGGGTACGGGGGGAGGGAAATTTCCCAATTGTAGGGTATATTGATTTTGCGAACCCTAATTGCGCAATTTTGGGTCAGAATGAAAAACATTTCCCGAACTTCAATATGACGGGGATTGAATTGGAAGCTGAAATATCTGATAATATAGCGGAAGGGCTTGCCAGGGTCACTGAACGGGTGTTACGTGATGTAAACCCCGCTGACATGGTACAACTAATAATCCGTAGTTCGGCGCTGGGGGCAGCTCATCCCGATATAACCATTTCATTTAGACGACGTGACCAAATTGATATTGAGGCCCTTCTCGACGAGGTATCCGAGGCTATATATTCAGATGAGGAAGAAGCGTTTTTCCTGGCTCCCGTTAATTTAATTTTTTCCATTGTCCGTCTGCCCCAAGGCGGTGGCTACGCAAAACGGTAACGACTAGAGACATTTGCCATGTTTTCTAGGAATAGACATTCAATTGTCCGTTTTGCGAACAGCGACTCAATATGTCTCGCTAGAGCTCTTTGCGTCAGTGTGGCGCTGTGTAAATACCAAAACGAACCCGAAAACAAAAGACTAAAAACAGTCTATGAAACTTTGTCGCATACCAAAGAAAACAATAGGGCCCAGAGCTCCGAGGCGCCAATACTTTGCGCCAAATCGGGTGTTCGAACTAATAAAGAATGCGCGTCGCCAGAGTCGATTAGAAAATTTAGAACGTACCTCAAAGAAAACGATATTTTAATGTATCAAATTGAAAACAGCTGGCCGACCTTGGTGTACGATTCTAGAATACGAGCCACTATGGACAGAAAACGTATTGTTCTTTTAAACGAGGGCGCCCATTTCAATCTAGTTAAAAATTTGGCTCCCTTATTCGGGAAAGCAAAGTTTTGTTCAAAGTGTCTCGAGGGGTACAGACAAGATAGAACCCACGCGTGTTCAGACTATTGTTTCACGTGCTGCTGGGGCATAAAATGTACCGGAGAAATAATAAAGTGTACCGACTGTTTACGTAATTTTACGGGGAGCGAGTGCTACGCGCATCTCAAAATAAAATTAACTGGCGATAAATTATCATTGTGCCAAAATTTATTTCATTGCGCCGAATGCTCGATTCTAATCGATTTGACTAAACGCGACGGGCAGCTGCATTCGTGTAGTGAACAGTATTGTACAGTTTGTCGTAAGTTTTCCCCCTCGGGGCATCAATGTTACATCCAAGTCATCAAACACCCGCGACGCCCCCCAGCCCGTTTCGATTCCAATGGCCAGCCTACTCAGATGTGGATATTCTACGATTTTGAAACGGTCCAAACCAAACGGCACCCCGAAAAGAAAAACTGTTATATTCACCAACCCATTTTATGTGTTTCAGAAACCTATTGTTGCGCGTGCGTGGATAACCCCGACGCAGCATGTAGATTTTGCGGCGTTCGCCAAAGACAATTTCTGGGTTCAGATTCCGCGGGAAACTTTTTCGAATATTTAAGAACACTGGCTCGGATAAGAAGAGTGACCGCGTTGGGTCACAATGCTAGTAACTACGACACGCAGCTCCTATTACAAGTTATAATGGAGAGTGCCGACTCGTTTGACCCCGATCCGATAATAAATGGAACTCGCATCTTGCAACTGAAACTACACAATTTAACTCTATCGGATTCGTATAATTATTTTCCAATCCCCCTGTCAAAATTCGCGACCATGTTCGAGCTGGGCCGCGAATATACGAAAGATTTTTCCCCCATTTTCTATTCAACGTAGTTGATAATAATTTTGATATTTACAAA